>NC_142025.1:49887852-50213852 GCF_049901735.1 Notechis scutatus | reverse complement strand
AGACTTCAATTATAAATTCACACCATTCTTTTCAAGCAAATCTCAACTATTACATGATCTAATACATAATATTCATTTCATTATAATCGATTATAACATCATTACTTTATCATTACTAATATTTTATTTCCCTATTTTCTTGTCTAGCCATTGATAAAATAAAACCCAAATTTTATAATATTCTTTGTCATCACTAAGCGAACTGTTGTAAGTTGAGGACTACCTGTACTATGTTAAATCTAGTATTTATAACTATGAATGTTGCACATGACCTATCTTATTATGACTTCATACAGGCATAGCAATTGCTGGCAGAGTGCTCTTCCTCCTTCCACAAGTAATCACTGGCATGAATGTTAGGTGCATTTTAAAAAAGTCTTTCATTATGCCAACTGAACTGAATTTGCATATGCCTACTTATTTCCTTTTACCAACTGGTGAACTATGAACTTTGCAATATACTTAATGAATAGATTTGCTAAGCAAAGAAGGCGCTTCCTTATATAAAACAAACAGTTCTGCTAAGATATTTTGTTTCTGGATAATTCTAGCTTATTACAATGAAAAGGGACATGGGTTGCAGCCAACAATCATTTGAATTTTTGTTCCTCCTTACCTATTGCAGTAAAATCATGCTCACAGTTTTACATATGGTATGAACTCAGCACCATGGCTATTTCAACAAAGCATTGCTAAAAAAAAACCAAGCTTAGTGCAATTAACAGCTAGTAATTGAGCAACCTTACAGTGCATATAGGTAGTCCTTAACTTACAACCACAATTGAGCTTCAAAATTGTATTGTTAAATGAGATATTTGTTATGGGACTTTTACTCCATTTTATGATCTTTCTTGCCAGAGTTGTTAAGTGAAACATTGAAGTTGATGAATTAGTAACCCGGTTATTAAGTGAATCTGACTTCCCCATTGCCTTTGCTTGTCAGAAGGTCACAAAAGGGGATCACATGACCTTAGGACACAATGGCCATCATGAACCAGTTGCCAAGTGCCTGGATTTTGATCACATGACCATGGGGCTGCTTCAAAAGTCATAGGTCACATTTTTTTCAGTGCCATTGAACCGTCATTAAACGAACTGTTGTAAATTAAGGACTATTAGTATTCAGGAATATTCTACAGACCTCAGAGCTTTCATTTCCTAAAACCAGTCAAGTATTTTTCTCTTAGATTTGGGTCCTGTTGGTTTTTCCCCTTCCGATGAAAAAGAAAATTGTTCCATGTCAAGGTTCATGTAACTGAAAGGCCTAACATATGCCTTTTAGTTTTCCAATTGCAAAACGTGTGCATTTGTTAACAGAAATGAGAGGCTTTTGAATATACCGGTTTAAGACTGTATTTTATAAATGAATGAATTATTCTGTCTGGGGATAAGTGACTGGATATACTGTACATATGTGCACAGAATTTTCCATTATTGTTGGGAATTTCTCTTGGAGAGAAGCAGAATAGTGTTCTGCCAGTGGATTGAATCTTCTGCCATTCCCAATATTTTATTAGCTGGTCTTATGACTGTGCTTTGTCCAAATCCCTACGATGGTTCAGGATATACCTCTTAAGTTAAGGGTCTTCAAACTTGGCAAGTTTAAGACTTGTAGACTTCAACTCCCAGAATTCCTGAGCTAACATGACTGGAGGAGGAAGTCCACTTCTGGGAGTTGAAGTCCACAAGTCTTAAAGCTGTCAAGTTTGAGACTCCTGCCCTAAGTAATAATTTTATACTATGTGGCTGAAATATTACACCTTTTACTGGTTTGACCAATCAATTAATCTCCTTCCTTGTCTCATAATTATATAAAGTATGAAAAGAAACATGGATTGCTTCCAGAACATGGATTCTTTAGAAATTGAGGGTGCTCAGACTTCCGGTTTGCAAGGTTTCGGCAGCGGCAGGGATTCGCGATACGGCGCGATCCCTGCTGCATTCGCCGCCAAGGTTCCCCCGATCCGTTTGGATCTGGGGGATATAGCTGCCCCATAGAGGCAGCTGAAGACAGGGGGATCCGGACAGGGGCTTGGGGGTGTCGCAGACCCCCTCCCCAGCTGGCAGAACCCCCTTTTCCCAAGGCGGAGGAGCGGCGGTCAGCAATGGCCGCCACAAAGAAATCTGCAGCCGGACAAGCAGGTGCAGGAGGGAGAAAGTTGGAAGAATTATGAAAGTGGCTTTCAACCGGGACAAGTCAAGAGAAAGTGCCCTGGAATCTTGAAGGCTGCTAAGGATACATTGTTTCCAGAGAGAATTACAAGCGGCGAATATCCTAAAAGGGGAAGTTTTTTTTTTCCCCGTTTCACTCTCCTTCCTAACGTGACAGCGGATGGAATCATAAGAGAAATCCGAAAACCTGCATTGGAGGTAATTGAATGCTGAAGGGATAAGGATTTCTGAACATTTAAAGGAAAAAAAAAATCTTTTTGGCTGTGAGTGGGAAGGGAGAGGGAAAAAAAATTGGAGCAAAATTTGAAAATAAGGAGAAGATTGCCTAGAATTCTAAAGAGTTACTAAACATCAATAAGACTTCTAAAAGATATATTTTAAAGGGAACTTTGTGACTAAACTTTAACCCCAGAAAGAGAAAGCGAAGAAGGAGAAAGTATTTAAAAGAAACAGCTTGTTTGGATTGTTTGGTGATTTTGGAACTTCTGAGAATTATTTCTGATTAAAAGCACTTGGGTGGTTGTTTGGAAAAAAAATTTCTCTACACAATGGCATCACTTGTGGATGGACTGAAACTTGTATACCAAAAATATGAAAAAGAAAAGCAAGAAGGGAAAGATGTCCTTGGCACTCTTTTTCAATTTTTAGAAATGGTGGTTTGTACTTATGTAAAGCTGAATGAGCAACAGGATGATTGGGACAAAGAAGAAGCCATCTTTGATGAACAAATGACTTTGGTCGGGGAAGGAAAAAAGAAAGAGAAAAAGGAAAAGAAGACTTTAAGACCTGGAAAAACAATCCAAAAAGAGAAGAATAAGGTGAAAGGGGGATATTATGTTAGGAAACAACAGAAAGGGGGAAAGCAGAATAAAAGGGAGGTGGAGAGACAAGGGGGTAAAGAGGACAAGGAGAAGAAGAAGCAAGGGAGAAAGGAAGGGATGAGAAGCCTTAATGGTGGGGAGCAAGATGTAAAGAAGCAAAAGTTTTTTTAGAGATAATGGATAAATTTTATTGAAAAAGGGATTCTAGAAAGGTACATAAGATTGCATTTCTATATTTGTATTTAGAAATAACCATAGAAAATTGGAAATAATATGTAATTTAAAATGTGATAAAATATTTAGTATAATCTAGTGAAATTTTTGTTAAGAAAAGGGGAGTACTGTAATGAAACAATGATTTAAGATATGTGATGTGGGGGGATAATTTTGGAAAGCATAAGTGTTCCCACAAAGGCATGATATTTAACTGAAATGGGTAAAATGTTTAAGATATAAATGATTGTTAATATTAATGATTAGACTATGTTATCCTAGTGAAACTTTTTGTGAAATGAGAGATTTGAAGTAGGAGAAGGGGGAACATCATAATGAAATAATGATCTATAATATGTGATGTGGGGGGGAATAACTATGGAAAATAGGTGCTCCCATAAAAGTATGTGATTTAACTGAAAAGTAATGTGCTAAATGTTTAAGATATAAATGAATATCAATATTAATGAATAGATTTGTATTGGTTTTGATAATACTCTATAATTTTAGAACGTACCAGACAGAATCCCAATGTAAGTTATGTATTATATATTAAGTATTATAAATATAGGGGAAAGAGATAAAGGTATCATACTCCATTTAGTGTACAGGAGAAGTTTTTTTCAAAGAAGAAAGATAAATGGATAGCTGGAAATAGAACAGACAAAGAATAATAAATATTATGATTCGAATTGAGAGGAGATAAATAAAATAAAATTGAGAAAATTTAAAAGAGAGGAGAAGTTACCGTATATGCCGGCGTATAAGACGACCCGGCATATAAGACGACCCCCCAACATTTCCACTCAAAATATAGTTTGTTATATACTCGCCCCCTCTTCCGCACGTCTTCCACTTTTGCACTTTTTTTTTTTGAGGCACTTTTGTCTACCGTGGAAGCGAATCCCGTGAAGCTGAAAGGAGCAGCCAGCCTTCTCCCAGCTCCCAAGGAACGAGGCTCGCACCGCCCGGGCTCCGCTGAGGTATCCGGCTGGGGCTGTCAGGAGTTGTTACCGCTGGCGCGGCTCCGCGCGGCTCCAGTCCCGCGTTGCCTCGGGAAGGGAAAGGCAAAAGGAAGAGCCGCGGCGGCGCTTTGCAATGGCAGCAGCGGCTCCTGGTTTTGCCTTTCCCTTCCCGAGGCAACGCGGGACTGGAGCCGCGCAGAGCCGCGCCAGCGGTAACAACTCTTGACAGCCCCAGCCGGATACCTCAGCGGAGCTCGGGCGGTGCGAGCCTTATTTCCTTGGGAGCTGGGAGAAGGCTGGCTGCCCTTTGGCTTCACGGGATTCGCTTCCACGGTGCGCAAAGTGCCTCAGCCGCGGGCAGCCGCAGTGCTTCCCAATTACTATTTGCCGGCGTATAAGACGACCCGGCATATAAGGCGACCCCCCCAATTGGAGGCATCTTTTTCAGGGCAAAAAAGTCGTCTTATACGCCGGCAAATACGGTATATAGAAAATTGAAAATGCTAATAACATATGGAATGGTATGTAAAATGAATATGAATTTGAATTTGTGTCTGTACCAAGAGTTTTAACCCAGGACTAAGCAACTTTCAGAAAAGAGATTTTTTTATGCTTTTATGTTTTGTGTTTCTGTGTATTTATGTTTTGTATGTCTTTAAAAATTAATAAAATTTGTTTAAAAAGAAAAAAAAGAAATTGAGGGTGCTCCATTACTGGAGATTCTAAAGAAGGGATTGGATAGCCATTTATCTGGACTGGTTAGGCTTCAGCAGTGGGTTGGACTAAAAGACATCCATGATCCTTTCCTATCATTCTGCATTCTGATGGATTAAGTTGGCCTTTCTCTAGATAATGTAAAATATTTATTAATGTATGCAGTCAGACATAGAAGGCTGTCAGTCTATTGAAACAATATTGGTATGAAATGCTTCTTAAATATTCCTGCTTTTTGGTTATTTGCAATTTAGGTAAGTAAAAAAATAATAATAATCAGATTTTATTTCTTTTCTAGTATGGAAGTGCTCCAGGTGGACCAGCATTTCCTGGTCAGGCTCAAGATCCATTATATGGTTATTTTGCTGCAGTAGCTGGGCAGGTATGATTTTATGCCTTGTTGGTAACAAGATTGGTGATCCAGATATAGGCTGGTAGTTATTTTTTTTAAACTGGTTATGTGATGTTTCTTATTTTTTTATTCAAAATATAAATTGTGTCTTCTGCAAAGTATAAAAATGGATAAAAATTGGGAATATACAATATAGCTGTTTTTTTGAAGTGTATGTCTTGCCTTTATTTCATCATCAACAGATTAATTGCATACTTTTTCCTCAGTGGAGATATCTTCACAGCTATATTCCACCATTCATTCATCTGAATGGAAAACAGTAATATACACTTGTTAAGGTTGCATTGAAGAAAGAATACTGGAAAGAATTGTATAAACAATTGTTGCAACCAAGGATCAGAGATTTCCTTGCCAGGACACAGAGAAAATTCCTGTTTGTTCTTATATGCCCAAGTAGCGTTATATATGAATGTCCCCCATTCATATGTCAGAATCTGATTATGTCCTTGATCCCACAATACCTGCTACCTTGTTGGGAAATTTGGGGGGGGGGGGCTAAGAAAATAAAGCTGGATTGACATTGTTTCTGTTTTCAAAGGATGGGCAAATAGATGCTGATGAGCTACAAAAATGTCTGACTCAGTCAGGAATTGCTGGTACCTATAAACGTAAGTTTGGCAAATTAAATAACACTTCTATGTATGACTTTCACTGTAGTATAAATTTTCATGGACTAGAATCCTTGACTTGAATGAGAAGTTAAAGATTACTTTGATTCCCATGCACTCCATTCAGTTTGGCAGTGGTTTGGCATTATGGGTATTATGGATCACAACTCATTGACTTGACTTGACCAGATCTGATTAATACTTCGATCGAAGTACACCAGGTTAATAGAATAGATTGGAAAGTTAAAAAAGCATTTCAGAAGAAAGCAATAGTAAACCACTTCCACATGTTGTTGTGAAAATAACATGGGCATGTCTATATATAGATAGTCCTCAAGTTATGAATGTAATAGAGCCTGCCAATTATATTCGTAACTTTCATTTCATTAATGGGATCACATTAATTGAACGTGATTTACCCAGTGCATCCCTTAATCAAATGCTCAGGTCATGAAGTGCACATGAGGTATCTCAGGATGGGAAACCAGGCCCAGTGCTTCTGACCACCCAAGGTCCCCATGGCCTGACCCACTGAAATATTTCATGCCCCCCCCTCCATTCTGCCCTATCAGGTCTCCACAGGCAGATCTCGATGATGATCTTGATGATCAAGCAAACTGTGTCCCCTCTAGTCTCTCTGCTGTAGTTTCTTTGCCTGAGTCCCTGCAGGCTCTGGTCATCTTTGCAACAAGCTTTTGGCACAAAGAACGGAGGCCGGGAGGGCCATGGGGGCCGCTCCTGGCCTCCATTCTTTGTGACAAAAGCCTTGAGGAAAGTCAGCCAAGTCCTATAGGAACAAGTGATTGCATCCCAAAAAGCCATGGTTGTCTTTGCAAAAAGCTTTTGGCATGAAGAATGGTGGCTGGAAGCACTGCAAACACCCTTTCTGGATTCCGTTCTTCACATCAAAATCTTTTTGCAAAGGTGACTAAAGCCTGCCAGGATGCAATCACTGGCCCTTGCAAGACTTCTCTGGCTTTCCTCAAGCTTTTTGGCATGAAGAATGGAGGCCAGGAGCACCATGCGAGCCTCTCCCAGCTTCCGTTCTTCGCACCAAAAACTGTTGGGAAAGACAACCAGAACCTGCAGGGATGCAGGCAAAGAAACCAGCAGAGAGTCTGGAGAAGACACAGCTCACTAGATCTTTGCAAGGTAAGTGAGTCTCCACAGGCCCAATGCCTATGGATATCCATTGGAAGGGGGGGAATAGGCAGGGCGAATGTTTCAGTGCCTCTACAGTTGTTTGTAAGGGTGAGCAATTGCTGTGGTGCTGCAACATTAGTAATCTTAGGACTGTGTCGTAAATAGTTTGGGGGGAGGGATTTTATAATTTCAAATGGTCACTAAATGACATAATGCGAGGATTATCTGTAGTCATTAGTGATCAAATTTAATTTGATAAAGTACTTTGATTACCATATTTTCTGGACTATAAGACACTCTGAAGTATAAGACGCACCTAGCTTTTGGGGAGGAAAACAAGAAAATAAATAAATCTGCCTCCCAGCAATTTGCCTCCTTGCAGCAAATAGCAAACAGCCTGGTCAGTTTCAGCACAGCCTGATTAGTACAAGGCGGGGATCGGAATGGGCCAAAAATGGGGCATGTGGAGGCCGAAAATGGGGTGCAGAGATTGAAAATGAGACGCGTTGAAGCGGCAATAGGCGATAGCAATTTCTGCAGCCTGAAACAGCTGATTGTCGGGAGGCAGATCCAACCGACAGTCAGCTGCTTGTGCTGTTTTCTGTTTTCTGCAAGGAGAGGCAAATTGCTGGGAGGCAGAGGCCGAAAGATGGAGGCTGGTGGGTGGGCGGGGCTTCAGCAGCATTCACTGTGTAAGACGCACAGGCATTTCCACCCACTTTGGAAGGTGGAGTGCGTCTTATACACTGAAAAATACAGTAACTTTTACTTATATTTGAATCGGTGGAAATTTCATAGCATTATAGGAAAATGTTTAGACTATTTCTCTGTCTTAAAATTTGTTTTCCTAGTATTGCAGAAACAAATAATACACATTAATTAGTTACGCGCATAGATGTCTTTATCTGTTACTTATTTGTCCTGTTTTTTAAAACAGCCTTTAATTTAGAAACTTGCAGACTCATGATCTCCATGCTTGATGTATCCTTCACTTGTCTAGCTCTGATTTCTAATGCATTTGTGGATTGGAAGAAATGCCTTCAGGTAATGGAGAGCACTTTGGCAGCTGAAATCACTTTTAGTTTTTACATAGAATATTCTGAGCTGGTTTCCCCCCAGCCCCAATTTCCTGACAATTAGAACAATTAATCAGTGGAAAGACTTGCCTCTATAAGTTATGAGTGATCCAACACTGGAGGTTTTTAAGAAGAGATTTCATTTGTCCGAAATGATAAAAGGTTTCCTGCCTGCCTGAGCAGAGTTAGACTAGAAGACTTCCAAGGTCCCTTCCAACTCTGTTATTTTGACCATTTTGTACATTATGATATGAAATCTGCGCTATGTAAAGTTGTCCATAGCAGAAGATTATTTTAATAAACATTTCTTTCCATGAACGTTTTTATCTATAGCCATGATAGCAAACCTATGGCATGCGTGCCACAAATGGCATGCAGAGCCATTTGTGCTGGCACGCAAGCCGCAGGCAAACTTACCTCACTGCGCATGCCTGCGCCTCACTGCTGATTTTTTTGGGTTGGTTTGAGGCCTTTTCGGCCTCCCAGAGGCTTGGAAAAAGCCTCTGCAAGGCTTCTCAGGACGAATGATAGGCCCGTTTCGTCACTGGAAGAGTACAGGAAGTGACGAAATGGGCCTATAATTCGGCCTGAGAAGCCTTGCAGAGGCTTTTTCCAAGTCTCTGGGAGGCTGAAAAAGGCCTCAAACCAGCCGAAAAATCAGCTGTGAGGCGCAATGCAGGTAAGGGGTGGGGTGGGGATTGCACGCACATGCGCAGGGGGCATGTGGAGGGGCGTGCGCATTGCATTCTTGGTGCTGGCACATGAGTGCGGGCGTGCTGGCGCGCTCGCAATTTTTGGCACAGGAGCCCAAAAAGGTTAGCCACCACTGATCTATAGGGTAGCCAACATGATTGTGTTGTGTTGGAATTGTTTGAAATCCATGTTTCATTGCTAATTGAGTAGACTCTGCACATACTTTAGAAATTTAGGTATTATTTTTCCATTAAAGTGTTTCACTGGTATCCTTTGCTCTGTGTGTGTGTGCGTGCGTGTGCGTTGAGAAGAAATAAATTGATTTCCATAGGTTTTGCTCCAAAATGTGCAAAGAATTTCAGTTGAATTCAATGATTTTTCAACAAAAAATAAGTCATGAGTGATCATCTACCCTTGATATCAGAGCTGCAATCCTGTAAACAATGAGTATCTTGCATCTGTTTTACTATTAGTATGGTTTGATCCTTAACAATAATCTATAGAGAGACATGTCTGGCACAATGGGCTTCAATGAATTTAAAGAACTTTGGGCTATACTGAATGGTTGGAGGCAACATTTTATGAGTGTTGATGCAGACCGCAGTGGAACAGTTGATTCTCAGGAGCTGCAAAAAGCATTGTTGTCCATGGGTGAGTGGTAGAACTTTTCTTCGGCTTGGATTAATGGCCACAGGAAAAACCTACGGAAGAATCCTGAATGTCCCCTAACCTGTAATTCTTCTGATTTCTCAGGACTTTAACTCCCAGAATTCTCCAATTGTGTTAAAATTCAATCAGACTCGGGAAGTTCTAGTCTAGTCCTTGTAAATCTCAGTTTCTGTAGTAGTAGAAACTATTAATATACTTCTCCCCAATCTTCTGTTCTGCAAGCAACATATACTCAGTCCCCTTTAACCATTAATCACCAGCTTTCACTTTCTATCATCTCAGAGAAATTCTTGAATTCAAATTTGTTAGTAGCCCTTTTGGACTGAATATAGTATTACAGAAGGGGACTGACCAAGACAGAGTTGAATAGGAATAGCACTTGCCATTATCCAGAAATTTATTAAGCTGGTATAGTTCTAGCAAGAGGAGTATGGCTTGCCTGTTTTATCACAAATCTATACTTCCTCCTCCTAATTGTTATTCTTTTGGGGCTGTACATCATTCCGTTTCTTTTTAGCATTTAAAAGTTCTATATATATCCACTTGGTTTTCTTGGAGTTTCCTTTTTTTGGGGGGGGGGTAAAGATTGTTATCAATTATGCTTCCATTATCTTATTTTGCAGGACTTCCTGTTGTTCTTAGACTTCTAGAAACATAATTTGGAATAACACTGATGCTAGAGATTGGTGTTCTGTTTTGCAGTACACATTACCCTATAAAGAATATTTCTGATATAGGAAATTCAACATATTTGCTTTCTTTTGTGCCTTTTATTTATTTAGGATTTAGACTGAGTCCACAGGCCATCAATGGAATTGTGAAACGATACAGCTGTCGTGGAAAGATCAGTTTTGATGACTATATAGCCTGCTGTGTAAAACTCAGAGCTCTTACTGGTATGATTTACTTCACAATTACTGAATTTGACTGGTATTTAATTTCTCCTTTTATCAGGTCAATTTTCCCCCCCTGAAATACAAAGCATGATGAAATGGGCTATGTAAGCCATCCAGTCTGTTTATCTTAGGAAAACAAATTTAAACCATTTTTAGCAGAAGACTTTTCAACCATTGGATGAAGACTTTTCTGGATGGCTAGGCCATCATCATTAATATTTTGCTTATCATTAATATTTTGCTTGAGGTTCAACTGAGTTTTACTCTCATAGTAGCTTAAGCCCATCAGATCTAGTCCTAATAATTTTACTCCAATTTTTTTTATCTAGGACATTGAAAATGTTCCAATATTGAAGTATTTTATTCTATTTCTGAATCTTTTTTCGAGGTTAAATCATGGATACAATATTTTAAGAGCATCAAACCTAAGAAAGAAAAATCTATACATTTTTGATTGATAAGGGATTAGAACTTGTAGATTTATAAAGTATATTAATAATTTAATTTTGGGGCTTAAATTAATGAGTAGATTATTGACCAGGAGTCGTAATGCAGTATTGCAGGCTAATTCTGTTGACTGTCCTCACCAGCTCAAAGTTGACGCAGCCTTCCATCCTTCCAAGGTTGGTAAAAGGAGGACCCAGATTATTGGGGGCAATAGGCTGACTCTAAACCACTTAGAGAGAGCTGTAAAGTGATATATAAGTCTAAGTGCTGTTGCTATTGTTCAAAAACAATTTCTTGTGTTTGTCAAGTTAGTTTTAGTTGGTTTTTCTGAAACTGGGTTATAATAAGACTATTTTTTCTTCTAATATGTGATTTGCCATCTAATTCATTTTATTTTGTTTTTTACAGATAGTTTTCGAAGAAGGGATGCAACCCAGCAAGGGATGGTGAATTTCCAATACGATGATGTAAGAGGTTCTAAATCTTTCCAGCTAGAAATGCAAAACATAGAGATGCATCGTTAAATGCTTTGAACAGTGATTTCGATATCAGTTGTTAAAATTAGTTTTCATATTAGATATCCCTTCTTCCATTGAACTTTTTTTTTATAAAATGTTATATAGCTGTGCCTCTGCCTTCATTAGGAGCAATTCCCAGATAATGGATGGCCTTTGAGGATCATAAGTCTTTTATATAGCAATGGTAAAAGCCACATGATCAGCAATACCTTATTGTCTACACCAGAAGTGGGCAATAACTTTTTCCATGGGGACCACATGTGAAACTGGGACTGTTTTGGAAGATTGTCCTTCCTGCTACTGAACCCCCCCTCCCCTGGCTGGATTGGAACAAAGGGCCAGAAGGAGCTTATGGCCCTAAAATTCTCAATCCTACACCAACCTTACCCAAATTGGTACATATTCCATATGTGTTTTAGTTCCCAGAATTGTGATGGCAATTGGCGAGAATTCTGGAAGTTGAGGTCATTATGATTGGAGGGCCAGAATGGAAGTAACTAGTTTATAGCTAGTGGCAACAGTCCAATATATTGGTAGCTTTTGAATATTGGATTTTGGGGGACTCCTTTCCAGCCTTACTTGGGAGCACTATCAATTGAGCCTAATGTTTTTTTGTATACAAAGCATATATCATCGAGCTACAAGTGCTATTCCACTTTAACGTCAGGCATTTTCCAATAGATTGTCTCATGCCACATGCTGGATTGCACTAGCTTCATGCTGGATGCTAGTCTATGAGTCTTAGTTCTTACTGAAGTCCTAACTTGCTCCCTCACTGCCCCAAAATGCCAAATATATTTCCAGTAGTTAGCAAAGTGATTAAAAGATGTATAAGCTGTCGGGCAGTATAGAACAGTATCTTAAAGAACATCAGTCTTTCATGGCAAGAATTGACAACCATTAGATAATGATCCTACGGTTCTTCAAATCAAGAATTTGCAAGATGGTATTTGAAAGAGTCACTGCATTGACCACACCGTTTAGTGGTAGCCATAATATTCCCCAGTTGGTTTAAAATTATTTACAATATTAAAAATGAATGAAAGTTGTCTGTGTAATTGTAACGATCTATTGTTGGATTCTAATTTAGATGCTAATTTTCAATTCTCATCAAGCATTACACAATTTTAGGAATAATGAGTCCCAACTGCTGAAAGTTCACAGGTCCCCTCTATCTCTGTATTACAGCAATCTTGCAATATAATTGCATAAAAAAGACTGTGATGACAAACTATACCTGATACACAATTTCTTCTTTTGGGCAGTTCATTCAGTGCGTCATGAGCATCTAACTCAAGAGTGAAGACAGACAAATGAGCATGGATCTACATTCTACATCACTTTGCTTTGCGCCAAACCAATATGCTGTGTAACTAAATTGTGATATTTGCATATTTTATAAATATTAATCAATATGCTTTTATAATTTTTATAACTAATGAAAGAAGGAAATACAATAAATGTTGTTTGAGTGGATCTGCCTTATATATTTATAATTTGCATAAGGAGAAAAGGAAACAAATTATTCATGTTTACATTTAATTTTTCTGTTATCATGTAAAGGTGATCACATTGGAACATGTCTTGTTATCAGTACTAGCTAGGAAGTTAAAATAAGAATGTATTGAAATGAATTCATAAAATGTGATAGGTTTATTTCTAGGAAGTTTTTTTAAAACTCAGAATAAACTAAAAGTTTGTCACTTTCTAAGTAGTAAGCAAAAGATTTGTCTAAGTGTTCAGTTGGCTGTCTTAATATTTTACTCTGGTGTTTATTTCATAGAATCTGCTCAACTGGGAGCTGATTTAGTTCCATTTGCCATTTTAGTTTAGTTTTTTATTTTACCCATTTAGATGGTTTTCCACCTCACTACCGTGACTCGCTACTGCTATATCACATATCTGCATGCAATGGAATTTTGTGGGGTCAGGAAAAGAATAATTGCCTACATTACTTTTTTTTTTTTCTGAAACACAAGTGCTCCCATCTAGTGGTATTAAAGTTGATGCACAAATTATGAATTTCATGGCAGTTGACAATTTTGGCTATGTTATTTTTTTTCTAGAAATATTTTTTCCCATCCTCAAAATAAACACAACTTTCATGTTGTGTCTCTTGCAAAACACATCCTTTGTTTTAAATAAACAACTGCTTTACCAAATGCTTTCGCTTGACATATTTGGATCTATATGCATTGAATTGTACCATCAGGCATAATATGTTACAGCCTATTGATTATAAAGAACATACTTCTTTTATAATGAACGAACTCTAATTGTAGAAAATGTAGAAAATTACAGTAGAATATGTCTTTAAATTATTCCCTTCCACTTTTCCAATAAGAGAGGGATTGACAGGTGACCAAGTTTAACAGGTTTAGATTACTTACAAAGAACTACATTAAAGCTACAATTTGTACAGGTAGTCCCCGACTTACAACAGTTCATTTAGTGACTGTTCAAAGTTACAATGGCACACAAAAGTTACAATGGTCATGTTTTTCAAACTTATGACCATTGCAGTATCCCCAATGGTCACATGACCAAAATTCAGATGCTTGACAACTGGTTCATATTTACGGTTGTAGTGTCCTGGGGTCATGTGATCAGCTTTTGCAACCTAAAAGCAAAGAAATCCTGATTCACGTAATAACCATGTTACTAACCTAAATGCAATGATTCATTTAACAATTGTGACAACTGTGAAAATTTGTAAAATGGGGCAAAACTCATTTCACAACTGTTTCACTTAACAACATAAATTTTGAACTCGTGTAGTTGTAACTGGAGGACTACCTGAACTCATCTATCCCCACCCTGAATATTTATAATCTGCCAGAATTCTAGATGTTTGTGATCAATAATTGGAAAAAGACAACCATATGAATTTCTTTTGAGTATCTACATCTAAATGGAGTGCGCTTTCGCTGAACTTTTTGACAAGCTGCTGAAGTTCTGTTTTGTTAAGTACTCTCACATAGTTCATACAGTGAAAGCACTTCCTATTTTCTTATTTGTGGAGCTGGCCATAGGTATGCCTAGCTTCTTTGTTTCCAGGCTGTATGTTAAATTGGAATGATACATGCTTTCCAGACTTATATATGAAATAAATCAAGAATTAGTTGAATTAGTTGGTCAGAGCTGCATATTACTTGCTGTAACAGTCTGGATATAGTTTCATTAGTAGTCGTAAATTTACAGCAATTTAAGTGTTACTTGGAGTGGTTTCAATAAGGTGTTGAGTATTAGCATTTGAACTGGGGAAAAAACCATACAGCATTATGTATCTGTATTAGTAGCAATGCCAGCAATAGTAATTAGCCATAGTTTTTAATAGGAATTTTTAATCTTTTGAGGTTGGTTAACAGACTTACAATAACACTGCCATAAAAGGCATAGCAAGTCATAGAACATTCATTTGGCAAAAAACAAACTGGTGTGTTTCCCTTTAGGCTGTGCCAGAAAGCTTTCACTATGTCATCTGCTATGTTTCTTCTGCACCAAGAGAGTATACTTCTATATCAGGGCTATCAAACTCACGGCCTGCAGCCCGGATGTGTCACATGCTGGCCACGGCCACACCCTGTTTAGCGAAGGAGGGGGAAGTCCCAATACATTGTGACACTGCCATGACTTTGACATACCTGTCCTAAGTCCTTTTAGATTTTAGGAACAATACAGAAGAGATTTGCCATTACCTTTAAGATAATCACTAGCCTACAGATTATCACCCATTTAAATTCTTAGCTTTATTATTAGGAAATTATAAGGTAAGCTAAATGGTGCCACCTTGAGCATATTTTGTAAATTAAAATGCTCAGTGCTAGAATTTGTGTTTATAGTTTAATTCTTCCAGGCCAATTAGCACACCTATTTCAGATTTACAATACAATTTACAATACATATTTGCTTATTTCTGAAAAGTAAGTAGACATATTCATAATTTCAGTCATGGTTTTCTTCCAGCTCTTACTTGTATCTTGCAAAGCAAACCTGGATTTTTAATTTTTTTAAAGAGCTCCATTGTGATCTTTTTTTAGTAGTAATGAATCCATTCTTGATACTAGGAATTGACAAGATTTTCTCAGCCAACGAACCTTAAAAGTAATAGTCTTCAATCAACACCATAATTATTAAACATTTTAAAGTACAATTGCCATGATTTGAAGATCACTCTTTTATTGACATAATGATACATTACTAACAATGTAATTATTTTGTATTAAATATTTTCATAGTAAGCAACTCTATGCTGATTCAAATATGCAAGATTTTATATCCCCAGGTTATAACTTTATTAAAAAGATTATTTTGTCCCATTACAGGAAAGCTGGCTTTATGAATTTTGATACAACAAAATTATTCAGCACTGCAGTGATAGAAAGGGTTTGCATTGGAATTGACAAAATTTAATGTTTCAAGAAATACATGATTAGTTGCTATTACAGAAACAAGAAACAATATCCAGTGGTAAATACAGCTTTTTACACATGGGATAATTTTAATTATCTGAACTATATAACCAACACAAAAACACTATATCAAAAATCCAGTTTCTATATTTTTCACCAACTATGTTGAAGTATTAACATTGATAATGCTTTAGTGACAGATTTACAATATGGTAGTAATTATATTGAAAAAAAACACAACAATTAATAGTTAAAAATTAAAATAAATTGCCAGCACACTTCCATAGAATGTTAGAATAGTGACCAGTATCCAGATAACTCAGTGGTACATTTTTGCTTAAAGATTTATAGTTTAATAAGCACCAGACCATATGCCCTAGCACATATATATTCTCAATATTTAGGCAAGTCAGCATTATCGTATCATAGTAAGATATGTGATACCTTAGGATTTGCAGAATTACAACTGTGATATTTTAGTTATTATCTAGCACCACTAAGCATCCAAAGGGCAGTAAAGCATATTTACAAGTGTTTCTAAATAGTTCATAAAAAATATATCTTCAAAAATTTGAATATGTAAGGTCATAAGGCCTCTAAGGCTTTAAAAAAATACTTCTATGGCCATTTTTCTAATTTATAAAGACCAGAGGGATATTTTATTATGATTTTCATACTTGTAATTTAAATACGATTTACAAATCTATTTGTTAAATTCCCACTGTGCCATCTTCATCTTGCCTGATTGTCAAAATGATGTAGGGAAGATTGTCCCATACTAGCTTGTTTATATTGGTTATGTAATGCTTCCCACTTACATTATTAATTTATATCTTTTTTTTACTTTCAAATAGCTATGTTAGATTTCTTTTTGGATTTCAAATTATGTTTTACAAAAGCTATGTTTCATTAGAACTGAAGATTAGAACCAATTTGTTTTATAAGGTTAAGAATAATACACTTAGCAAACCTGGTGAGAAACTCAAAAAAATTACTGAATTACTGTAAATACTATCAGATTAAAAAAATTCATTTTAAACCAGGTTTACACATCATGTAGAATTGCTGATGCCTTCTAAGCAGCACAAAAATAATTAGTAGCTATTACATATCCAAATTTCACTTTGCAACTAAAACAATATTTCAGATAAAATGGAAAAGTGATCCTGTTTTTGTTTTTAAGCAGTTATGAAATCCTATAAAGCTCTGAAAGTTTCTCTATACTTGGCATTTTTTTTACTTGAGATTGATCTATGTTGAGGTTCAGTTGTAATGGACTGATTTCCCAGGTATTAATGATCATTTTTAAGTATTAGTTTTAATTGACCCTTACAGATTATGCTAATTTCAATATTGCTTTGCTAAGACTGACTAGGAATTATGGAAGTTGAAATTATTTCTTTATGACTGCTTTAATTGTTCAAGTAAATTGTGCCAAAATATCCTTTAAAACATATCCTGATACCTCCATAATTCAGACTTATTCTCAGATAATCTATTCTGTTGGTTTTTCTTTGATTAAAACCATTCTGTATTGTTGTCTTGCTATAGTACTGCTAACACATGACTATAAGTTTGGAAGCAGTTATTGAGACAATATTCTTATTTTCTTTTATCTACATATTTCCTTGCTTATACAGCAAAACAAAGCTGAAGAGTGCTGGAATACTTATGCCATACCAAAATATTAACTATAAAAAGGTGAAAGGCGTTAAATTTTCATGACCAAGAATTTTCTTTACAGTGGGTTGTATCCAGAGATATGAGAGCACAAAGCCTCTGCTGCTTGTATAAAATCCAGCATTTGTTTATAATTTTGTTGTTAAATGATGTTTGTGGCAGTTATTTTAGGTGCACTTGTGGTACATCATGCCATCATTAGCAGATCAACTACCCTCCATTTTGTTCTCTTGGATTTACACCTTGGATGCAACCCATTCTGAGGAAACAACCATTATTGCCCATTTATGTCAACTGAAAGACAAGTGGAAACTTGAAAGTTGCTATGCTCTTATGAACACAAAACAAAATACATCAGCAACAGAAGTAATTAGAAGAAACATCCCTCCTAGCATTTTATCTGGACAGTAGCTTGGAACTCAAAATCCATTTGCCAACTTTTATTGTCTTGGATTTACTCACACTTTTGCTGACTGGCATCCATCACTTTTTAACATACCAAGACAATTCAAGCTTGTAAGCAGAGAAATCCTGCACTAGACCATAGAAAACACCAGTTTATTAAAATTATATTTCATTTTACATTAAAATTATTAAGTGTCACGGTATTAACAAATACTAGCCATGATCAAATAATGGTCAATGACATTGTCTACAAATTAACTACAGAGGATGATTATTTTCTCAGTGAACAGTCTACGATCACCCCAGTTCTCACATTACATTCAGTTCTGTCTGAAAAGGAAAAGGGAAGGAAAAAAACCCACTTCCTTTGTTTTAGTAATTTAAATGGAAGACAGCAACAATGTCATTTTCTAACAACACATGGACTTACATCAAGCCAAAGATCCAAAAAGGCACATGTTAAGCTTCTAAAAATTAGCAAGAATTAAAAGTGATGGGGAAGATGATCTCTACTATAGCTTCACTTTAACTTGTGAGGAGAGCCTTTTGACTTTGATTGGAAGGGGAGCATGGAAGGTTGATTCAAAGTCAATGAAACAAAAGAAAAAGACTTATAATGGTAATTTAAACTTCACCAGGCCTCACTTCAGCAGTCATCCTTCAAGTCCCCACCTCACACTATATATTTGCAAAATTAAACATATATATTCTTTTATAATCTTTTAGACATTCTCTTATGAATTTCCTTTATGCGCTTTTTGTTCCTATTTAGTACAAATCAAAATACTTACCAAAACCTTATGCCACTTTCTAGAGACTGCTATGACAGCAAAGCCAGTTTTGTATAAATATAACTGGCAAAGTCGTATAAATATAATACCTTTAAAGTTTTACATAATTTACAGTTGAAAACTTTAGAACATTTTCTCCTTGTAGAACTGACATTCTCAAAAAAGTGTAATTTCCTACAGTGTCCAGTTACTCGACCGAAGGCCATATATAGCACTTCACATACAGAAGGAATTATATGAAAGAGGTAGAAGATTCAGAAAAACAAATGACATTCCTATCCAAATACTGTCAAATATTAAATGATACTATATGCCTAAGAATGCTTTTAATGTTAAGATTTTGCAAGAACCATTAGGCAGACCCCTTAGATCCTATCCATGCAATATTGCCAATATTGTCCTTCTGTTATGGCATGATAAGGCAATTATTTTCCCCAAATCTCCATAATAGAATATTAAAGCAGAACACACAGTGCTAAATAATACTCAGATACGACATACATGTTATGAATTCTACTATCCCAAAGTTTCATATCTAAATCTTGCTTATGAGTAGCTGGTGAAAAGAACTCTATACCAAAGAAAATGGTAATTATTTTAACTCATCATAATTTGGATGTGAAATTAGCAAGAGGGCATTGAAATCCTGCTTAGGATATTCAAAAATATTTTTCTGTATACATCTTTAACTATTTTTCTCTTTTTATATTGTATGCCTCATATCATCTGAAACTCCTAGGCAGGATAACTCTTGTATGAAAAACTGACAACCTCCACAATGCTTGATTCCTAGAAGCTTCACAAAAATGTTGCATTCTGATGATTCCTGTTGTACATTATTCTTCCTTATCCTATCCAAATAGAAATGAGAATCCTCCAATCATTCCAGCAGAAAAGCATATCATTATATAAACTGCACACAGATGAATGGTCTCTGGTCATTCAGTCAAGCATTTGAACATTTCTTATTTGGCCAAAACATGTACAAGCTTACACAGTATTATATGATTACTTGATTAAAACATGAAACTGAACTGGGTGGTTAAGATGAGTAGATTTCAAAAAGTAGGTATTTAATATATACAGCAGATACATTGTTTTAACCAACTTCACATTAATGGCTGATGTTCCAAATAGTTTAAAAGAAATGGGTTCCATTTGGATCCAGATTTATTCAATTGATTTTAATGGGAAGAGGAAAAAAATCTGTTCTCAAAATTTTAAGAGATATTCCAGACCCTTTGTTCTAGTTTTTCTTAGAACAAAGAAAAGGCAAAGTTTAATTCTGAATGGCACTTCAATGAACGTGATAGAAGGGCTGGATAATTTTGATAGGAAATCAGTTTTGAGAGAGAAAAAATGAAAAACAAAGTACTATAATTGCCAACTTTTCCTCCTGCAGTGCTGTTTCTTTAATGCCAGATATCATACATACCTTATATTTAACTAGGCTATTAGTCCATCTATCTCACTATTATCAACAGAGGCTATTAGTGCTTTCCTGGTTTTTCAACAAATTATTTTGTTTCTATTGGCAGATGAAATTGAACCTGAGACCTTTGCATGCAGTTAATTCATGAACCTGCCATGAAGTATCTAACTTGACTCCTAAGTTTTCTAGCACGCTCTTCAGGCAAAAACCTAACTACAGTGCTCATATTTCACAACTGTCTACAAATAGTATTTTTTTTTACTGAGAATGTAATTGTAACAGGTTAAAAAAATCAGTTTTCTTGTTGAAGCTGTTGTCAAAATATTTTGTCTTTTTAGAACCCAGCTGTGGAAAAAACATCTTATACCTGCATGCTAACTCTACTACAGTAAAATGAGTAACCCCTTACACATGGATAGTGGCAAACAGAGGTTCATGCACACAGCATAAATGATTATGTACCAAATTCTGAATAACTCTCTTTTAGATATTTGGGGACATGTTAGACCAGGAAAAAACACCATTGAGATTTCAAAAGCAGTATCTGAATGTCTATATCTGACATCATGCACAGTATCTTAGCATGTTCAGGTTTATATCAGGTTAATATCTTTATTTGTAATTCACAAAACTTGAATCAGCTGTAGAAAATCAGTGTCTTCCTTCAACGGGAGAACTTGCTTATCCTGTGACTATCTGTATCTTTGCTCCATCAAGTTGTCTGCTGAGCAGATGAATGTTCAGTGATTCAGTGATGCTGAATTTATATAAAATTTGAAGTAAATAGTTCTGGTGACAGCTCAGGTGAAAGCTAAATACTTAAATGGATGTCTCCCATAGCTGTAAAAAAAGAATGCCTAATTTTAGGACAGTAGTTTCTATCTGCTCCTTACACAATAGGAAAGCCTGCACCAGTTTGATAGCTTTCAGTACAGTGGAATTGCAAACCCTGCCACTCCCCAAACAGATGGAAACTCACCACCAAAAACAGTTTCTACAGAAATGGGATTTAATTTTGCTTTCTTGTTTGACAATACCCCCGAATGTGCCTGAAAAAGTATGTTACCTATGGTGGGGAGAAATGCAGTGGGTCAGAGCCATCTTCTCTTTTTGATCCCGCTCTCTGCATCAACAGAAATGGGATAATCCTATTTCTAGTAGGAATAATTAAGTGACTGATGTTCTAATTTTCTCTAAAGGACTGCAGTCACTGTGGGCCTTTCCTTGCCCATTTCTGTTTCTCTATTTTTAAAATATTCAGCTGATCCAGGTTTCAACTTCAGTCCAATCACAGACCAAAGCCGTCTTACATGTGCCCAAACAAACAGCCCTTCCACTAAAACCAAAGAAGAAGTCAAGCATACCCTAGCACTAGCTCTGTGGGCCTTCTTCTCCTCATCAGGCAGTGGAGGCATGGGATATGGATACTTTCTGCTGGAAGCAATGGAGCCAGTAGAGGATGATGGGGACTTTGCAGGAGAAAGAGTCCTGGAGGACAGAGACAGAAAAGAAACACAAAATGTCATGGGACAATAGAAACTGCAACTGACTGAAAGCTTTGCTAAGAATCTCAGTTAAATCATTTCATTCTACAAGGAGAACGGCTTCTAAGCCATCATTTAGGGAAGCAGTTTCCAAGCACTGTCTCCAACACATTTCTTGAGGACATTTGGTTGATATTAGTCCCAACTCTGAAAGAGAGAACTCTGACCTTTCTCAGCCATGAAGCAACATGAAGCTGATGTAATTTCATACCATTTTTTTGCCATCAAATGATAAGGAGAAATTATTATGCTGTCATCATTTAAGAAATGAAAGCTAAACAAGCCAATGTTAATTTGTATTGTTGTTAAGAAGAGCAACTATAAATAATTTTGCCTCACACTTTGACTCACATCAGATGGCTTCAAGCACATATTCTTTCACTCAAATAAAGAAAATAATACTTGTCTACCTTGTTGGGACAATCAATATGAATTTTCTGAAGCCATATATATATGTATATATGAACGACTGGTCTATCATCTAAGCAGCCTTTGGCAACCTGATACTGTAGTTCCCACACTGGCCATGATTGTGGCCAGGGTCTTGTGATTGTGGCCATTGTGATTATGATCATTGTCTCCACTAGGAGACACCAGATTGAGGAAACTTGTTTTGAAACCCTAGTAAAAGTTATTGTTCCGTGCAATAAAATGATTGATTTTAGATGTTTTGGAGTTACTTGAGAAAATACAAATAAAAGTACTGAAGAGATCATTGACAATCTTCTAGTGGCTGAGTGCCTCTTTCAACATTTGAGAGGGAGTTAACAGATCCAAAAAAGGTGGAGCCACATTATGCATATGACAAACAAACTTTTAGGTTTTTGTTTTATTTTAGGACTTCCACAGCAATATTTTGTTTCCCATTTCAAAAGAACAGGAAACAACGCACTTGGCTTGCATCAGCCATGGTCAAGGGGTCTCAAAAGCTGCAAAGAGAAGACATAGGTATTTAGGCTGCAGGTTTTCCACTTGTGATCTATCCCAATGCAATTTATACATTGTGTACAGGTAGTCCTTGATTTACAACCACAATGCAGCCTGCCCATTATGGTTGTAAGTTGAAACAATCATAAAATGTGTTATCATCTGATTGACTTTAGTTTTTTGCAGTATTTGTTAAGTGACCCCATTGATCACAATGGGCATGGTGTTCCCAAAAAAACAGAAGTGCTGGGTTTTCAAACATAGTCATGTGACTGCAAAATGCTGCAAACAGCCATAAATATGGCTGTGTTGCCAAACACCCAAAGTGCAGTCATGTATCTGGGAGGGCAGGGGGTGACTGTCAGAACTTTGGATTTGGATTTTAAGTCCCCCTTTTCAGGTAGACCTTAACTTTTAACAGTCATTAAATGACTGCTCATAAGTCAAAGACTACCTGTGCCTACATCAATGTACCTTAGACTTTTAAAACTAGGCAATTCCCATATTTTTTTTATTAAAACTCCCAAGTTTCCCAGGTGATAAACCCCTGACTCTGAGAATCATGATACACTCAAATTAGGACAGTTCCTGACTAGGGACAGGTGAGAGAGAATTAACTAGCCCAGTTCTTAAGCACCATATTTTAAAAGTCCACCTCTCATTACTCATTTCCAATCTATATGTGCACAGAATTCCAGCTCGAGTTTAGAATCAACAGAGCAGATCCATTTATCATCATGTATATAAAATAAAAACATAGGCAGAGGCATGCACTTTAAAAGTTAGAATAATGCTCAATCAATACACATGCAAGCATAATTTAATATGCTGTGTTCCAGCCAAACTTGGTATCTGAGGACATGGGGTGGGATGGAGGGGAGAGTAGATAAATAGACTGAAAGAGTAATCAGCATTTCTGGACAAGGTGGGTCAGATAAGCAGTAGCAAGTCAACATTTGCGTCACATGTGAGGCATTCTATTTTTTCCAAGTCAATAAAAAGCTTTTCACTTTTACTCACAAGGCCAGGAATGACTGATGTCGGAATCAAAGGAACCAAATCCCTGTGCAAATATTATTTCTGCACCAGTCCTTAACTATGCTAACTATGCTATGGGATCATACTTTTGAATTCCAGGACTAAAACATCCTACTTCTACTTACTGGATGCAATAATTTATAAAAGAACTCTTTTATTTTATGACATGGGGCTTCTTCCCTGGAGAGAATCCACATGATCAAATATTACCAACTCTAGCTACCATGACCTTATGAAACTCCTAGATATAAACAGCTGCTCTGACATTAGGCCATCTTTACAAACAACTGTATTTCATAGAGGCTATGTTGCTGTACCGACATTAGTAAAAATGAGTTGTGAAATGAGAGCCTAATATCAAAGCAGGAACAGGGGCCTTCACATGATAATAGGGGCCTTCACATCAGTAATTCAGGAAGGGAACTCTAGAAAATCCTGCATTGTGATTATATGTAAGAAAATTTAAAACCCATATTCTAGTTCTCCTATAATTCTCAACCATTCTCAAACTAATGCCCATCCGACGTGTGAGAGCTCAGACTCCCACAAATTTCCAGCCCACAGTATATTTAAAATTGCAACCCTTCTACATTCAGAGGCAGTTGGGAAAAAAAGTTATACTAAGCTCATAAAAACAACTATTAAGTTACAGTAATGTTTTGATACTGTGGTATAATTTCATGGCTGTTTATGCTATTTTTTCCCCAAAAACGAAGTAAAATTATTACCATGGGAGAAAATATAAAAGCTAGAAACTCAGCTGATCTCAGATATTGTGTCACTTGGATGAAATATCAAATGCTTTCTAATTCTTCCTCAAATACAGAATGGCTGTCAGGCAGGTGGACCTCAGATAAGGACTTTTGTTTTATTATTAATTCATACAGTTGTGCTATCCATTTGTTGGGATCTCTTGCAAGCATCTCAGAACCTGTTTAGGCACAGGTCTCTCTACAAGCCCAAAGAACGTTGTTCAATGGCTGCTTCAATAGTGAAACAATAAAAGAAAAATCAAAGTTAGTGACTATTTCACTGGGACCATTTATTTTTCATGAAGTTAGACAAAATACTTCTGTAAACATGCAAATAGTTTAGTTCAAAGATCAGCAATCTGATGCGTCCAGGTAGACTTGAAGTTGCAGCTAAGCCTGCTAAAGTGTTTAAAACAAGGAATTATGAGAGCTACAGTTCAAAATAACTAGCAGCATAAAGCTCACTATCCCTGATTTAGGCATTGTGAATCCTGCAATCACATAACTGCTTTCCTTTAAAAACATTTTTACTTATTTATAGAATTATATTACAATATATATTGTTCTGGAACACTGATTGACTAACATTAACTGAATGTACCATATCTGAAGGAAAAAGACATTGTTTAAGGTATAACAAGATTTATTGGGAATGCTAAATTTTCTAGTTTGGTTATGCTTCATTAGAGTTAGATTAGATGAGAGAAATCAGCATAACTCAGAAAGAAAGGGTAATAAGTAAAGAGCTCAATTAATAAATTTGCCATTTGAAGTGCCCACAAATATAGTTCATCCATCCAGTTTAGTTCCTCCCTCAAACAATTACCCTTCAAATGCTTTGGATTTCCAGAACTGGCCAGTTCTAAGATTTGAAGTCAAGCACATCTGAAAAACATTGGGTTGGCAGACTAATCTATGTAATTGGTATTATCCACTATTGCATCATATGTGCACACATAAAGCATCTTGCGCAAAATGACATTAGACTTGAAATGATGCCATTTCCCAAACAAATTGCTCAGGAAGTAATTTTAGACCACTACAGAGGTTACAACTGATTATCCCAGTTATAAATATATTTTATATTTATAAAATATAAATATGCTAAGATTTCCAATAACCTACTACCTTTAAACTTACTTGTTCAACAATTTATTCCAGTTCTTTTTCCTATAAGAGCACCAGTATATCAACCTTCCGCTGCATAGCAATTTCCTACCTGAACTCATTGACTCCTTGGATAGGTTTCTGGTCTTGGGGACTTTAATCTGCCTATTCTTGGTGTAGGGTTAGTGGTAGCTTCTGAATTCATGGCCATGATGACAACTCTGTCATCTCCCAAATCATTCAATATCCAATGCACAACAGTTGTATGCCTGGCTGGTTCTTCTATTAATCTGATATCATCTGGATTTGGGTGAATTACTTGGTTTCTCTGTTCTCATGGTCGACCATCATTCTCTAGGTAACCTACAGATCACAGATACTCCACTCAATGCAGGAGCTGGACCTATTAGATCAATCCACCCCAGATGACTAACAAACCTAATTGGATTGTTCCATTGACCCTTTTTCATTATCTGACCAAAGCCCTAGTAGCTGCTTAGAATTAGAGGGCAGCCTGACTCTCGATTGATCAGACCCAGAATTTTCCGATTCATGGAAGAGCGAAGGGATGTAAAGTGGGAAAAAAGATACCTACAGCAAATGATGATTAAATTTGATAAAACATGAGCTACTATAGGGTGCTTATCTTGTGGCAGTAAGGGAGGAAATTTATCTTTCCACCCCTATTGAATTCATGAATAGCCATCCTAAGACCTTGTTTTGAATGAATGCAGCCCTTCTGGTAGGAAATGGCTCTGGGTTCACTGTGAAGAATATGCCAGACATTTGACAGATAAAATTGATCAGAACCATTCTAAGTCAGATTCTGACCTTGAAGCAAATCCTACAGAGGTGATGAGAGCTGGGCCTATTTCTGTTATCTGCAGGGATTTTTATTCTATTGGGTCTGGAAATTTGGAAAGGTTTCTTATGACTATCAGCGGTGCATTAGATCCATGTCCTTCCAGGTTGATCAAAGCTTGAGAGGGAGACAAGTGGTTAATTTTATCTTTTAATGACAGGGTGGTCTCACCATCTCTTCTTCAAGGGGCCATGTTGGAACTGGCCATTTTGCGCAATTTTCATCCAGTTCCCAATCTTTTTCCTTTTAGGGAAGATAGAGCATCTCCATCCTATTGTCCCCAATTATTAGTTCCCATTTCTTATATTTAAACTTATGCTTATTCTTATTTCTATTGTACTGTAAGCTTTTGACAAATATAAATAGATAGATAGATAGATAGATAGATAGATAGATAGATAGATAGTAGTTGTATTACAATTTCAAGGGATGCTGGTTATCTAGACCCCTTTCACCCAGAGGCTTAACTTTGGCACTGAGATTAAATTGATCACACTCTTTAATGACCTCTTGCTGGACCAGGATGAGGATGGTACATTCATCCTCACTCTTTTTGACCTCTTAGTGGCTTTCAATGATCAGGATATCCTTCTGAATCGGGTCCAAGAGTTGAGGATGGGTGATCCAATGTTATGCTGGTGCTCCTCCTTCTTCCAGGGTCAGTTACAGATAGAGAGTTCCAGATCTCAGCCTTTACTTTGTAAGGTGCTACAGAATTTTGTCTTTCTGCCCTTCTGTTTAATATCTATATGGAACCACTAGGTGAGGTTACCAAAGGAACCAACAATTTGGGGAGAGATATACCCTTGGTCATCTGAGTAACGCTGTGAAAATATTATTTCAGTGCCCAGTGGCTGTGGAGGCCTCAAAAAAATTCAACTCAACCCAATTGGGTGGCTTTGGGTTTTGGGACCACCTGGTTCTGAGGATATTCCATCTTTGCTTTTGTCTCAGACAGAACTAATGCATAGTCTGGGAGTACTTTTGGACACATGGCTCTTGCTGAGAGACCAAGTGGCAATGATGCCGAAGAAGGCTTTTGTAAGCTTTGTGTTGAGCATCACTGGTCATTATTCATAGACTAGGGTGTCCTACTCATAGTCTTTTATGCTCTTGCAGTTGCCTCTTTGGATTATTGTAGTGTACGCTATATTGGCCTACCCTTGAAGAGTATTTGGAAGCTTCAGTTGATGTGGAATGAGGTGGCACAGAGTGTTAATGACAGCATAGGGCACCATTGCTGTGTTAGCTGCATTGGCTACCAATTCCCCTCCATGTGCAATTCAACCTCACCTTCTTTAGTTTCAGATAAAAGTATATGAAAGAACATAATCTATTCCATGTTTTTTTTTTCTTTAATGAATTCCATATAGCTACTTATCCTTCCTGGTCTCAAGGGAGAACACTTATCTCTTGAGGACTAGGATAAGAAAATGATAATTGTGCTGCTGGAGATGGTAGAAATCTCCATTTCTGGTTACTAGCTTCAAACATTTGCATGAGCAAATTTCTAAATAGTAAAGAGACAGTGTTTTCATGTTTTCAAAATGTAGGAATACTTAAAACAATTGTCTCGTTATTTTCAGAAAAGTCACTTTCCCTGCACTGGGAAATTTGCATTTGGTTAAATACAAAAAAAAAGGACTTAGGAGAGTTCACAATATGGATCTTCGTCCTATCAAACTGTAATTTATTGGAGAAAAGAAGAAACAATAATTACAAATTATGTCTAAGGTCAGATACTCAGCCTTTTTATTTATCTAGAAATCTACTGATTAAGAGGGAACTAATGACAAACCCTAACTTTTCTACTATATTTTCTACTAGTCTTTCTTAGATTAGAACATCTGTTTTTAAATGCATTCATTTTCATGTTCTGGAATTTTATTTCTTTGGGAATTATCAATCTTTCTCATTTCATAGACTTTTTGTTTCAATAGCGTTTATGCAGATATCCTAGTCATAAAACCAAGATGTGTTTCATGTTAAGCTATTACCTGAAAGTAATCAAGGAGAAATAAAAATAAGATAGATTAAAGCAACAACAAAAAATTTATTATGTCATCTATTCTATGTGAAACTATAAATAAGCCATCAGATGTCAGACAAATAAAGTTTTAGATATTAATTCATAATACTATAGACAGAGGAAGTTTAAAGAAATTGTCTCTTTTATGCATCATGATAGTTATCTCTGTATCAATGTGAAAAAGAAAATGTATTGTGCGTTATGGAACATTTTGCATGAATATGAGGTTTATTTAGATGTATGTATTTCCTTTTACTTCAGACCTGAAGCCATGATTGATAATTGATTGCAGAATGCAACAAGAACAGAATATGAAGGAATAAAACATGCACAATAATAAATGGTATGCTTAACAAATGGTTCAATATTGAACAGGAAATAAAGCAAGAATGTACAATGTCCCCAAGTGGTTTATAATATTTATGGATAAACGTATAAGGATTGCTTGTGACAACATTAGATGAATATCGGTTAGGAACGCTTTTCTGAATTTATTTTTGTCCGCAGATATTGGACAAGACTCTTGAGGATTTGCAGCTAATGTTAACTTGTATGATGAAAAAGATTAAAAATAAATGTATCAAAGATCAAAGTAAACGTATTTCACAGGGATGAATACTTTCATATTATATGATAAAATATATATGGTGAATAGATGAATTGGTGCACTGAGACAGAACATTTACTAAAGATAAGAAAAGGAATGGTTAGTTTTTAAATGTGCAAATACTAGTATAAAAGTAATCAATAATATGGGCTGTTGTGAGAAAACAAAACCTGTCAAAATAAAAGAGATAGCAGAAAAATAAGCTACTCCCCCTTTTTGTTACATGAAGGTTAAAGTTAGAGGTATCAGGACAACATAAACTTCTCAGGCCTTCCTAAGCATTTGAAGAATGGCTCAACTTTTTTGCAATGTTTTGGAAGGCCTCTGAAGGCTTTCAAAAGCATTGCAAGAACAGTGGTAGTGGTCTTGAGGCCTGGTGTGGCTAGCAGCGGCCTCACTTAGGGCATGCCTCAGCAGCAGTAGGAGGAAGATGGTGAAAGTTAGCTGGTGGCGCAGGGCTGCAGACCTGGGGATTTTGCTATGACACTAGGGTGGCTGGCCACAACACAGGGCTTGAAACAGAGGCCTAGAGGGAAGGGTAGCCAACTGAATCTACTGAACACCAGACCTATATTTCAGCCTAGTGTGGCTGCTGCCAAGGGGTACCACTATGCAGGGCAGCCAAAAGGGCAGAGATTGAGGTGGGGGGGGGGAGATAAGTGGATCGAGGGAGTTGGTGCACTCTACAGTGGACAGCCAAATGGTCAAATTTTGATCACATTACTATGAGGGCACTGCAGTAGCCATAACTTCAGGAACTGGGTGTTAAGTACCAGTTGTTCAGTGCCAGTTGTAACTTCAAATAATCTCTGAGCAAATGGTTGTTAAGAAAGGACTACCTGTGTTTCTATTTAAGCATCAAGATAAAATTCTGTTCACAGCTGCAATTTAGCACATATTTTTTTCTTTTCTACAAGCTCTTGGAAGACAATAGCATAATGTTCTAAATGTCTTCTCACACATTTGGTTTGTTTATTGCAAGTGGAATTGGCCCCTAAATATAAGGGCATATAATTGCACCTTAAGCACAATGTACAGTGAAGCTATTGACTCCATTGCACTAATTTTAAACTTCCAATACTACTTGATTAGTTGAAGACTTTGATCATGTCCTTAAAACATTTATTTGGCATTAAATAAAGAGAAAGCTGCTGAAAGCTAAAGATGGTGATGGGAATGCAAGCACCATAAGCATCATTTTCAAAAGGCTTCATTAAGGCATTCAGAAAAGAATTGTAATTGCACAATGAAGCCCCCAAAGGCAGCAATGAACAAGAGCCCTTGACATCTTAAAAGAAATAACTTGTATTGGAACATACAAGAGTGGGATCACATAATATCTGGTGTATGCTTAAACCGTTCTTAAAGATTAGAGAGAATGAATTCACAAAATACCTAAAGTAGGGTCCTTCAGTGTTTTTATTCACATCTTCTACCCACTTAGCTACATTATATTCTCTTTTGAACCATGGGTTTAAATACCTGCAAAAAGCAATGGAAGGAACAAAGAAAGCAGAAGAATAGAGAAATATCTGAGAACACACAGCACAAGCTCAGAAAGGATGCCTTCATCCCTCAGTAATGAAGGACTATAACTCAGTGCAAATGCTAGACAAAGAGACCCACAGAATATATCCATTCAGAAATTAATTTAAGCTTACATGTTCCATTTACTTGCCATTAATCTGTCCTTGTGTAAAGGCCATGACAACACAAGGACTATCCAATTTTAAAAACTTGAAAGAAGAACTCATATTAAGCCGATTTTAATGTTACTTAGTGCTCTGAGAGAGTGGAGAAAAATGAATCACAAGTAGCCAGAATAGAAAGCAGTGCATCACAACAGCATAACATGAAAATTCTATAAATCCTTCCAAGGTGAACATTATTGGTAGCTCTATAAGCATTCTCCTAAACAGGCTAATCATGTTATTTAAAAGCCATATATTTAACCTCTATGAGTATAACAAATGATTATTCATTTGGTGTCATAGAAACTTAAGTATAAGCACCTGGATATTTACAAATGAGATTCAGGAAGAAGCCTTGATCTTGTTTTGTTGCCAATACTGTACATTAGAAGTATGTTTTGTGTGTGTGTTTATGTGTGTGTATGTGTGTGTGTCTTTTTCATTGTATTACTTCTAAGAATACAATTATTGTAGGAAGAAACAGGAAAACTTATTGATTTGCCAAATATGGACTCTTTGACAGATCCAATCTTAGAATTCCTTCTTAAACATCCATTTTTCTTGGATTATATGACAATTGTTCTCGAACAATGGTCTACATAACTACACACTCCAAATATTTTATTTTTTCTATGTCACTGAAGAAAAATATATAAAAAAGTTTAAGAAAATAGCTGATATCTGGTAAACTGCTACAGGTACTTCTAATTGTAGCTAGCCATTGAATTAATACATCATAAATATGGAGTCCATGTTTTAGACTACTAAGTAAGGGATATCTTACTATCCCAAAAAGATACTAAATAACAGTACAATAATTTAGATAGACTACAATCCTATGTTCACTGATTTCTTAAATGAATCCTTCTGAAAGCTGTAGGATTATTCATTTGGAACAGTCTTCTTCTGTATACAAGCTATCACTGCATAAGAGGTAAAACATGAACTCTGTGCTGTATAAGCATAAAAAAGCTATGCAATTTCTGCATAAATTACAGGTAGACAAAATATACTGCTGATCACTAACCTATGCAACACGTTACAAAGTTAAAACATCCACTTAGGACCTAATTATTTTTCAATGTTCAATGTAAGTATTTCATAATTTAAGTATTTCAATGTTCAATGGAAGCATTTCATAATTTAGCATAGAAAAAAGCAATTTAATGTTCCTTAAGTACCTTGGATTAGAAATCTCATGGTTACTTGCTCTTTACTGTGATACCTGGAACTCGTGTGAGTTGAAATTTAAAACTGACAAAGTGCTTATCTCAACCCAGATTCATGTCATTCTCACCATTCTCCTATCCTTTTAGATAGTCATATTCAAAAATCCTTGGTAAGAGACGCCTTATTGGGGAGATGGGCGGCATAAAAATTTAATAAATAAAAAATAAACCTGCTGCCATTTTTGTTGAGTTTAGTAGAATTTGCATTCTTAAAATAAATCAAACCCAGACTAGCTTAGTGTATTAAATCCATTGCTCCAATGTTTTTAGGATAATAGCTGTCAAAATGGCAACGTTCCTTCCCATTCCAATCACGTAAGCACAAACATAGCATCAATTTTCTATCAGCCATGACTGCATCTAATTAACAATAACTTTAAAAAAGAAGTGCTTGATGTTTTCCAGCTCAGTTGCTAATTAAAAAGTAATAGTTAGAAGTATAGCCACAGGGCAATTTGCTAAGAAAGAAAAGACACACACAGCAGAACACTCTGTGCTAATTCTTGCCACTCCAGTGGACAAATGCAGAAACAAGCGCCAAACCTTCAATCTACACGTTTTATTGGAAAAATTCATTTGATAAACATGAAGCACTCCTTATCTGGATTTTGTAATGCAAAAAGATAAAGTTAGCACAGCAACAAAAACATGCAGCTGTATAACAATAGAGTTATGAGGCATGTTCGTATATAACCGTTTAACTTTTCGAATCCTACTGATCATCCTGCACTTATAATTTAATATCATGCCAGTTTGCAGAATTAAAACAGGTTAAAAATTCATCTCTGGGGTAACTGTGCATCAGTCATCATTGATACAGAGCAGTGTTCCTCAACCTCAGCCACTTTAGGATGTGTGGACTTCCGCTCCCAGAATTCCCCAGGGACCATGTAAGCTGAAGAATTCTAGGAGTTAAGCTCCACCCATTTTAACTTTGCTGAGGTTGAGAAACACTGATCTAGAATAACCTGTCTGATCAGATGATAAAACTTTGCGTGAAATGCCTTAAACTAAATCAATGGCTTTCATTGGCTTGAGCACAACATGCAATAATGCAAGGACCCTAGAGTTTACAATAGTGTAGGAGGGAGGGGAAATTATACATCAGGCCAGCAAGGAACAGGGCTTAGCTAGCACTGCCATCAGCAGGAGACCTTCCAAGCAATCAAAATTCTTCATCACAGTAAAATTTTGGAAAAAGAACTTCGGGTAAAAGTGGCTGCCAAACTAGAAAGGCAGTTGAAACTGACCTGTGACTCCGATTCCCTGTTTGGGAGTGGTGAGAATCCCCCTGGCTTATGCCTTGGGGTGGGATTTGATTGGTGTGGGAAAGCCCAGGCTCAGAAGCATGGGATACCCTGCTGCAAAAACACAATATATAATAGAAGAAAATCTAAGCCAAAGTCTATATAGTTTATAACAATGAGGAAGATGCACATCTAATGTAAAGTTAGTTTAAATTAAACAGACAGCCAGTATGAATACTCAGGACATGCTTTAACACATGCTCATATGCAATTATAAATGTTCTAGTTTTCATAGGTGAACAATCTATATGACCATCCATTTATTTTTGCAGGCATTGGAATGAAATACATTTTACTAGGGTCAACATTTAACCAACAAAGGAAAAAAATCACTGCAGAAATTGTTTTTCCCAGCCAGAAATGATCTTCCACTCAATATACCAAGAAATGATGTATTTGACGTAAGAAAAATGGTTGCTTTATAACTCTGGCCTTTGCAGTCATCAAGGCAATATATTTCTGTTCCTACAGCCACTTCATAAAAGCTAAAGAGAGATCTGATGGTATTTTCACTAACTGCAGTCAATCATATTGTAAGGATGCTTCCCCTACTTTTATGCTCCCCTTTTCCTCCACTGCTATAATTCTGAAGAGGAATCTGGAAGCACTCTCATCCATGTCCAATTACCAGCTGTGTATCCTAAGCTGAAAAACATGTGATTACTCTTAAACTACAGTTTGTTCTGAATATGGCAGCCACATACTATAGCTTGTTGAAACTAGAAATGAAAATTATCAAACTCTTACATCTAGAAGAAAATGTTTAAGGCAGGGAAAAGTTCTTCTGCCCAATCTTTGATTTATCATAATATCCAAAGTCATCCACTGCTTTAACAAAGGACTATAAAAACAACCAAAATAGCCAATAGGACTGGGGAACAATTCATCCCATCTCAAAGAATGACCAGAGATTATAGAATTTATTTCTTAGAGGTATGGATGACTTGTTGTACTTTCCAATCCAGTGACAACAGCTTTGATGTTGGCTTATTTAGGGCAGATAAATCATTACATCTAGATTAAATTATTTAAAATAGTGCAATTGAATTCTTACATACAACGTATGAATTGCCTAGTTTCATACTGGTATTTACATCTTAGATTTGCCCAAACTAGGGCTACCAGATCTGAATTCCAAAAATCCAGACAGTAAAAAATTATAATGAATGTTCAATATCTCCCTGCTGTTTCCAATTGGTTGTCTACATTTTTGCTGTCCACTTATAAGTGGAACTCAAAACAGGTGATTTTAAAAAATCTTATAGAGTGAAACACTATCTCCCCTATTATTGTCTTTGAGATGAAACGTTTGGATTATTTTTACAATAAAAACTTCTCTACACAATCAATAACATTCACTGAAATGGTTGTCTTGTATTAGTCCAAATAGTGTATTAAACTGTATAACTGATGGGAGAAAATGACAGACAGGACAGAAAAGGTTCTGGAAACAAAGTATAAGCAGCTTGCAGATTTCTTAAAATCTTTCAAGAAGCATCACAGAAGAAATTTGCAATACAAAATGGTTCCCAATGTGATCTTAATTGATTACCCTGCCCCAATATACTTTTTTTTTTTACAAAAAAAGGTCACTATAATGTTATCAAATAATATTTGGAAGCATTATGAAAAAATGTTGAACTATGATTCCTGACTAACTTTTTTCCTATTACATGACAGTACTGAATAATCATTTGCACTGAAATCAATCAAGTACCAACTTTGATAGCAGAATACTAAAATACTGTTTGCTGCTATTCAGAAATGATGAAGCAACGTAGGTGAATGTGTTTAGGGATTCAGCATTGTAGAACAAGATTAAATAGGTAATCAATATGGTAAATGTCAATTGATTGACCATCTGTTGTTCCTTGTTGAAGGAAAAATACCCCAAAATAACAAATTGGATTCCTGTAGCCCATTATTTGATATCTATTTACCTGACAATGTCTTGGGAATCCTACAGGATGATTTCTGCACAGAGGTCTTCAGGAGCTGCTAAATAATTTTTTTCCACTCTGATTTTCTATTTCTAAAATAAGTTTATTTCCCCCAAAGATGAGGTGAACAAGAAATAAGGAAAATAAGGGGACAAATAACAAGAGTATTTCAAAGGGAAAGTGACGGGGACAGCCTTCTCCCTTAGCTAAAGCTCTGATTTCCTACTTTAAGGCACAAAATGCTTTAAGTGGAAAAAGAATAGCAGTATTTGGACACTAGTATAGCAAAGAAGCCCATAAAGAGATAACAGATAATTTTCCACCCTGTTTACCAGCAAGTACTCTTATTCAAAACATAAGTAACTATTAAGGATTCATATCAAATATTTAAAAGAAGGAATTGAAACAAAATGTAGCTTGAGAACTTTTCTGTTTTCCTTTTTCAACTAAAAGGCCAAACTTACTCAGTTGAATTAGACCGTGGCCTAAATCTTTTGCCTTTGACTTTCTTTCTGTTGCCTCCTATATTACCTGAAAGAGATCAAAACATAATAGTAAAAAAGATAATACTAAAATATAATTATAGAATCCAGGCATTCAGCAGCCCTAAAGATACATACACAATGTATTTAAGTTCAGGACATCGCCATTTAAATCAAAGTATGTTTTGTCTTAGGTTAAGTTTAGAATCTATCCAAATCCTTGATAAAAGAGAAAAAAGGGAGGCAGAGCTGACATTAAATTTTTAAAATTTTATTATGCTCTAATGCACCTAAGAAACAATCCAATTTCTTTAGATAATCATGACTCATTGAAATCTGTCATGCTAAGCAAGAGTGTTTCCCACCTTGCCATGAATTACTCCTTGGTCTCCCATTTTGACAGATGTCTGAAAGATTCTTTGCATCTTGAATTCTTTCACTCCATGAATGAGATAAGCCGTTTGACCTAGGATAAAGAGAAAGATCCATATGCAATGGTTGGTTTTCGCATGTTGGTATTTCAATAATCCAATTATTACCTTACATATTAGGCTGAGGAAACATAAAGCTTTCCTGAACATCCTCAAATGTGTACCAAAATTAATTAGCAATGTAGATTTCACATGTCCTGTACTTTTTCTTTCATATCAAGCACACCGAACAGGACGGCATCAGGGCATCAAAAGCTATTCTAAGCTTTGTTTATTCTGCAGAATATAAAATTGGGATAGAGATCTTCTGGATGGTATTTGTACAGAATAATATGTTGAGGGCCAAAGTAAGCACTAAGAAAACTCAGAGAGCAAAGTAAATTGGGGACATTTGTTCTTTTTTAGACACTTTGCTTCTTCATTTTGTGTGACACAGAAATCTATAGGCAATTGTTAGAGAATTCTTATCAGAAAGCCAAAATGGATTCTTACATATGACTTTTGCTGTTCTATAAACACTGGTTGCTCACACGCCAAAATGTAAGATATAGGAGGACTGCATACCAAGTATTGTTATCAGAAACAACAATCAATCCAGCCTTCTTTAGCCAGATGGTCCCAAGATCTATCTCAACTACCATTCCTAGAATTTCTAGCCAGCACAACCAGCAGGTGGAAACTCAGGAATAACTAGAGAAGGCTGAAACTAACTCTTGTTATAAAATTCTTGAAAAGTATTAATATTCTGATTACTAAGTAAAAGCTCGGCTATTGTATGTTTCAGAAGATGCAGACTTTAAAAAAAACTGTAATGTTCTTAAGAACTAACAACTGAAGAAGGAATTACTGGAAATAAGTAGTAGAGGACACATAATAAATATGTAATATTTAAGCAATGCTCGTTTTAAGTCAGTCAACAATTCATAGAAAGAACAAAACGTTGGTATCCTGAAAAAGTTGTTAAAAAAAATCTTAGGAAACAGATACTCCAAAGATTTCTTCTATTTATTTTCTGGAGACATTCAGGAATGGAACACTCCACATTGTTCAAATATGGTTCTCAAAAATATTTAATATCAGTCAATTTTGTCAAACAATTCAGGACTGATTTAGAGTAATTTTTCAAATAGGCATCCATCAGAAAGATCTTACTGAAGTTTTAAAAAAAGTAAAACATCTTAATTACATGGTTACTTTAGCACTATAATGTGTTCTATACTACAGCTTTCCACCCATCTGTGCTCGACACTGCATAATCTGAATCAGTTATGTCTCTCTTTTTAATAAAGTTACATTAATATATTGTAATTAATGTCTGTTTATTATTATACTACTCTAATGGAGGTCATTTATAAAGCATTAAAACACTTTGATCATTGTTGCTACTAAAAATGATGAAGAAGGAACATATCAAAATGACCATTATTAAATAAGAGCTGAATTTATTATCTGAAATAATGAATATATATTTTTTCAGTAAATGGAGCGATATCCAGTCAATGCTTCTATTTAAGTATAACACTCTGGATTTAGAATAAAATTTGAATTTTCTGCCCTTAGTCTCCCTTTCACAGAAGAAGCCAATGCAATTTTGATCATTCACTGCTTAAATATTGCAAGAGGAGATAATCAACTGAATATTAAATTTATTTTAGCAGAATCAAAGATTTATGAATATCTGTGACCTGATCTGTAACAGAACAATCTTTTTACAGGACAGCTAGTTATAAGTAGCATTCTACTTCATGCAACATTGGTGTGCATATATCTTATAAGCCAACCAAATGATTTGCTCTAAACATACATGATTGGTAAAGATGTTAAATGTAAACTGGAAATGCCAGGTAAGATAAGAACAAAAAACAGCAAAGTGATGATAACATACAACATGTATATTCTTACATTTTATTCATCTATTACAATTGTTAAAAGTATGAGAAAAAAATCCTCCAACTTTGATTACTTGAACAAGCTATAAAATAAAGCCAATTTTAGTGTTTTGTTGGCTTTAATTTTTTCATGGTATCACAGAACTGGAAAGCTTCCTAGAAAATCCACTTACTCATTGAGGATCTACAGTGCAGGATACAAGTATTACAAGTTCCATCCTGTCTTTTCAAGTATTGTTTGAATACAAGAATGATAACAGGATAATTACCAGTGAACACCTGTTAGCAACTGGAAATAAGCTACTTCCAAACAGAAAATAAAGATGGCATCAGTATTAGACATCTCTAATTAGTATTAGATTTGTCTGTGTCATCAATGGAACCCATATTCAGCCTGAAAGACATACATTTTAGAGCTTGAAAAAAATCAGTCTAGGTTGAGTATTGCTGTGGCTTTTGTTTTGTTTTTAAGTAGGATCAAAAATAATCTTACAGCCTAAAATTTCCTTGAAGTTTAGTTGCATCAATATTTGTGATGTGTCAATAATCAGAGATGGAGGAATTTCAACACAGCCCACAAAAGGAAGGAAGGAAAGAAGGAATCAAACCTGCTGCAAAACAATGAAAGATTCTGACTAATGGAATAATGTGTGATGGAACAGGTAGAAATCTGAAAATGCGACAGAAAAGCAGACCTCTTCTTAGAACTAGATGCAGAGTTTGTGCTGACTCCAGGTGGCATGTCGCTATAAAAGGAGTCGGCCTCACCAGGCTTTTTAACATAATCTCCCTGAGGAATTTGTCTAAAGCATAATAAACATTTTGAAGTCAGTAACAACAGAATACATGCATAGGCTGAAAATACATTAACTTACTCACTATCTCTCTCTCCAGTCAAGAAAAAAGAGTTAGCAAGCGGTTAAATTGTTTTATCTCACAGTCACACGAATAAGACAGGTGATAGAGAAAATAGGCATTATTCTATGGTACAAAAATGTATTTTCTAAAATACATGATTGTTTAACTTGCAGTTTCTAAAATGTTTACGTGTAGTATGCACCAGTGAAATGGGTTAAGCTTCTTTATATTTAAAGGAAACAATTTTATGAAATTAAATTAGATTTCCCTAGAAATGGAGTCATGAATCCTGCTGAAACATGTATTTTTCTGCTTCTATCCCATTTAATGACTGCAGACATATTTGTTTCCCCCCAGTTTCCTGGATAATTGATACAAACTGTTAAAAAAAGTTTTGCTATTCCTTAATCTTGTATGGATGTTACCTATAAGTACCTGGCTATGGCAGAGAGCTTTCTATGCTTCCTGTCCTCAAAACCAAAGAGATCACTGCCCCCCGCCCCTTTTTAAAAAAATGCAACAAAGAATACTCTTCCTATCACCTTAGCAACAGAACCATTATATTTTTTTGTTTGCAAAAATTCATAGCTATATAAATAAAATATATTCCAGACTTCTGTCCACAACATTCATTTGAACACTGAGGAATTTTTTTTTTTAAAAAATATTAACCTACACTACAGAAATTGCAATGAAATCTGAGTTTTCCATGAAGTCAAAGAATAGTTAAATGATATTTCACAAAGAGATGATGCAGCATTTTAAATTATGCAATAAATAGTAATAAAGCCAATTATATTTGAGGTAGCTTCATGAGGGAAACTCAGTTGAATGCTAAACTAAAAATTAGTTTAGAACTTTATTGGACTGAAAACAGGTTGAAATGTTGCAATTTTCATAACAAACGTTTGACAAACTCATTGGGGTTTTTTTTGCCTCTATGTTTTTGCAATCTTATTAATTATAGTGATCACAAAATTAGTTTTCACTCAGTGCCATATTTTAAATTATATTCATTTCTTAAATACGTTTGTTTCTCTCTATAAAAGCTTTCTTTTGCACACAACATTCCAGAGTGAATGGATGAATGCCTTCAATATGCAACTTCAGAAGTTTCATTGAGCAGAGACATGAAATTAGACCAGACTCAAGATTGTACATCTGATCCTTATTCTACATGTCTTTGACTTTTTTAAAAAAGCCATGATTTTTTTAAAAAACAAACATAATGGGTACCAGCTGGAAATGAAATCATACATAAATATCTGAATTGGCTCCATCTAAAAAAATATAAAAACTAGTAATTTAACATTGTAAAAGGCAAATTCATATATTCAACAGGAAACACTTTAGAACCCTAATAACCTGAAGTGTTGGAGAAGTCATTAACTATGAGATAATTGGCTCTGTTTTTGAAATTGTCTTTATTAATCTGCTGTACCTAGAATGTCTGGTAGCACCTTAACAATTAACAAGTTTAGGATATTACACTTTTATGGATGGCTGTCTAGGGATAAATGTTCATCATTTTGATTGCTAAGGAACAAAAATTATAATAGAAAATATAAACCCAAGGAAAGGAAGTATTAAAAATTGATTAATTAAATTAGGTTATTTGTTGGTGACAAGTCCACAAATAAACAGGACTTTTAGTGGAACATAAAGGTGATATGTGGTACTTTGATTCACACAAATGTATGTAAGTATCCATACCCACAATACATAAGAAATTGGGCTTTTATTTCAAGCATTCTGAGTCAATGTGGTCATACTTTATTTGCACATACCTCTGTCTTCGATAGTTTCTTACAAGAGAAAGGAAGAGAGACAAAGAATGAGTTATCGCGTGGCATTTGCTTTCATTTTACTTAATGTTTTAAAGAAATGTTTGGATTCCATAAACTGTGAGAAGGAGGCAATCTTACATTTTCCTTCATACGATAGTATCTTACGCCATTAATCCACCCGTTCCCTCCCCTCATGTGCACACCAAAAAAATTGCTTTAGAAATTTATGAGAACTTCAGGAACAAGACAAGAATTTATGTAGAAAGTTGTTGTTTGAGATCAGATCTCACTTTGGTAAGCAATTGTAAGGAACCAAGCTCAAACATTCACAATATATAAAAGAAAATGGTAGTAGATATTATTTTTTTATCTCTGAATCTAATTTTATTATATTTAAAAACAATACTGCTGCCATGAAAAATTAGGAGACACGTTTTTTCTGTATGACAAGTTCATGCAAAGAAGTTTCAGTTTTATATTCAACAACATTTTGGGGTGAAAATTTCCAAATATTAAGAATATGAACTCGTATAATTTCATTATTCCTAAATTTAAAGAAATCATAGTTCTCTTCTGGTACCTATCAAGAGATGTTTAGCATAAAAAGTAGAATTCAGCAATCTTAAATGCAAGAAACCTGTTTATTGAAACCAAAGATTTATGCACCATGACGGTTGTCAATAAACTTATTCTCTTTCTCTCATCTTCACCTCTATGATCCACTGCAGCAAATTCTCTATTAGTTACACATTATATAAAAGGGGTTTTGTGCCCTTTTTGAAACTATTGTAAATCAGCTTCAGTGGGTAACATCAAGAAAGGAGGTTTATTGTTAACATTTTCCGCATTATTTTCAAAATTGTATCGTGTTTTAACATTATATACAGAATTTAAAATTTTAAATGCAAATGCAATGAACTGTGTCTCTGCATCCAATGAGACAGATTTGTATACTTTTAAAATTAAGAGCACATCAGTTCTTTAATCCTCCACTAATATTATTTTCATTGGATCTATTTAAAAATAGATATATACTTGAAAATGAAGATTTTTTTTTCATTTATCACAAACTAGAACTTTAAATCTAATTAAGAAATAAATTATTACATTTCCTGCTTTCTTACTGTTTTTCTAACTGGTGAAACAAATTGGTTTTTTTAATTACTCTTTGTTAACACATTACCAACCATTAGTTTATTTCTTAGCTTACATTTTTTCCTCTACATATAAATTACTTACCTGTAACCCCATGCTGTTATTCCCATAATGAGAGCCAACACTAAAATTGTACCAGCAATAGCACCAATAATAATGTTTGTGCTAGTGACACCTAGATTAAAACAAGAATTTAAAGCATTACTATTAGAGAAACCCACTTAAAATTACACAGTCATTTTCTTTTTAATGTAAATTTTTTGGGGGAGGGGGGAATTCTGGTACACTTAAGTGAACAGAGAACTACACAGGATTCAAGCTGGTGAAGATCAAAAATAGTTATGGGTTGTTATTCTTTCTAATTCTATAACTAACAATGTAAGTGAAATTATATTTGATGAGGATCAAAATTTGGAGGACTTTTTCCTTAAAATGCTAAATGAAGAATTAGTACCCTTATTTCTGTACAGATCATGTTCAAGGCATTTCACATGAAAAATAACATTGCCACAATATACTGTATATACATATAATAAAACTCACCTGAATTGTGCAAGCTTCCATCAATAATTGGTTTCATGAGACGTTTGCTGCAATCTACACCTGTCCATAACTGCTCACAGATACATTGCATTTCATTACTACAAACCTACAAAGGATGTAATTCAAATTTAAAACAGAAAAATCCTAATATATGTTTCCTGGGAATCTAAGAAACTAGTCAATTTTAAATAACATATTATAATCTCCCATATTTAATTAGTTGACCATGGATGGATAAGTTACAATTCATTTTGCTTGTTTACATCCCACTTTTATTATTTTTATTAATGATTCCAGGAGGCAAACATACCTAATACTTAAATGTCTCTGGAGATTCTCAGTCATCTAGGTCATGGTTGTCCCAAAGGTGCTTTTTCAAGAGGCAACTGGACTTTCTGTTTTTTCTTTGAAGACGTTTCACTTCTCTTCCAAGAAGCTTCCTGAGATACCTAATACTTCTTCCTCCTATCTTCCCCACAGCATCCTGTGAGGAAATTGACTAGCCCAAAGTCACCTAGCTAGTTCTCATGCCTAAAGCAGGACTAGAACTCATGGTCTCCCAGTTCTAATTTGATGCCTTAACCATTACACCAAATTGACTCATGGTCCTTATGCGGCCCTCATTCCCATTATGGGAATCTATAGAGCTTCTTCAGGATTCTCCAATACATTTTCATGGCAAGTTTGCAAGAGTTTGCTTTAGTCTTTAATATAAAGTTTTCTTTATATTAAAAACCCAAAACATCTATTTTTTTAGCTTCCACTCTCAGAAAAATATTTTTTAAAAAATCAGGAAAAAGCATTCCTGCTTATGACTACGTAATGGTTCCTATAGCTCTCTAATGTTGAAAATGATAAGTATTTTGAAAGTCAAAATACCCAACCAAAAACACTATCCTCTAAACTGTTCATCTTATTATTTTAACGAGCAAACTATTTTTTTAAAGAGAAGGGGAGAGAAGGGAATATAATCTATGGGGATTGAACAACGTATTTAAAGATATTGGGAGAAAAGTGTTTATGGGGGCAAAGTTATTCTGTTCTATGTAATTCAAAAATTAACATGCTGAAATTTCCACACCCTATAAGAGACATTCTTGATCAGTCAGAAACAAACTTTCTCAAAGGAACATGCATGTATGTTTTCACATCTTCATTTGAAAGTTCCCCTCTCATTTTTAGAACTGCTGCCTGAAACCGAATTGTTAATAGATGATTCCCAGGTTTGCACCATTTATTTTGCAATGTCTTTAAAGGCATTTCTTGTCTACAAGGGACAGAAAAATTCATTTGTGCTAAAGATTTACTGCAGCATTGAAGAAAATCATTGGGTAGTAAAAAAAGAAGAAGAAGCTCAGAGAAAAAGGCCATAACAACTGCTTCTATACAGCGCAAAGAAAACTATAGATTGGGTATCGGAAGTGAGCTCAGTTAAAGACACTTTTATCATTATTCTTCATCCATGTACTGCTGCATTACTGGACTACTTTAAATATCCAAAAATAATAAATAAGTCATATTTTTCCACATTCCAACTCCCCCATCTCAAGACAAAAAGACTAAACTTACTCCATGTCCTGAGCAAATAAAGCGATCTGTACTTCCAGGACAGGAACTGAAGTTAAATGTATCAATTGAGAGACATCTATGATCCCAGCATATTTTATTAGGGCCACAGGGTGTCCCATCTTCTACATAGCCTAGATCTGCGTCTTCCTCCAACTTCACATGACCACCACTACAAATAGAGTAAGAAGATTTAGTTAATGAAAACATGCAATCAAATGAAAATCATTTTGAACAAAAACTCAACCAAATTATTCTATGTTAAGATATCATATCCCTCTGTATCTATGCAAGTCTTAATAGGTCACTGTATCTAGCTGACCTTGTCTGGCCATGGAAGTTAAGATGTCCACAGAATATCAGGGTTGTAAGGACAACTTCAAAGATTGTTAGCTTGTTGTGATGAAAAACAACACATTACAATAAGGCTATGAGCAATACTGTGGGAATATATATTTAACAGATTTAACAGATAATCAGAGTTGGAAGGGACCTTGTAGGTCATCTAGTCCAACCCCCTGCCCAACCGGGAGACCCTACACCATTTCTGACAAATGGTAGTCCAATCTCTTCTTGAAAGTCTCAACTGATGGCACTCCCACAACTTCCGAGGGCAAGCTGTCCCATTGGTTGATTGTTCTCACTGTCAGAAAGTTTCTCCTTATTTCCAAATTAAATCTCTCTTTGTTCAGTTTTCATCCATTATTCCTTGTCTGGCCTTCAGGTGTCTTGGAAAATAGCTTGACCCCTTCCTCTCTGTAGCAGCCCCTCAAATATTGGAAGACCGCTACCATGCCTCCCCGGTCCTTCTCTTTAGTAGACTAGCCAAGCCCAGTTCCTGCAACCGTTCATTGTATGTGTTAGCCTCCAGTCCCCTAATCATCCTGGTTGCTCTTCTCTGTACTTTTTCTAGAGTCTCAACATCTTCACAGAAGATCACCTGATGGCAACTTAGGCTGAGGATGATTCTGGAACATCAAATTAAACAGACTCTAGAAAATATTGCCAACAAAGCTGCAGGAATTGATGAAACACCAGCCTTATTGATTTTAAAATGTCCAAAACGATGCAATTAAAGTTCTACTTGTAGTCTGTAAGCCAACTATGGAAAAGATAATTTAAATTCTAATACCAAAATTAAACAGTGCAATGAATATTCAAATTGTTGAACAACTGAATCTCATATATGTGATTTGCAATTTAGGTTTCAACAAAATACAGAATGAGAATTCCCAGATGCTAAATAGAGAAGAGGCAGAGACACCTGAGATCACATCACTTACAATGGATACTAAAAAGGGCAGAGAAGTTCCAAAAACATATTTATTTATTTTCTTTGTTGATAGAGATCTTTGACTAAGACAGCCACAAATTGTGGGTAGTTGTTAAAAATATGAGTATACTGTACCAAGCCATTTCTCCATCCTATTGATGAACTTGTAGTGTAACCAGAAAGCAATAATTAGAGCAACTAAATAGTCCCAAATTGAAAAAGAAGCATGCCTATATTATTATTATCTTAATTTACATGCAGAATATATTACTACAAATCCTGGAGTAAAAGATAGAAACAGAAAGTAGAACTTAAATTGTTAGGAGAAACATTACCTCAGATATACTAGTACTTTATGAATTAGATGGTTGGAAATATGGTGAATTTAACTAACTTTAGTTAAAAGAAGACCAATGAACACAGCTGATCTACTGTATTTTAGCTAAGGAAGGGAATAAGGTTAGGCAAACCCCAATGTAAAAAGTTAGAGAAGGTGAGGAAGTAACTAATTTTATCTTTTTTTTAAATCTGAGATTTAAAAAATACATAGAAATTGTAGCCATGAAATAAAAAGATATCTGTTGCCAAGAATTACCTGCAATTGAAAGTTTTTCCCAAATTTTGGAGAGAAATAGATGTGATTTCACCATCAAGCTCTCCAAGTCTTGGAATATTAGAGACAATGTTAGAACACAGTAGATATCCACAAAGAACATCTCTGGAAAGAAACATTAAGCAAGTTTTTATTTTAAAAGCAGCCGAAAAGAAACATTTCTAACTATAATTTCCTACTCCAAGAAATACTCAAATTTGTTGTTGTTTTTTAAATGGTTGCAAAAGAATCTAACAGTGGCAGTACTGCTTGCTACTCACTCTGAAGAAGTCCCCATTATAATTCTCTAATTTGCATAATTATCTTCAGTGAACAATGTTGATTCAGATTATGGCTGAGATCTACACAAATCAGTGTACTACGTGATACAGGATATCATTGGAAAGATATCTCCTCCCCCTCTCTCACACACACATTTTGTTGTTCCTCTTCCTTTCCCCTGTCTCCCCCGTTAAAAATTTGGTGCATCTTCTGGCCATTTACAAAAGTGTGGATCTTTTTGTTCATTATTAACTTGAGGAGAGTTCTGATACTCTACGAAGTAATTATCTGATCACCTATCCCATAATAATGCAAACTAGATCTATGCTACTCCAAGAAATACTCAAATTTGTTGTTGTTTTTTAAATGGTTGCAAAAGAATCTAACAGTGGCAGTACTGCTTGCTACTCACTCTGAAGAAGTCCCCATTATAATTCTCTAATTTGCATAATTATCTTCAGTGAACAATGTTGATTCAGATTATGGCTGAGATCTACACAAATCAGTGTACTACGTGATACAGGATATCATTGGAAAGATATCTCCTCCCCCTCTCTCACACACACATTTTGTTGTTCCTCTTCCTTTCCCCTGTCTCCCCCGTTAAAAATTTGGTGCATCTTCTGGCTATTTACAAAAGTGTGGATCTTTTTGTTCATTATTAACTTGAGGAGAGTTCTGATACTCTACGAAGTAATTATCTGATCACCTATCCCATAATAATGCAAACTAGATCTATGCTACTCTGAAGGTCTGAAGAAGAAAAAAGAGATTAAGCAGAACTGAATCTTGAAGCTTCATTTCCTGGAAGCCTAATTTTTTTCTGGTTAAAAAAAAGTAAAAGATGTGAATAGGTGTATGGGTAACATTCTAGGCTATAGGACTCTAGAGCTGTGTTCAGAAGTACAATCTTAATGCTATTCCTAGTAACTATACACAACCTGCCATTAATGAAGTATCAAGATCCACTGTAAACAAAGTCACAAGATTCTAGTCATCCAATTTAATAATTATTCATTTTGGGTGATAGAGAAGAAGCACTAGGGGAACAAAGATGCTACAAGAAATGCAGTGAGAATAAGAATCACCATTACATAGATTAGCATGAAGGTAAAAAAGTGAAAAGGAACATTTGTAAAGAAGCTTATGAACCATGATAGGACATAAATACAAATACTATATTATGTAAGCAGAGTGGGCTTAACTTACTCATTCTTGCACTGAATCCAAGTATCTTTGTCTCTGCCACAGCTACCTTTCTCTGTTCCTTCTATATTTAATCTTTCATAGCAATATTTATCAGCAGATGTCACTTCTGCACACAAAATATATTTAAAAAGATAATGATGTGTGGTTGGAGTTAGAAATTCAACATTGTAAATGTAAATATTTGTGTAAAAGCCATAAATTGTATACTCTCAATTATTTTTCTTACAGACATACAAAAATAAAATATAAGAAACTGCTGGAGCACAAAAAATACATAAGAATTTGTACCTAAAAAGATGCCATCTAACCTAGCCTTTGCCAACCTGATATCTTTATTTGCATTCAACTTAATGTTCCATTATGCCACAGTCAGCATGCCAGAAATACTGAAAGGAAAAGAAAATGAAAGAGAAAATGCTTCATCTAGTTCTATTGAATTTATTTTTGACTTTATTTTTAAAGTGTTTTATAGATTTACCTGATGGCTGAAAGTCCTCTGGCTCCATATATATGAATTTTAATAAACCCAGAACTCATAAATAGGTTCTCAGTTAGGGGAAACTAATGGGAAAAAGAATGAAGAGGAGGGAATTTCTAAAATGGAGACCTAAAAACACAATTGTCAACAATTCCAATTAGGCTAAAAAGAATGGAAGACAGAAAAAGCCAACACGCTTAATGAAGGCTTGAAAATACCTAACAGTATAAAAAGGAACAGGTCATAATGAAAGTTATTCTGGAACCAAAGGATGGCATCAGGAAAAGGAAAGAATTTGCTGAGATAGCCAAATGATGCTAAGAACAACAAGGGCTTCTTTAGACAAGATAAATTTCTTAAATTTTCTTTAGAGAAGATAAGAAAAGACAGAGAAAAATTCATCAGTTGTTCTGAAAAAATGATAAAATGTGATCAATAAGGATGTGCAAAATTCATCAACTCAGAACAGAAATGGAACATATTGGAGAACTCCAGATTATTCCATTCCTCCCTCTGGATCATTCCATTCTTGGGACGGATAGGCAGTTCCTGAAAGTAAATTCTCCTACCCGTAGTGGTTTGAAGTATCATAAACAGGGATGAAACGGGTTTGTTCTGGGTCTCAACCATCTTCAGACCATTTAAATTCACTGCCTTTTAAGAGAACCTATTTCCAGAAACTGCCAAACCACCTCTTGAACAATATTGTCCTGATGAAATCTGGCCAAGTTCTGAAAAGGTACCAAATTTTGGGATGAGGAAAAATATAAAAAATGTGTACATTGTATACCTGTGAATATATTCAATACCTAATCAACGAGTTTGCAAAAAAAGAGAAAACACAATTTCAAGATATTACTCACTATCTCCCCATATGTATTTACACTGTCTGTCTCTTGTTTTGCATCTTCCTCCAAAACAAATGCCCTAAAGAAAAATGTTAGAAAGTAATCACCATGTTTTGTAAATATTTGTTCAGTAAACAACCATTGCTTATCTATTTTTCTACCCATGAAGTAAATACAGTATATTCAGGCATGTGCTGCCAAAGTCAGTTTGACTGTGTTTAATGAGATTCAGGATTGCAGACTTAACATAAAATTTATTTAGGTTTATAAATTGTTAATTTCAAATGCTTAAAGATTCAAAACAAAAGGCCGCTAGATCCAAAAAAGTGATGTATTTAATTATTTTTTTGTCCTAGTCTCACAACTCTGAGTGGCACACAAGATAAGAAAACAATTCCCTTTTTCTACTTTTTGTTATAGAGGAACACATAGATATTTCTGTGCCTTGTATTTTGCTTCAACATACTCAAAAATTATGGCTCCAAGTTTTCATTTTCTGCAAAAAACAGTGGAACTGAGAACAAATTATTATAAATTCACATAACAAGAATTGTAAATGCACTAAGGGCTATAATTGCTGTTACTGATTGCATGTAGAATTGAGCGCTCTTGCTTACTAATTCAATGTTGGGCAGTTTCCCAGAAACCAATATCTAGCACAACATATCTGATTGTAATGTTTTTTCCTGCCAGTAAACTCATTTAGCTTTGAATGGATTTTTTTTAAATTAACTACTACCTTCTTAACATATACAATTTAGAATCCTATCATACTTTCAAGAGATATTCAATTACCCTATTTATATTTAGCTGTTTTTTGTTCAATAGATTTAAAGCAATTAAACAACACAGAAATCCATAAAGCTTACTTTACTCCACCTTCTCATGATTTTGCTAACAAATCCTGTTCATAGTATTTTTGAAATCTGTCTGAAATCCCATACTTGTCCCAAAGTCCAAGCTTTGGTGTTTTGAAACTCTTTTATCCCAACTAACTAGATTCTCAATATGGCACCTAAAAGCAACAACATGCCTGTCAATATATTCTTCAAAGCTTGTGTGAAGTGAATGCAATACTTTATTTATTATTATTTTTAATTAACAATAACAAATATGTGCTCATATGCTACAAAACATCAGTGCCAAACAACTATCGCTGGGCCAGGTTGCACTGTTTCTATTTCATAGATCAGAAAATGAAATGAATTGCTCCATCTTGTGATAGTTGGTTAGTAGGTCCTATGCTGAATATTAAACCTTTGGACAAGATCAAGAAAATATGAACTGCAGAGATTCCATGTTTTTTAATGCTAGTTTATATAAATTTTTACATTATATGAGGAGTCCCTTTGAATCATTAGAAAAAAATATTTCCAATTCTTACAACCTGGGCTGGCTCCGAGCCGTGTGGCGGAGGGGAAGCCAGGCGGGCGGGCAGGCGGGCTGCTTGGAGGAGGCGACTCCGGGCGGCGCCCGGGCTTCCTCCGCCGTGCGGCTCGGGCGAGGCGCGGCGCCTGCGAGTTAAAACGAAGCCGAAAGTTGCTGGGAAGTTGCTCGGTTTTCCGGGGCTTCCAGGGCTTTGCAAAGGCAAAGTTTGCATGCTGGAGTGTCTTCCCGCTGAGGAGCGGGAAGGGTTCCGCCTGGCGGGCGGGCGGGCTGCTTGGAGCGGGCTGCTGTGCGGCTCGGGGCGAGGCGCGAGCGCCCGCGAGTTAAAACAAAGCCGAAAGTTGCTGGGAAGTTGCTCGGATTTCCGGGGCTTCCAGGCTTAAACTTTGCAAAGGCAAAGTTTGCAGGCTGGAGCGTCTTCCCGCCGAGGAGCAGGAAGGATTCCGCCCGGCGGGCGGGCGGGCTGCTTAAACTTTGCTCGGGCGGCACTTTAAAAGCCTACTCCCAGCACCCGAGCAACTTCCCAGCAACTTTCGGCTTCCTTTTAACTCGCGGGCGCTCGCGCCTGGCCCCGAGCCGCGCGGCAGAGGGGAAGCCCGGCGGGTGGGCAGGCTGCTTGGAGGAGGCGACCCCGCGGTGCTCCGGCAGCAGCAACAGGCAGTTTCGCCCGGGCTCCGCTCAGGTGTCCGGCTGGGGCTGTCAGGAGTTGCTACCGCCGGCGGAGCTCCGTGCGGCTCCAGTCCCGCGTTGCCTTGGGAAGGAAAAGGCAAAACTAGGAGCCGCTGAGCCTGAGCCTCCGGTGCCGCTGCTCCCGTTGCAAAGCACCGCCGCGGCTCTTCCTTTTTGCCTTTCCTTTCCCGAGGCAACGCGGGACTGGAGCCGCGCCGGCAGTAGCAACTCCTGACTCAGGGGCCTCCGAGGGGAGGGGAAGGAGGAGAAGAGGGGGGAAGGGGGGCGATTCCCAAAAATCTTGTGCTGACCCGGCCCGTCTGTCAAATTTTAAAAGTCAATGCGGCCCCCGAGCCAAAAAGTTTGCCCACCCCTGGTCTAGAGCAAGGGTCATATATCTCAACTGTCCATGAGAGATATCATTGTCTTTGTTGGGATTGCTAAACATCTTGAAGTTCTCTGAGGTTTTAGATACTGAAAGGAGATGAGCATCCACGGGGAGAATGGAAGAGAAATGTCATCAATAATACTGAGTTTATGCAGGTGATAATCTAACTTTGGAACTTAATGAGACTATGATATCTGATCATCTAAACATCAAGCTCCATATAGCTGGCAAACATAAAATTTTAATGCTAGTGAAAATATTACCTTTAAAACTGTAAGAGTAAATTCCTGGGCAGACATATAATGAGCCAGTAAAGTTAGAGTCTCTTTCAAATGATTTCTTACCACAACCTTCATATCTGGGCAGTACTGCCTCTTCTCACACCAACTTAACTTATCCTTCTCTCCTTCCTGCCTTGCATACTGAAAACAGATGACAAGCTGCAGGATGATCGTCTTTCTATCATTTGGCAGAATGAGCAGGCTTTTGTGTCATTGTGGGTTCACAATAATGGTAAGCTTCTTTGCCAATTCTATGGTCAGAGTATTGTTAGAATAATACTGATAGAGATGTCCTTCTTTTATATTGAAAGAGAAATGGTTATGAATTCTAATATCCCATTTTGGTCAAACTGCTGATTACTAAGGCCTGAGAAGAAATTTATATTTGATCAAAAGCACACAGGTTATGTGCTCAAAACCAGAAGCTATTTATTAGAGTTGTACTGCCATCTGGTGGTCATCACTGAAATACATTTTATCTTTCCATTCTAAGCAGAACCAGTTATAAATTTCAACGGGTCCAACTTGTTCAGCTTTTTTATTTTTCTTCATGTAGGGAATTAAAAAAAAAATTAATCATTAAAAATCATTAATGCATCAATTTTGTAAAGCCTAGAGTGCTACATATTTAAGACTGCCTCTGTTAGCTTAGTGTCCCTTAGCAAATGAAGGGGTATTGTTTTTTCTTGGTTACAAACTTTGCAGAGATATATTTTGCATTCTAGTCCAAGTGAGAGAAAGACAAGCAACAATAAACACACGGAATTGTTCAAACAATGAACAAACAATAAAGTAGGGATTCTGAATAATGAGAGGTACAAACTATATGCAGCTAACTGAAATTTTGAGTTCAGCAACAGGAAACCAACTGGGGAAGGACATGACAGTCCTCACCCAATATTTAAACTCGAATCACATGTATCAGTCTACTATTAAAAGCTCAGAAAGCATCAGTCTACTATTAAAGTATCAGTCTACTATTAAAGGCTTCCATTGTACCAAATCAATAGGTAAGACTCTTTGGTGAAAACTATGAATGCAATAACCTTTCAGAATCGCAGCTTGGTCTTAAGATAAAGTCTGCCTTATCCTCTGATAATAAAAATTGAATACATTGTACATACCTGTTCATTATCACATGAATACCCATCTATTTTGTAGAGATTTGGAGAGCACTAAAGATAAAGCAGAATGAATTAAATAATCAACTGGTGAGATAACTGCAATATCTAAAATTAATTTGTTAAAAAGTTTCCTAAATCTTGCTTTTCATTAAATGCAGATAGTCCTTAACTTACAATAGTTTGTTTAGTGATCATTCAAAGTTACAATGGCACTGAAAAAGTGACTTATGCAGCATTTCCATTGGCATATGATCAAAATTCAGACATTTGGCAACTGACTCATATTTATGACTGTTGCAGGGTGCCAGGATCATGTTATCACTTTTTGCAACCTTCTGACAAGCAGTCAATGGGAAAGCCAGATTCATTTAACAACCATGTTGCTAACTTAACAACTGCAGGGATTTGGTTAACAACTGTGATAAGAAAGGTGGGGCAAAAGTCACTCAACAAATGTCTTGCTTTGCAACAGAAACTTTGAGCTCAATTGAGGTCGTAGGTTGAGGACTATCTGTAAAACTTCTCCAAAAATTATATTATTCCCTTTTTTATTAACTTTACCTGACTTGAGTCCCCTCTGCATGTCTCTGAAATGTCACAATCATTTACAGCTTCTCTGCAAATCACACCTTTGAGTTCAAACTGAAAAATAAAAAATAATATGTAGGGGCATCGATATATTTGCAATTGGTTTAATATAGATATCATAAATAATATTTTACTTCTAGTTTACCGGAGATTCTTAATACTACTCACATAATTAAAGGTATGATTCTGAAATGTTCAGTTTAAGATTTTCAGTCTTTAAAAAAATACGTCTATTGATTGATAATCTGTAACAAGTTCAGCACATGATACTGACGTTGTTATTTGTACTAACAATCATATGTTTAGAATATCTTTGTGGTTCCAGAGTTCAGTTATTGTATAACTAAATTGTTTAATCATAACTAAACATATTTGTCTGAAGCTAACTTTATCTACTCTTGACAAGCTAAACTAGATCAGATCAAACCATTTCAATTTGCTGGGGGGATTTTACACAGAATGGAAAGGCTTGGAGTTTTGGGGGTTATGAGGCTCTTTCACAGCCTTAAAATGTATCCATCCAATTTTTGTGAATTAATTTACCCTTTTATTACATTTTTACCCTTTTATTACATTTTTATCAGTAACTTCCTTAATCTGATGCTTTTATATTTATGAGAGTTATACTAATGCAATTTCTATTGTTGATAAAATATTATCTACATAATTTACAAGATCAATAAATTTCAGTTAACACAAAGTCCAAAATCATAAAAACAGCCAGTGCTGTTTTTATAGTGTAGTGATTAAGGTATTAGACTGGTGTAACACTAAAGCTTACTGGATGACTTTCAGCCAGAGTACTTCTTTGTAAGAAAAGTTAGGAGGAAACACCATTGGATATATATCTAACACACATAAAAATAAAAAGTAAAAAAAAAAATCCTTGATTGCCCTTTGACATTTTATATGGTAGAATTTATATATTCTGGCACTGTACTGAATGAGATTATTTTTCAATCACTTCATCATCTCACTTTTTCGTTTTTGTTGCCATTAATTTTGAGAGCCAGGAAAGTCTACAGACAGCAGTTGCTAGTTCGTTTAGTTCACACTGTTGTGCTAACAGTGGTGCTGCACCATGAGATGACTAGTTTTATTCCGCAGCTGGAAGACCCAAATCCAGGAAGCTCCCATTGGCACTTGCACAACACCTGCCAAACAACTTTAACATTGATTCCCAATGGAAAGCCAAACATACACTGCACACCCAGACATAGGAAGACATATAAATGACTTCACACACAAAAAATGCCAATGGACAATCCTGAATAGGATTCACACCTTACATGGGGTCTACCGTGCATCTGTGTGACAGTGGGGTCCCATGTCAAACTGTAGATCACATAGTGATCAGCTAAGCTGAGGGCCGGTCCAATATCTGATTATTTAATCATAATTAAAAAAATAACTGTAATTGTATTACTAAAATCACATAATTTGTTAAATGTAAATATGATGAATACTATTTTACTTGCATCAAATGTGACTAGAAAAGGGATTTTTAAAAAATTAATGGTGCCATGATTAAACATTAAAAAGGGGACAAACAATGGGAAATTACAATTTAATATAAATTTGTGAATTATCAGAATTGTACCATTTGCAAATATGATTATTAATATATTATTATAATAAGAATGATGTTAAGAATATAGAGATTGACACAGAATTAACATACTGTAACACTGAATAATCATGATTGATAATTTAACAAAATATATTATTAATATCAAATTTTAAAAGATTGTCAGCGGTATTAAATACGAAGAATATTGTCATATTTATATTCAAATGTAAAGCTCTCCAGAACCACACTATTCACACAATAATAATATGTTTGTTGAAATAAAAAATAAATTCACTTAACAACTGTGGCAATATCTGATTTCTTTTTCATATAAACAATGCTGTGCTTCAACGGCTAGATGGCCTAGACATTGGTATTTGTATATACAGTAGATCTTCTCAACATTTATATTGTATTGTGTTTAATTAATCTAGATAAAATGTTAATATATATTGCTAGTCCATCTATGATATGCTATATGCTAAATATATAATCTCATAATTCCTTAAAACAAGAATGGTTTTTCCCCCAAGTCATTTCAATACGTACCTGACATTTTCTACAACAAAGTCCATTACTGCATTGAGAGTTAGCAGTTAGAGTGCAGGAACTGCAGCAATCTTCACCTTCAACATGACATTCCTAGGAAATGGAACCAATTGTGAAACAGCAGTTTGACAGAAACACGCTTCAGCTTGACCAGAAAACCGTTGAGATGCTCGCTACTCAAAATTTCACTTGCCTCCTTACTCTGGGCATAATCACATTTCAGATTACAAAACAAACAACAATGGCAGTATTTTGATAGCATGAGGGAGGAATGCCAGAAAAAAACATAGAACCTAGAATAATAGGGTTGGAAGGGACCTTGGCAGGAGATCCTATACTATTTCAGATTTCTTTAGGCTTGATGGGATGAATACATGTGATCGCTGAAAAAAATAACAGAATAGGAGAACAGAATAATAGAGCTGGAAGGGACCCCAGATGTCCAACACCCCATCCAAGCAAGAGATTCTATACCATTTTGGACAAATGGTTGTCCAATATCTTCTTAAAAACCTCCGGTGATGGAGCATCCACAACTTCAGGACACAAGCCGTTCCATTGGCTAATTGTTTTCATTATAAGGAATTTTCTCCTTAGTTCCAGGTTGTTTCTCTCCTTGATTAGTATCCATCCATTGCTTTTTGTCCTGCCTTCAGGTGTTTTGAAGAATAGGTTGTGGTATTAACATTTCACATGATCTTGATTCTATCTCTCTGTTAATGCAGCCTCAGACTGCATTTGCTTTCTGTTTGTGTGTGTGTGTGTGTGTTGCTTCAGCACACTATTGGCTCATAATTACCGTATATGCCGGCGTATAAGACGACCCGGCGTATAAGACGACCCCCCAACATTTCCACTCAAAATATAGTTTGTTATATACTCGCCCCCTCTTCCGCACGCCTTCCACTTTTGCACTTTTTTTTTTTTTTGAGGCACTTTTGTGCACCGTGGAAAGCGAATCCCGTGAGGCGAAAGGAGCAGCCAGCCTTCTCCCAACTCCCAAGGAAGCGAGGCTCGCACCGCCTGGGCTCCGCTGAGGTATCCGGCTGGGGCTGTCAGAAGTTGTTACCGCTGGCGCGGCTCCGCGCGGCTCCAGTCCCGCGTTGCCTCGGGAAGGAAAGGCAAAAGGAAGAGCCGCGGGCGGCACTTTGCAATGGCAGCAGCGGCTCCTGGTTTTGCCTTTCCTTCCCGAGGCAACGCGGACTGAGCTGCACGGAGCCGCGCCAGCGGTAACAACTCCTGACAGCCCCAGCCGGATACCTCAGCGGAGCCCGGGTGCGAGCCTCGCTTCCTTGGGAGCTGGGAGAAGGCTGGCTGCTCCTTTCGGCTTCACGGATTCGCTTCCATGGTGCGCAAAAGTGCCTCAGCCGTGGGCAGCCGCAGTGCTTCCCAATTACTATTTGCCGGCGTATAAGGCGACCCGGCATATAAGACGACCCTCCCAATTGGAGGCATGTTTTTCAGGGCAAAAAGTCGTCTTATACGCCGGCAAATACGGTAACTGGTTGTCTACTAGGATTCCTAGATCCTTCTCATAGTTACTACTATTGAGTCAGGTTTCATCTATTCTGTACCTTTCATTTGGTTGTTCTTGCCTAAATGTAAAACATTACTTTTTGCACCAGTGAATTTCATTTTGTTAGGTAGGACTCAATGTTCAGGTCTGTCAAGATTCTTCTGGACCTTGAGCCTATCTTCTGAAGTATTGGCTATTCTTGTTAGCATAGTGTCATCTGCAAATTACAAGTTCCTCTTCTATCCCTTCAGCTAAATTGGGATGTCAAACTTGCAGCCCACAGACTGGATGCATCATGTGCTGGCCCTGCCCCGCCTGGTTTAGCAAATGGGGGAAAAGTCCCCATACGTCACATGACGCCGTGACAATGCGAGTTTGACACCCCTGAGCTAAATCGTTTATGAAGATGTTAATGAGTACTGGGCCTAAGACAGAACCTTAAGGACTACATGTTGAGTGCAGTTTGTTAGCCATTTATTTACAAATCCATCTGGTGATGCTGTCTATCCCACATTTTTCTAACTTACCAAGAAATAGGTTGTGGTCTATATTGTCTTACCAAAATCTAAGTATACTATGTCCACAGCATTTTACTGGTCTTTTAATTTAGTCACTTTGTTAAAGAATGAAATAAGCTTTGTTTAGTATGATTTGTTTTGGACAAATCCATGTTGGCCTCTGGTTACAACTTTGCTTGCTTTTAGGTGTTCGCAAATGTGTTGCTTAATTATGTTTTCCAGCATCTTTCCAGTTACTGATGTCAGGCTGATTGGTCTGTAATTTCCTGGATCCATTTTTACCCTTATTTGAAGAAGTAAAAAAGCAAGGAAGGAGCACATTGGAGTTCAAGATGGCATTAATTCAATTCTCATTTGTATGGTACAATTGAATGAAAAGTAATACCCTCACCTCCATAACTTTAATTAGGACTATTATAGAAAAATAATGCTTTGAGTTTTTAATTACCTTTGTTTATTTCTCCACATAAGCACATTCGTTACACTTCACATTGTTACATTTCTTACACACCCCTCCAAATGATGGACAACTTTCTTAAAGCTGTCACAAAGGTCTCTGGATTGTCTCTTTAGCCAGGACTTGACCATCCTTTCTAATTTTTCATCAGTTTCAGTCAAACAAATGCCCACGAAGGGAAAATTTTGTGAAATGAATAGCACCAAAACTGTATAATACACCGAGTAAGACACTGAGCTCCAGCTTTGTAATTGCTTATTGGATAACTCATGAGGCATGGGATCATATATTGTTATATTGCAGCAAAATTTTCTTCTTGCACTTCTGCTTAAAAGTTCTCTCAAAATCTTGAGTGTTGAAATGTGGCACTCTTAGTTGATCATAGTACTAGGCTCAAAAAAATCAAAGAATAGCTCTTGCACCTCAAAAATGACAACCATTTTCCTGCTGAATCCTTTGTTTTGAATTTTTGTTTCCATCATTACTTGTGATAATATTTCACGGCCTGATACTTTGCTTCTGGATCATAACGATGAGTCTATGTTTCATTCACTGTCACAGTACTGTGAAGAAAATCCTCATTGTGGTTTTTGAAGAGTAATTGCTTGCAAATTGCAACTCTGGAAATTTTCCTCTCTACTATTATGGTGCAAAGAACTCATTTTGCACAAATTATTCAATATTGAAAAACATATCTAAACTTATTAGAAAGAACCTCTTAACTAAAATGGAAGAGCTGCCCCTAATTAGCCATGTAACAATGAATTTACCGATTGAGTGCCACAATCGCATTCTTCCCCAGTTTCAACAAAACCATTACCACATTCTGGGGGATCCAGGAGCTACAATACAAAAATGAGAAAGCATTAAAAATGTGGCATATTAGCATCTTGCCATGCATGATGACAGATGGTAAAAGATCCTTATTTCAATGGACAGAAAAGACGTAGATGTAATTATAGAAATGGGTGCTATACACCTCCTAGTGTACAAGTCCTGATTTTCACATTTTCATTTAATGAGGAAAAATGTTCCAGGACCACAATAAGCCATTGTCCCTCCTGCTGTAATGCTGAAACACAAAAATGTTTTTTTAAATCAGGCTTAGCGGATAGGATGCAAGTCTATGATATTCAAAAAATATTGCACGAATTAGAAAAAAACATTTAAGAAAGAATATCAGTGACTGCCAAGTATAATATCCAAGCCATATTTATAGTGAAATCAAGCTTTTTTTATATGTACATATGGTATAAAAACCTGCTATTTCTGAGTTTAAGATTTTGCTTTGTTAGTCTCAATTTAGGGTATTTGCTTCTGATCTTTTTAATATTAGTCCTCACATATTAGCAGTGGATTCTTAGTAAGAAAAAGGATTGCAATTAGGTTTGGTTTTTTTCTGTGACTAATAACTATTTTTGGATAGCTACACCATTCAGAGATAAAATGCCATTCTTGATCAAAAGAATTTGGGCATCTTGATTTCTTAAAGAAAAATCACTAATAATAATAATCTGGCTGACTGTGAAACCAATCATAATAAGCATTATTATAACAACTTCCATATGCTTACTATCAAACACTTCAATCAGGCATTTCAACACAACTGTCATGAGACTGTTAAATTAAGAACTAAAAAAGAAAAATTTGCAAACAGAATTATTTTTGTTTTTACCTTGGAAGGCTTGTTGAAAAGGCAGGCTCCCCCACCATTATTTAAAAAATCATGGTATTCCTCAATATCACATTTGGAAAACTTGGTTGGAAGATAATAACTGTGATAAAAAAAAACAACCAACCCTCAGTTTATTTCTACAGAATTAAAAAGGAATTTCATTCTGCAGCTGGGCCACAAAGTTATTTCATGATCAAATTAAAAAAAAATAGGAGAACTATTCATAACTCTGAATTTTCTGGAACACCAAGCTAGATAATTTTATTAAGTTATTATTTTCTCTACTTTCATATCTGCAAATGACATGATACATTAAAAACATGTTTAATTAAGTTGATGCAGTATGCACTTGCAATCTTCAGCTTGGGCTTTGTTAATGCACAATTCTCTAAGTTTTATACAAAAATATTCAAAGCTATACAACAAATACGATGTAGGCTTTCACATGCCACTAAGATATATGAAATAGGTGTTATGAATACAAGTGTCCAGTCAAATATTCTTGTTATTTTCGTAATATAGAATGGCAATTTAAACTTGCACTGTGTTTTGCTCTGGGAGAACTATTACTAATAACAACATTGAGAGCATTTTGGGAAATACTTGTTTCTAGGCTAGAATTTTCCATGTCTGACATAGCATTTTATAGCATTTTATAAGTCAAAGACTTTGTGAAAAGGATATCTTTTTATACATTGGGACGAGTATTCAGGGAATTTGTCAGGCTGGTATATTATCTTCTGAAAATCTGTGATACTATTCACTAGTCAGAGAGATTTTTTAATCCAGAGACCTTCACATGTCTTCCAGATTCAGATCTATATTGGTTCTGGTGTACCCTGAATCTGGAGGTTTCAATCAGTTATTGTAGTTAATATCTGTTGAGCAGCCTATGCACCATAAATTTGTCTAAATGCTTTTCTAATCATCTATCAGGTCTCAAAGTGGAAATCTCTCCAAATGATGAAGAATTAATGTACATATATATTTAGGTACATACATATTTATGTACCTAAATTCTTAGGAGTGAAGATGTCAGGAGTTATACCTGGAGTAACATAGATGAATATCTTCTTTTCTTAATGTAACTAACAATCAATCACTGGGATTCATAATCATTGGTACAAATATGATACTAAAACTGTATATGTAAAATATTTATGTGTGTTTTCAAATCTCTCTTGGCTTCTGGAGAATCCACACAGTTTTTATAGCAAGATTGTTATGGAAATGGTTTTTCACTGATTTCTTCTTCTTCTCTGAAAGAAAATGACCAGGTTAAAATCACCCAATGGGTTTAACCCCTAAGGCAGAACTATAATTCATTGTTGCCCAGATTCTAGCCTGATGGTTTAACCACTACACCAAACTGGCTCTCAAAGCAAATTAACTATGCATTAATTGATTAATTCATACATCAGTGTCAACTGAATAATATACATATCATTTTTCTGTTAACAGGTTTTCATCCAATAACTATCTGCTAATTTACATTTCTACTGCATAGAAATATCTGAAAGAAAATCTCTTACCCTGTATCTCCCATTATACATCCGGACCAGGTGTCTTCACATTTACATTCACCTAAAATAAATAAAATAGGCAAATCACATTACAATATATAGGAAAGTGAGAAATCACATATCAGATATCTTAAATAAATGTAATTAATAAATAAATAGCATCACACAAGCTGGCGACAGTTAATAGTCTGTTTTAATAGAATATGAAACATTGTACCCATGCAAATATGTTATCAGAAATTTGTTATTTAAATTTGGTGCAAGTCACTATTTTGTCATAGAGTTCCACCTTTTGGGAACTTGAAAGCTTGACTTCTTTGTCATGGCACCTGCCCTCTGGGAATGAGATCTCCTAAAATCTTTGATGCTCCCACCCTATTGGCATTCTGTAAGTAAGGAACAGAGGACTGGTTGTTCTCCCAATCTTTGGGCTAAAATGGATGAAACCCAGGTTGGATGTGTCTATATTTTTGTATAAACTGCATGGATATCCTCTTGTTTTGTTTTGCATTCTGTTTTTTGCAGTTTGTTATATAGGTAGTCCTCAACTTACAACATTCATTTACTGACTGCTCGAAGTCATATAGGTTATATGGTAGTCCTCAATTTACAGCATTCATTTACTGACTGTTCAAAGTTACAAGGGCACTGAAAAAAAATGACTTATGACCAGTTTTCACATATATGACTGTTGTAGAATCCCCATGGTCACATGACCAAAATTCAGCCGCTTGACAACTGATTCATATTTATAATGGTTGCAGGGCCCTTGGATCATGTGATCATCTTTTGCAAATTTCTGACAAGCAAAGTCAATGGGGAAGCCAGATTCACTTAACAACTATGTTATTAACTTAACAACTGTAGTAATTCACTGAACAACTGTGGCAGGAAAGGTTGTAAAATAGGACAATATTCACTTAACAGATGTTTCGCTTAGCAATGGAAATTTTGAAGGCATTTATGGTCAAGTCAAGGACTACTTGTAATACAACATATACCACTGTTCATGGTTTATTTTAAATCTTTGTTCCAAAAAATTGAATATGTATTTTATGTATTCATAAATACATAATAAATACATAAATACATACATTCATCATATCACAGTGCAATGTAAATGTATCACAATAGCTACATCTCATGTCTTATACAATCAGAATACAAAAGATAAAGTGTTTCCCCCCCAAATAATACATTATTGTTATTTTTGTTACAATCTGATAAATTGACTAGGATATCAACATACCTTTATCCATACAGTCCTTTAAGAAGTTTGTTAGGAATGTAAGTCACCTAACAGTTGGGTTGAAAAATATATAAACCAGGATAGACATTTTAATACTGTCTCTTTAAGGGAATGCTAAAATTGTAATTGGGTGTGGTTCCTCAAACGGTTATAAGATGGAGCTAGAAACCCGGGTTGTCCTGTTCTGGAGAGTGTTGCCGTTCCTGCATTTCCCTATTGACTGTCACTGATCATTGTTATTCTTGGATTTGATGTAAGTCTGTTACTAAACTGTTTTTGATACTGGACTTTGTTATTGGATTATTCCTGGACTGAAAACTGACTGCTTTAACCGTGAATGACTTAGACTGTTTGTTGAACTTTGCTTAAACGTTTATTGGAAGTAAAAACCTACATTTTACTATACAGTGTATCCATGTGCTGATTGTGTGTTATTCTTCACCACTCTCACTACGTCTCCCTGTGTGCACTTATTCTCCTAACAGGGAATTACCTCAACACTGGTTATGGCCGCAGGCCATACCAGGCTCAGATAACTGAGACAGCTGTTTACTGTCTAATTGTGGTTTCCTGTCCTGGTAAAGATGGCACAAGACACTTCAACAAGTCTATCACTGATAACCCAGTTGGATGGAACAAACTATGTTTCCTGGTCTATGAAGTGCAGTCTACTTCTGCGTAGAGGATTATGGACTGTAGTTCAAGATCCACCGGATATAAATGCTTGGGATCCAGATGATGAAGACGATGCCAAGAAGTTAGTTGACTTTAAATGAAACAACGAACGAGCTCTTTGTATAATTGGATTAACACTGAGTGACCAGCAGCTTGTCCATATTCGTGGAGAAGAGTCTGCTGCTAAGTGTTGGGAGAATTTGAAGAGGATTTATGTTCATGAAAGTGTAGGTGCACACATACATCTTACACTTAAACTGTTTAGAGCACGTCTTCTGAAAGGTGGAGATATGTTAACTCATTTGAACTTCATGAAAAGAACTTTTCAAGAGCTACATGAAAAGGAACTGATATTTTCAGAGCTGCATCAAGTTTACATCATTCTTTCCTCATTGGATGAAAGTTATGATGATTACATATCTTCACTGGAAGTCCTGCCCAGAGATAAACTGACATTGACTGACATAACCGGAAGGTTGTTAGAAGAGGCAGGAAGACGGCTGGATAGGGACCAACCGAGGAAGGAACAACCACAAGAAGAGGATTTGTTTTCAACTGCCTATACTGTTAGGAAATGTTTTTCTTGTGGGGCTAAGGGACATATAGCTAGATTCTGTAAGAAGAGAAAACAACAGAATATTGGTAATCACCAGAAGGTTAAGAAGAATGTTAGTTTAGCTATGTCTACCAATTCAACTATAAACCATGATTTGTGGGTTGTTGATAGTGGAGCATCGCAGTGCATTACTAGAAATAGAGAGAGGTTTATAAAGATGTCTACAAGTAAGGAACATGTATCATTGGCAAATGGATGGAAGATGAAAGCATCTGGTGAAGGTACTGCATATTGTTCTTGTGTAAATGAGCATTTAACTATATGTATCTAAACTGAAATTTAATTTGTTATCAATAAGGGCTTTAGTTAATCTTGGTTATGTAGTAACCTTTAGGGGAGATAACTGTATTATAGAGAAAGAGGGTAAATTATTACAGCAAACAGACTGAATGGGTTTAAGACCAAAGAACCTTTAGAGGTTGTGTTTGCTGTCCTAAGAAACCCAGTTTGGAAGGTGCCTGCTATGTTTTGAATATAATGGACCATTACTCATAGTACGGTTTCTGCTATCTCGTGAAAAACAAAACAGAAACATTCCAACATTTATTTAATTGGCTAAGGTTTTCAGAGAGAAAAATGAGGAGTAAAGTAATTACTTTAGTTACTGATAACGGGACTGAGTTTGTTAACAATAGATTCCAAACAATGCTAAAATTGGCTGGTGTCGAGCTTAAACGTTCTGCACCTTACAGATCACAACACAACTCGTTCATAGAACGAAGAGGGCAAACATTACAAGCCATAGCTTGCACTATGTTATCTGATTCAGGTTTGCCTGAAGCACTGTGGGGTGAAGCCATAATGTATAGCAATCATATGTTAAACAATGTAGTTAACACAACAACTGAAGAATTGCCATTCACTTGTTGGCATGGCAGAAAACCAAATTTACGTTATCTACACACATTTGGAGCTCCAGCATGGGTGCATTCCCTCACAAGATTGAAAGGACAACATAGAGCTAAGAAATTATTTTTTGTAGGTTATGAAGCCAACCATAGGTCATTTAGATTTTGGGATCCAGGCACAACTCATGTTTACTGTAGTGCTAGTGCTAAATTTCTTGAGCACGTTGGGTGGGATAAATTGGAACAGGAATCCAGCAATGATGTTATTATTGACACCAAAGTAGTCCCTAAAGATGAAATAAGTAAACCAAGAATAGCCATTAAAAAGGAAGAACAGGCACAGGAGGAAGTAGAACAGGCACAGGAGGAGCTAGGAGAACAGGAGCAGGTGGAACAGGTGAGTCCACCAGTAAGCCCTGTATTACCGAGACCTTCAACCCAAATAACACGACTACCTGATAGATATCAGGCTAGTCTTGTATGCCAAGTGAATACAGTTCCTGGTAACTATAATGAACTAAAACTATATCCTGCTAAGGATCAGGCTGCTTGGCAGGAAGCAATAGATAAGGAACTGAAATCCTTACAAAGGTTGGAGGTATACGAAAATGTTAAGTTACCATCTGGTAAACATGCCATAGGGTGTAAATGGATTTATAAACTAAAGACTACTATGGATGGGACTGTTACTCATAAAGCCAGGTTAGTAGCACAAGGGTTCAATCAGACAGCAAACGACTACAATGAGGTGTATGCGCCTAGTCTGAAGGCTACTACATTATCAGCAGCATTAGTGTGGGCAGCTAAAGAGACATACATTACAAATCATTTAGATGTAGAGACGGCATATCTGCATGCACCGTTGCAACACACTATATATTTGGAGAAACCTTTAGGTATCAAAAATGATAATACAACTGATTGCTGGAGATTGAGAAGGAGTCTTTATGGCTTGAGGCAATCGGGATATGAATGGAGCCAGCGTGTAGTTGAGGAATTGACTAGGATAGGTTTTGTAGCTGGCATGGCTGATCCATGTTTGTTTGGGAAGGAAAGTGGTAGTGTAGTGTCATTGTTGCTGTTGTTCACTGATGACATAGCATTAATCGCCAGAACTGAACAAGAGGCTACTGAAATAATATCACTGTTGGAGAAGAAATTTAAAATAAAATAGTTAGGTGAAATTGGACAATATCTTGGTTTAAAGATAGATAGAACGAGGGGAGGCTACAAAATCTCACAGGCAGATGAAATTAACCAATTACTAAAGAATTTTAAAATGGAACTTTGTAAACCGGCAAAAACACCGATGACCCAGGAGTTTAGCCATAGTGATGTTCAAAGTCCTGTTTTTGATAAGAACATTTATCAGTCCTTGATTGGTAGTTTATCTTATCTCAGTAATTGGTCAAGGCCAGATATAGCATACAGTGTTAACCAATTAGCAAGATTTAACGCTGAGCCAACTGAAAGTCATTGGCAAGCTGCTAAGCATGTGTTAAGATATCTGAAACAAACAATGCCTTATGCATTGTATTTGGAGACAAAAGATGAAATGAATTTAACTGCATATGCTGATGCAAGTTTTGCTACAGACATAAATACACGTAAATCTACGTCAGGTACTGTAGTATTATTAGGAAATGTGTTGATTGGATGGAGGTCTATTCAACAGAAACATCGAAGCTTATCAACAATGGAAATGTGTTGATTGGATGGAGGTCTATTCGACAGAAACATCAAAGCTTATCAACAATGGAGGCTGAATTCTCATGTTTGTCTTTATTATGTACAGATTTAGTTTATTATAAACAACTATTGATTGATATGGGAATCGATGTAACAGATTCTATTGTTCTTTATGAAGATAACCAATCAGCAATACAGATGGCTTCCAATCTTGCTGTAAAGACAAGATCAAAACAATCAGATTTAAGATATTTAAATGTGAGACAATGTGTGTAAAGTAAGATGATTAAGCTGGAATACTGTATGTCAGAAAATACCGTGTTTCTCACATAATAAGGCCGGGCCTTATTTTTTTTGACCCCGAAAAACGGCTAGGCTGTCTTTTCGGGGTGACTTAATTACCCCCCCATGCATCCTCGGGTGGGCGGGCAGCGACCGCTCGGAGACCTTCCGCCACCATTGCTTTTCCTTCTCCCTTGCTGCCGCGGCGCAGAGCAACGCCGCAGCGTTTGGCACAGCCACGTGCGGCCAGTCAGGGCTCCTCCCTACAACCGGAGCCCTGAGGAGACACTTGAGCTTCAGGCGCTCTGTCGCCGCCTTCCCTTTGCCTTCGAAGGCAAAGCGAATTATTTAAAAACCTCCGCTCATCCCACCAGGGCCGCGCCGAGCCGTGCTGGCTGGGCAAAGCCGGGAAAGTGAGCCGCGGGTGTTTCCTGGCTCTGCCCAGCCCACACGGCTCCGGCGTGGCCCTGGTGAGATGAGCGGAGGTTTTTAAAATAATTCTCTTTGCTTTTGAAGGCAAAGGGAAGGCGGCAACAGGAGCGCCTGAAGCCAAGTATACCAACAACAAAAGGCAAATCCTCAAGGTGGGCTGGAGGGAGGTGGCTGTGTGCCCCCCCCCCCGGGCTGCTTCAATGCAAGGTCCTGACCTTGCCCAATTGCAGCATCCTGTTGCCGCCACGTCCTTTTCACCGCCGCCTCCCTCTCCGACTGCGAAACTCGCGTGCTTCGCCAAACACTCCGAGCGAGGCGAGCTCTTTCATACACACACACACACACACAGAGAGAGAGAGAGAGCCGGCGTGCTCCGAGAGGTTGGCTCTTTTATCTAGCCAAGGCTGATGTCTGACTGAATCTCTATCCCGCTCCTTTATCCTCACGACGGGGTCGGCAGTGACGCTCTCTGGTGCGGCCACCTCAGCTTGCCAGCCTTGCCCCGCTATGAGACGATACTGTGACAGCTGCCACTGCCGCGCCCTTCTCTTTCCTCGCCTCCCTCCCTTCGCCGGCAGGAGCGTGCATGCCTGCTGCCACCGCCGCCGCTCCTGAGGCCGGCTGGGGCGGGCAAGCAAGCAAGGCGGCTGCGCTGTCTTCTTTTTCCCTCAGCGAAGCGCCGGCGCTTGCCGCCGCCGCTGCCACCTGCGATGGGCGAGGAGGCGGAGGCGCCCGAAATGTTCCAATTTGCTCATCCAAGCAAAGCGCAAGCACTGAGTCTCCCGATATGAAGTGCCCCACCAAAGCAGGCAGCACCATATCCAGGCATGCAACAAAGTACTTCCTAACGGCAAGCCCCCCACCGCCATTCCCCCCCCATTTTGCATGTTTAAAAAGGGCCTTAATTTGGGGGGAGGGGGTTAATTTGATTTTATGCCAATAAATCATGCTGGGGCTTCCTATTGGTGGAGGCCGTATTGTTGGAGAAACACGGTAACATCGCAGATCATTTTACAAAAGCCCAAGGTAAAGCATAAGGCTTGCTGTGAGGATTATGGACTTAGAATGTAAGGTTGTATATACTGTCCTTATCCAAAGGGGAGAATGTTAGGAATGTAAGTCACCTAACAGTTGGGTTGAAAAATATATAAACCAGGATAGACATTTTAATACTGTCTCTTTAAGGGAATGCTAAAATTGTAATTGGGTGTGGTTTCTCAAACGGTTATAAGATGGAGCTAGAAACCTGGGTTGTCCTGTTCTGGAGAGTGTTGCCGTTCCTGTATTTCCCTATTGACTGTCACTGATCATCGTTATTCTTGGATTTGATGTAAGTCTGTTACTAAACTGTTTTTGATACTGGACTTTGTTATTGGATTATTCCTGGACTGAAAACTGACTGCTTTAACCGTGAATGACTTAGACTGTTTGTTGAACTTTGCTTAAACGTTTATTGGAAGTAAAAACCTACATTTTACTATACAGTGTATCTGTGTGCTGGTTGTGTGTTATTCTTCACCACTCTCACTACGTCTCCCTGTGTGCGCTCATTCTCCTAATGGGGAATTACCTCAACAAAGTTGAAGGAATCTGAATGAATCCTTTCAGATTTTTCAAGATAGAGTAGAAATTATTCTAAATTATTTTTGTTTTTGCAAAACAAGTATAAATGACACAGGGTCAATTTGAAAACTAACATTGCTATGGCTTAAGCCATAGATTATCTCAAAACTTCCCAGGAACTTTTTCCCCAAAGGCGGTTGCAGCGGTGGTCAGAAATGGCCACCTCAAAGAAGAACCCGACCAGACAAGATTGTGCAGGAGGAAGTTTAAAGGAGAAAGTTTGACTGACCGGGTTGAATAGAAAATCTATTTAAGGAAACTTCCGGTTGTCGGCTTCGCGAGCGGCAGGGATTTGCGAAGCTGCGCGATCCCTGCCGCTAGCCGTTTTTGGGGCTCCGACCCAGCCGGGTACGAGCTAGGCTGCCCTGCAGGGGCAGCTGAAGGTAGGGGATCCGGAGAAGGGTTTGGGGTGCTGCAGACCCCCTCCCTGGCCGGCAGAACCCCTTTTCCCAGGACTGCAGCAGCGGCGGTCCGTAATGGCCGCCACAAAGAAGCTGGCAGCCGGGTAAGAATGCGCAGGAGGAAGTGGAGAAAGTGATTGAGAGGAGAAAGTTTTTCTTGGCTCCTAGGACTCTAAGACATATTTAATAAAATTCCTGAAAAGTATGACTTTCTGAATAATACCTGCCAGAAGAGGAAAAAAGCGGCTGTTTGAAGGTGCTGAAAGGATAGCTTTCCCTCTTTTCCTACGGAATAAATAACTGGATATTAAGAAACCTATTTTTTAGGTGGAAATTGGTTTTAAGCGATGAGTGGGAAGAGAGAGGATTAAAAAGAAAATATTTGTATGCTAAGATTTGTTGGAGCAGATGCCTTAAGGATTTGAAGACTAGAATATATTGTAACAAGACTTTAAACAGATTTGGACTTTCTTTCTCTTTGATTGATATCACCCCAGAAGGAGAAAGTGAGAACTCTGCCTTGGTTTGGACTGATTGATAACTTTGGGACTGTTTTATCTTTTTATTTTCTTTTGAATATTCTGGTTGTTGTAAGAAGAAAGAAGGAGAAAAGAAAAGAAAAGATTTATAATGGCTCTTTCTGTTGAGGAACTAAGAAATGGTGTGGAAGAAGCTTTCCTTTTCTTAGAAATGGCGCTTACTAATTATCAACAAAAATTACAACAGATGAAGACAGCAGAGGAACAAGAAAGAAAGGAAGGAGCCATCTTTAATGAATCTCAGAATTTGATCCAGAAAAAAAGAAGAGAGAAAGAAAAGAAAAGAAGAGAAAAGAAGAAAACTAAAGGATTTAAGGACTTAAGATCTAAAAAAACATTTAAGAAAGGGAAAAATAAAGTGCAAAACCAATATGATGATTGTAAACAAAGGGGAAAAGAAATACGACAGAGAAGGGAAGCCGTAAGGCAGAGGCTAGAAGAAGGGGGGGTAGAAAGGTTTGTTGGGAAAAGAAAGAAAGGGAAAAGGTGGAGAAAAGCTACAACGTTTTGAAATTAAATGGAAAAAGGAATTTTTTATGGATAATGGATAAAGTATAATTTTTTTTAAAAAAAAAAAGATTTTGCAAGGTACATAAGATGAGATGGTAGTATTGCAATGGTTTAAGAGTTGATAAGAGATTAAAATGTTAAAATGTTTAAAAATGATTGGTTTTAAAACTTAATAATAGGAGGGGTTTAGAATATTGTTTTAATTAAAGAGTTTAATAAAATTATGGTATTGATGTTATTATAAAATTTTTATTATAGTATTTCTTTTTAATATTTGGATTTATTCTCTAATTATGCACTTAATTGTGTTGGATGTATTAGTTAGATAGAATGTACCAAGCAAAATCTGATTGGGTATTAGATATTATTTTAAAGATTAATTTGATTAACTTAGGGGGAGATAGAAAGGCATCATACTCTGATTAATGATTTCAGGAGAAACTGATTTTCTTTTTTTTTCATAAGGGATGAGACAAAGGGATGATAAAAATGGACAAAAGATACAAATATAATGATTTAAACTAAGATGATTAATTAAGGTAGAATTAAGAAGTGTGAAATATGTGGAGAAGTTAATATAGAAGGCTTAGAATGGTAAATAAAATAAGTAATGATATGTAAGATGAGCATGAATATAATTGAAGTCCATGAAGAGAGAGACACCTGGGTCCAAGTTACTTTCCAAAAAGATATTTTTTTTATGTTTTGTGTGTTGTGTGTATATGTCTTTTTTGGGGGGAGAATTGGTAAAAACTTGTAGAAATATAGAATGAGAATAATGGTAACTAAGTCAGAAAGAAACAGATGAAATAATAATAATGATATTGAATAAGAGTAAAGAGAAGTAAAGAGAAATTGAATAAGAGGTTTTGGTATATTATATGGAAATGGTTTAAAACAGAATCATAATTTATCTGACTTGTTAAATTTACAAGGGAAAAAGGTTTAAACATGTAATGAATAATGATAATTTGTGTGTTTTAAAAATTAATAAAACTTGTCTTAAAAAAAAAAAAAGAAAATCTATTTAAGGTACCTGGAACCTGAATTTTAAAGACTAATACTATTCCTAAAAAAGATTTTAAGCTGCGAAAGAGAAAGGGAAAGGAAACGGAATTGGCTTTTTTTTCTCTAACATTGACAGTTTTAACTTACTTGGAACATTAAGAAGAGATTCGAATAAGAAATTGATACTAATCCACTTTGACATTAATAGGCTATTTCTAGCTGAAAATAAAGTGTCAAAGGGATAAAGATTCTTGGATAATTTAAAAACTTTCTTTAAAAAAAGAAAGCAAGCAGCGGAGGGAAAAAGGAAAAAAGAGGGTGGAATCTGGAAAATGGAGGAGACTACCTGGAACTTAAAAAAAAAATGATAGTGGAATTTTAACAAGGCTTGCAAAAGATACATTGTAGTTGAAACTTTGTTACAAGATAACAAAGCCCCTGGAAAGAGAAAGTGAGAAAAGAAGCAAGAAACAGTTTTGGATTATTGGATGATTCCTGGAACTTTGGATGGAGGATCCTAATGAAATAAAATAAAATCAATTGGGTGTTGTTTAAACTTTTTTAAAATGGCATCACTCCTTGAAGAGTTAAAAATGAGACTTAACAAAAACAAAAAGAAGAAGCACAAGATGGAAGAGGATCTTTTGGCTTCGTATTTCAATTTTTAGAAATGGAGATCTTGAACTATGAAAAACAACAAGAAACGTTTGAAGAACAAGAAGGGCGGGACAACGAAGAAGCCATCTTTAATGACCAAACAATTTTAAGCGGGGTAAAAAAGGGAAAGGGGGGGAAAGGGAGTTAAAAGCACTGAAGCAACAAAAAAAAGAGTAATTTGAAAAGTAATTTGAAAAATAATATCAGGAAGAAGCAGAAGGGAGGATCGCAGAAGGGAGAATCAGATAGAAAAGGGAATAAAAAGGGGAGGGAGAAGAAGAGAGTGAAGAGGGAAAGGAAAAGAAGCTACAAAGGACAGAAACAAGATATAGAGGTACAGCAAAAGCGCACAAGAATTAAAGGTATAAACCTATTTAAAAGACACAGAGACAATGGTTAAACTTTAACTTAAGGAGAGGATTCTGCAAGGGTGCATGCAATGGATAGCATTGTTATATTAGAAATAGAAAAGGGTTAGAAAATATGTTAGATGATTGAAGTGATAGAAAAAAATTTCTATTGATATGTAGTGGAATATTTGTTTGTAAAGAGAATAAGGCTCTCAATGATTTAAAAAGAACGCTTAAAAAAAACTGAAAAGAAACATGGAAGATTTTTATCAGTTGACAAGATGAACTTGAATAAGAATAATAACTTTATTGACTACTGTTAAAAACTATTGTTTGGTTTTTTATTTAAAGACAGTAATAAGTAAAATATGAAATATAGATGATTAAAGTGAAAGACAACTGATATTACTAGGTAATGTTTGTTAAAAGAAATAGAAATGCAAAAGATTGTTATTAATATTAATGGAAGAGCTGTACTTGAATAGAATAATTATTCCATTTACTAGTGTTATACATATAAACACAGATATATATACATATATACTTTTTTCTTTTAAGAATTTAGTGTGTATGTTTAAGGGAATGCACCAAGCAGAATTCGATTGAAAATAGGTATGTGTTATAAAATAGAGGTTAGAAAATGAATGTTATAACTGTAAAGGTGTAACTTATATTTTTAAATAAGATTTGAAAAAAGATTCAAAGGTGTTATACTCCAGTCTAGTAATTACAGGGGAAAATTTGTTTTATGTGAAAACATAATATGAATTTCTAAACAGGACAGACGAAAGTATAAAAACATTGATTAGAAAGATTTTAAAAATTAGAAAAAGATATGTAATTGAATTAAGAAAAAAATGAGATAATTTAAAATAAGGCTATAGGAAGTAAAGTAAGGGAAAAGCTATTGAAAAAATTGTGAAAATAGTTATAAGATATGGACTAGAATGTATAAGATAAATATGTATTGAGTTTATGTCTGTATGGAGAAGTGATAACCCAGGGCCACGCTGTTCTCAAAAAAATAGATTTTATTTGTATTTGTATGTTTTGTGAAAACTTAAATAAAAATTTTATTAAAAAAACAACAACTTCCCAGGAACTTTTTCTTAACATTCTTATATAGGGATGCTTTATTCATATTTAATGTTTAAATGTATGTGTCAGCTTTGGAAGCCATATTAGTATCAGAAGCTTCCACGCCGCCACATTCCTGTATCTGGAAAAGTAGGAGGGGAGGATTTTTGGTGTATTAATAGTTAAACATAATAGCATTCTTCTTTTCAGTCAAGGTCGTGTTCAGAGGTGGTATTCAGCAGGCTCTGACCAGTTCTGGAGAACCGGTAGCGGAAATTTTGAGTAGTTCAGAGAACCGGCAAATACCACCTCTGACTGGAGATTTTACAGTATCCTTCCACTGCCATGTCTACCAAGCCATGCCCACAGAACCGGTAGTAAAAAAAAAAAGAATCCTACCACTGGTCATGTTATTCCTACACTTGGAGTATGAGTGGTTGAAGGGATGTCTCAAGTTGAGACGGTTGGTGATTGGACCATGTGATGGACTGATGGGTGCAGGGGTTGGGTTTTGACTTTTGAATTACTAAGGGAAAACCCGGAACTCTCAGATTCGGGTTTTTTCAGATGTGCCAGTATAAGTACTCTAATAAAAGGAAACTTTGAGAAAATGACTGTCTCTGAGTTTTTAATTGGAGTTGTTTTTTTCTGGAACTCTGACATTATGCAGTTTTAGATTTTCAATTTAAGGCAAATTGGAATTAATAGGTACTAAAAAATCTCACACTGTGATACAAGCAGGACAGAATTTCAATTCTGTGCCTATTTTTAAGGTTCTTTTTCAGTTAATTCAACTGGATTCCTACATACATTGCAAGCAATATTTTTTTAAAAGTCATATTTAATTACAAAAGCTGACAATGGTTCTGTTAGAGTAAAAAGTATGAGAATATCTTTGCCAGAAAAAGAATCTGTATTGAAACCTCAACATTTCTTACCACTCTGCAACCTTCTTTTGTCTGAGAAGATCCCAAGATTGTGGGCCAAGGACTGTGCCAATGTAACAGCCATTAAATCTGGCTTTCCAAACTGAAAAATAAGACAATGTCTTTGAAGCACTTCCATTTTAGAAATTTTAAATTAGCAAAAAATGTTGAACCTGTAGGAAATCCTAGAGCATTTATTCCCCAAAGTATGCTTTGAAATGCAGTTGAGTTATAAACTAGCAGAAATTTGCAGAGCACTGTTTAAAACAATAACAACTAAGACAAATGAAATATTAAGGCTAAGTATAATTTGGCTCAGAGCCAAACATATTCATTATGTTGTATAAGCTTCCTTTTAAATGCCATGTATGCTTGTAATAACCTCTTTGGGTTAGGTGGTTTAATTTTAACTCTGTGACTGAGTTAACTATAACTGAGGGGACTATAACTCTTTGTCACTCTTTATTCTGATTATTTATTATATTTATTTGATTATGAGGGCTCTCAATTCTTAGGAACTCTGAATAGCTTACAATTTAAAAATAAAAGGAAAAAATATGAAAAAGCCAGCTAGAAGGATCTAGGACAACTTACCATGGCCAACTCAAAACAGCCAACTCGCCACAGCGCAATGTGCCATGTGACATTTCAATGGTGTATTTTTTTTCCATTCAGTTACTTTTTTATTGGTGATCACGTTTTCATCGAAATTATTGTTAACACTTGAATTTCTGGATTGACTTTATTTTTTTACTATTGGGTATAGCTCCATCAAAATTAATTTAACTTCTGTATTTGTTGAATTGTCCTATGGTGAGCTGTCCCGCAGCATGTTGGTTCTGGCAAGTTCTCTATTCCAATCTAGAAGGCTAATTAAACCTCCATATACCTACTATTTGGGTGGAATAAGAAGCTTTAACAAAAAGCAATGGAAACAGCAGGAGTAAAGTTGTCTCTACCCAGTAAAATAAAATAAATTGAATCAAACTAAAAAAATAACATAAAATTCTATCCAGGCTCATTTTAATAGGCAAATGTTTAAGCCTTTTATCCTCAGTCAGTTGGCTAATAAAATGTACACATTTCTGCAAATGGAAGTAAAAAATAATTTTCCCTCAAAAATACATTTTAAAATATTATGCTGTCGGGTTGCATATTCTATGAAATGTTTCAGATTACAGATGAGCAGTTGATATTTCCCCTATTTATGGAATCCCAAATGCTTAAAGGAGAGACCTGGCCACTAGCTGCTTTTCTTTGGACATGACAGAAAACAGGAACTTAACGGAAATCTCTTAACATGGACAACAAAACATTGTATGAAGAAAAGCAGAAATAGAAATAATTTGACAATTATGGGATTATCATTTTGTGTTTGTAGAATAATGCCAACATACTTCATTTACACCACCACCTTTCAGCAGTGAACAAATGCCACCAATAAAGGCTGCCCCGCTACGGCTACTGAGAAACTGGCTCCCCCTTTTAAAACAAAACAGAAAAAGCAATATAGTTAATAAAATCCATAGCATTTGGGGAACTACAATACATTTTCAACCAAAAAGATGTAAGGGTATTTATGATAGAAGAAATATAACTAGAAAAGAAGCAATGCTTCAGTGTGGATGGCAAGATTCAGCAATTTAATACTCCTCCACCCAAAAACTCCTAAACATTGAGTTACTCGGGTGTGTGTATGTGTGCAAGAAATAATGTTTATTTTGTAAACTGCGCCAAAATAATGCTTGCTGTATAGAATTTTACAGTTCCATTAGAATGATCTGCACAAATTGAATCAGATATTTGAAAATGGGAGGGGGGAACCAAAGCCACTTCAAAGACAGTATATCTTCTCTTAATTTAAAAACTAACAATTGAAAAACCCAGTTATCATTTGTAAAGTAAAAAGTAAGAATATTGTAGTCCTAACAATGTTACCCCGGGCCAAAATATTTCAGGATCTAATTAGGCTGCAAATTTCTGGAACTTCCATTTCAGAATTCCAGACTAGTAACAATAACACTTAGACTTATATAGCACTTTTTAGTGATTTACAGCTCTCTCTAAGCAGTTTACAGAGTCAGCCTATTGCACCCAACAATCTGGGTCCTCATTTTACCGACCTCAGAAGGATGGAAAGCTGAGTCAACCTTGATCATAATGCCTGGGCACTGCAGTCCCCACACATCTTGGTGGCTCTAGATGATAGCGAAGACTGATTTTCATAAAGTTTCTTACTTTACCATATCACTTTTGCATTCTGTAGTATTTAAGGTGAATACTACTGGAGACAATATTCTGTTTAAACTGGGGGAAGAGGTAACTGGAGCTCCTAAAATTCCATTTTTCATGATCTTCCAAGCCCACTCTTTCAGTGAAATGTCAACATGAGCAACATAGTTTCCTGTCATGTTCAGACATGACATTATCAAAGTATAGCACAAGCCTTAAAATATAGTTTTAAGGGGGGGAAACCTACTACACAAAAAATAAGAAAAATGGAAAATGCTAAAAACAGCCCTTTGCAAATGATACAATCCTATCCGCCTTGCATTTGGTTTTCCAACCAACACAATGTACTTAGTTTAAGCATATTTAAAACAAGAATGACATTCAAATGTTTGGAACTTGTGAGAAGAACAGAAATGTTTCAATTCCCCCTCTCTTTAGCTCTTTATAATAACTTTCTCAATACATTTGTATACAAATTATTGATTGATACTAAAAATATCAGTAAAATGAAATACAACTTTATAGCTCCTCCAAACACTGCTATCAGAATCAAGGTAGAAATTAAGTACTGTACATGAAATAAAATCACACATAAATAAGTTTCATTAAATTTAATATTAATTAAACTGAAATTGAAATTGCAACTATTTTAACTTTCTTTCTGATTATCCATGTTTGTCCCTGTGCCACTCACTTTTTGAATTTTTGTGTGCCACACCTCACTCAAAGGTCAAGTGGAGGTTTCCAGTTTAGCAATATGGAAACCATAGATCATCACATCCCTTTGGTCATTTCAGTATCATGACAAGAGGGAAAAATTGATATATATATATATATATTTGTATTCATTTTCAACTCAGTATGGATGCTCATTATATCTAAACAACATGTAGTTCACCTTAACAATGCCATGGGGAAATAGTCAACTTCATTTTTTTTTCTTAAGCCACACTCAGTTCAATATCAAAATAAAGCATGTTTAAATAAAAGCATTTGATGTCCTTGTGGTCATGACAAAGGAATTAGATAACACTAAGACATACAACCATTTCTATGTCTCAAATTACACTATCAATAGTTTCCTTCATCCCCAATAATAACCAAACAATACAAAATTACGTACGAAAAAAGATGAACTGCATCACTTTTCTCTTTGATAAAATCTCTCCTATATTTCATAAATTCACGTAGAGTTACCAGTGGGTTTTCAGATATGGTGAACTTGTTATCAGTACCCCAGGTTTCCATGGCAACCAAGACTATTCTGGTGTTCAGTTGTTCTTTATAAATCTAGCACATTAGGAAAATGAATGATCACAAAATAATAGTGTCAATATTGCTTTGTTAAAAACATGCAGTATACAAAAAGTGACTAAAGAAAAATCCAATGTAGAGAATACTTACATTAATCACAGTCACAGACTGCCTAATACAGAGGTGTCCAATCCATGGCCTGGAGGCTACATATCACCCTGGACAGTTAGTAATGAAGCCCCACAAGATTGAAAACTTTTTAAACATTATTATGTAATTTATATTCATAACTAATTATATAGTTTGTATGTGGCCCAAGACAATTCCTCTTCACTCAATGCGGCTCAAGCACCCCAAAAGTTTAGACAACCATGGTTTAACATATTAACTTTATTGTGAAAAGGCTAAGCTGTTTTAGAGTTATTCTTTTGAAAGGTGGAGCTTTGATAGAATGCCAGGTGAAACATAAACAGAACCAAAACTGCGGCAATTTTCTACTTGTCATTCTGCTTCTGTTTTTCATTCATATGCTGTATAAGAATCAAACTAGATAGAATTGTTTTTCATTCAGAATCAAATTAGTAATAATTGTTAGGAATGATAGTCACCTAACAGTTGGGTTAACACTTCTTTGTCCCCTTTGATCTTAAATTGTCATTCCTGTATTAACACTGCATGCTTTATATATACACAAACTCACACACACGATTCTATGACATAGAGCAGGGGTGGGCAAACTACGGCCCGTGGGCCACATCCGGCCCGTTGGTCTTTTTAATCCGGCCCGCCGAAGATTGGTACAAAATGTGCCAATGATGTGAATGATTTGATGTGAATGATTGAATGATTGCATTCATTTGATTTTGACTTGTAATGACAGGCATTTCGACACCAGGTGGTGGCCCGTCTGTCAAATTTTAAAAGTCAATGAGGCCCCTGAGCCAAAAAGTTTGCCCACCTCTGACATAGAGTGAGTAGTGAGACAGTAGTTTCTAAATTAGATAGATGATAGACAGTCAGACAGACAGACAGACTGATAAAGATACACACAGAAATAGCATAGATAGATAGATAGATAGATAGATAGATAGATAGATAGATAGATAGATAGATTAGATAGATAGACAGAGCTTGATAATTATACTTACTAAATCTGCCATATTCACTACCGATTTTGCAAAGCTGTTTGTGTGACCAACTGATAACCGGTGTTTTTTCAGCTAAGAAAAAAGCAGACAAATTCCAAATATCTTTCTGAAACATCATGTCATTTCAAGAATAACTTCAGTTAAAGAGTAGTTTTTACTATGACTTCAGATATGTGGATTTACAGGTTATTTATTCAAGTATAAATATTTTTTTAATCAACATAGCACCATAAAAATTAAAAATACTGAAAGACAATAAAGGACTTTTTTGTTTGGTCAGCTGCCAGTAGCACAAATTGGTAATCTAATATCGGTATACTGTGGGTCAGCTTTTATACACATAGAATGAGAGAAGTACCTTCAAGATAATGCAAATGTGCATAACAACAGCACTTTAAAAAATACGAATTAGAAGTAATACCTTTATTACAATCAACCTCATAACCTCAATGTACAAGGATTCAAGCTCTTCTTATGTATGTAACTTGGCATACATCAAACTTAAATTTCTGGTAATGAATATGCTAATGTATAGAGTTAATTTATTCTGGTATCAAAACTGCACTGCTTTTGTCCCTACAGATTTTTCACCTTTAATTTTTCTTAACAATTATCTATCACAGTAGAAAGCCGCAATAAATTAAAAAGTAGAATAATATGTGCTATCAGTAGCATGTTTAATGTGTGTGGGATATGAACAGGCTAAACTAACGTTCTCTTAAAGTTTAAAAAGTTAGACCATCAGATTGAATTTGGCTATAAAAGTTGCATGGGGTCTGAAAAAGTATTTTTTCAGTATTCTTCCATTTTCCAAGTTGAGAAAAACATATTAGGCATCAATGATACTATCATAGTTATATCTATATATTCTATATCATATTATTAATTACTGAAAGAAAAGGTGAAAGGAACATGAGAATAATATTGTAATGCAACCACAAATTATAAAATACAGTAGAATAAAGAAAACATACAATTGGATAATAAGACACTTGGCTTTTGTAATATTTTGCATTGTTAATGCTTTTTATAGCATTTTATTTTCCATGAGGATTAGACCTTAGGTAGCCAAAAGAGCACTATTAACTTGAGTCATTGCCCTTTGTACAAACACATTGCATCCTCTAGTCTTTTGTACCTGTGATCCAAAACCTAACACAAGATTAACTTAAACAAATATTTAAGTCACAGACTTATGTCACAGTGTTATAAACCATGGTTCACCAATCACACACCCACACCCACAAAACACACGCATACACTCAGTGGTGGGATTCAAATAATTTAACAACTGGTTCTCTGCTCTAATGACTGGGTGGGTGGGCGTGGCCATGGTGGGTGTGACCAAGGGGTTGACAGGTACTTGGCCTCCTGCACTCCTCTGGAAGCAAAAATGGGCTGCGGGGGGGGGGCACCCCCACACCCAATTTTGAGCCTAGTAGGCCTTCCTGCTGCCTTCTGGGAGAAAAAAATGGGGCCCGCGGGGAGTCCTGGAAGGGGAGGGGAGGGGCCAGCCAGCAATTTAACAACCAGTTCGGCCAAAGTGGTTGAATCCCACTTCTGCATACACCACTAGATCTTAATCACTATATCAAATTGTCTCTAAATTATCCTTTGGAAGGGCCTCTTTCAGCTATGGGGTCTGGGCTATTGTTGCTTGTTCTATCTTTTAAAAGGACCCTGATTAGTATTCAAGAAGGAAATTTGACAAACTTAAATTAACCCAACAATAGTTTAAAAGAAAGCATTTGTTAAAGGATCTTCGGTCTTCCAAAGAGGCATAGTTACTCAGTAGAATGGTGACAAAAAATGGAAAACTGGGGAGGAGGAATAAACCAGAATTTAGCAACACTAGTCACAATTCAGTTCCTCCTCCTCTTCCTTCTTTTCCTCCTCCTCCTCCTCCTCCTCCTCCCTCTTCTCCTTCTCCTCCTCCCCTCTCTACATCAAACTATAGATTGCAAAAATGAAGCCAGCTTTTTGGCTTTGTCATTGGCCAAAAATAAGTAATTATTGGTATCTGTTTCTGATAGTAGCCAACATATGTGTTGTTATCTGCTAAGAACCTCCACTTCAGAATATTGGTTTTACACTTAGCAGCCCCAACTCTAGACCTACTCAGGATTCTCCAAGTAGTATAAGGATCCAGTTTATTATCAAATGCACATATGTAAGATACTACTATAAGTTACTTTATTTTCCATGTGCTTTGAGGGTTATAGTGAGCGTTTACAGCAAAATTCACTACTTTGCATATACACTTCTTAATGGCTGTTAAAACCTGCTCTGCTTATTCATATTTCAGTATAAATAGCTATACTGAAGATTCAGAACTAAAATTAGAATTAAATTCATCTTTTCACAATAATGACTAAAATCATTTTCACAGATACATACACCTTTCTCTGCTTGGCAATCGCAAGTATCTAGCTGTATACACATAAGGACAATCAAAAAGTCTCATGTGACACCCAATAAAATATGGCTACTTTCTTTCCTACTCCTTGAAGAAACAAGAAAATAATCAATAATCTCTTCTTCTACTAAAAGGCACCTGATATAATGGTTTAAATGAAATTCCCCTCCCCCTTTTATTTAGAGCCTAAATGAGGAATTATGATTCCACAGTAATGGAAATTCCATTTTTAAAAAATCTGGAACTGGGGAGTGAGGGGAGAAATACTTTCTGACTTATAAAAAGATGCATCTAAGAACAACCAATAAGTGAAAATGTGTATTATAGGGGGTTGGTTTACAATGTTTATGTTAATTTCAATTGATCTACTGATAATCCATGAAATACAAGTTTGCCTATATCTGTTTTATTTATGCTGTTTCCTGAATTAACTTGGGAATATCTAAATATTTTTTCTTTGACAGAATCCATAATACTAAGTCATGACTTTTTGAACCATGGTTTATTAAAGCTATCTTATGCTTGTATGCAGTATAAGAAAAAATAATAATGTATACATAGGCCAAACATACAGGGAACCCTTACAAAGAAATATAAAGTTTGATTAAACAAGCCAACTTATACATTCATTGCATGACAGAATAGAGGGCATGATCCATTCCACTTCAGCCTATCACATGACATACTGTATCTTTGTTCAAGCACCCGTAATTCCAACAGAATGCCTACAGAGAGATTTGCTGACTTAATATTGCTCAAAGTCATTCTTGCTCCTGAAATAAATATATTGGCATTAGATTCGATTCACTAAAAAATTCTCCAATCACCAGCAGTTTTAAGAAAAATCGATGCCCAATTTTGCCTAAAACATATCTAAGTCAGTTTTGCAAGTCACAATGTAATGTATATATTTCAGATTTTTTTTTTAATAGCTAAGCTCCCTGATGCTCCAGACTAATTTTTTAAGGAAGTGGTATGCCATAAAATGAAGTACCACATTTTAACATAATCTGCTTTTCCATGAATGCTTCTGTCCTCACATAAACCTCCCAGACATCTTTAGATTTTGATAATTGTTGCCTAATGTTTTGTATAAATATGATCCCATGACCAGAAAAAAAAAAAAGCTAAAGGCAGCATCATAGGACCATGCAGAGCAGCATTCGAATAAACAGATGTTTGAGATCTAGTTACATTTATTATGGAATACAGTTTGTGAACAAGCAAATATCTTCCAATTAGAAGTGTTTATAAAGGGACCTCTACATGTTTGTAAAATTCCAATTTACTGACCAAAATATTTGGTGTAGATACTGTACACCAGTAAATACTGTAGGGAGAATATAATCACAAAGGGAGAAAGATATTTCCAATCTCCAGTGTGATGCAATAAATATACAGAGAGTCCTCAATACAAAGCTATCCAACTTTTACCTCCAGAAAAAAGGTAGTCCAACCATTCAATAGTTAATATAAACAGCTCTTAAAATATGCGAATGAATTACAAAGCTAAATGTGGTCTTCAGGAAAATAATTGAGAGGAAAAAGTTACATTCTGTAAAAAGAAAAGCCAAGGTCTGTTGTAATTACCAATCTTTTCTTTGCTCTTAGATGTCCAGTTGAGTGACTTCCAGCACAGTTCCAGACAGCCCGACTTCAGTGGAATGATTAGAATCATTTTGCAATAGGTACATTATTGTTGAATCTATTATAAACACAAAGCTATGCATGCATTATTGATAACTTTTAAAAAGCCTTGTATGTAAAACCTCACCATTAGATGATCATTTACAATCATTAGCTCAACATATTTCGTTTCATCTTCAACTCTAGGTAGACTCAGCTGGACCTACAGAAAGAGGAAGATGCTGTATTTATTTAAAAAGGTCAGCAACAAATACCTGATTCTAATTATTCTGAGCTGATTTCTTTCCTTCATTGCACTTAAAATTAATTAATGATACCAACTTAGAAAAAGAATATGCCAGAATTTCTAACATTTGAATAACAGAAAATTAAGCAATCTGGTTCTAATGCAAGCGTAGATGAAATATAACAGACAATTTTACATAGCTATATTGACCACTACTGGACTTAAATGGGCAGCATATAGGTTTAATAAATAAATAAATTTAATAAGCAATTTTCAAAATATGGTTTGATAAGATTCTATCCTTTTAAAGGAACTCCTATAGCCTTTAGCTTCATTAATGAATTCCTCTATGTATTAAATAACTGCAAAGCCATATATTTTATTAATGGCTGATATTTATATTTGTGTTTTTCACACTTTCAAAAATATACATTACAACATACCTATTCTGTGTGGTATTATTTTTTCACAGGTTTTATATACTTACTCAATAATCCCCAGAAGATTACCCCCATATGCAGGGCACGGGGATATCTAAAAATATTCTAGTCTTGGTTCAATGTTTAGGCAAATAGTATTAATTGATACTCATTTGCTTTCCTATTTCTTTTTTAAAATGCAAATGTTCAAAATATCATAAAACAGTCAACCTTGAAATTGCTCTGTTCTTGACACTTTGGACATTTTTCTTTTTTAATAAGCATTTGGCTTTTTTATCTTCTTAATATATATTATTTCTTTATAATATTGTTCCTGCAATATTAGATGAAATTGTATGGTGAGACCCATTCCCTGAACAGATTGTAGACTCACAGCTTAGTCAGATGCAAGTCATTGATATCACTCATCAAAATGAAGATAAAATGCCTGATGTTGAAGAGATGTGATCAGTACATCCACTAAGAGAAAATTCTAAATAGCAAAGATTCAATTTGATTGCCTTGAATAGTCATGCTTTAGAAAATCATTTTTCTGTTGGTTTGTAACAAGCAAAATGGAACAGGCCGTTTGCCTTTCTCCCAGCCTCTGATGAGACTATTCTCTTTGGACTGGTATATATTATCAAAGTACACCACTAGATGTTCTCAGCATGAAAAGGGGGACTTATAATGGAGATATGAGAAAGCAGGCAAAATCATGTATTACTGGAAAAAGGAAGCCTAATTTTTTTTAAAGATTGCAAAAAAGAAACAACAGGCTAAGAGGGCATACCTGCCTTTTTCTTCTTTTATATCTTGATTTCACACCAAATTTCTGTGATGTAGTATTCATGTGCCAGAATTCTGAATGGAACACACATTACAATCAGTTTAATGACAGTTAAGCAAGACAAGCACTTTTCAGCAGCAAGATGAACAAAGCTCAAGGTTGAATAAATGCCTATTTTAAATATTTTAAGAATTACTCAGAACTCAAGAAAATACACAGGGATAGTTATATTATCTATTGCCACAAAAACAAGCTATTGGAAATTCATCAGTGCAAGGGTTGGCATTTTTACCAAAAAAACCTGCTTTGTAGTTGCTCACTCTTAACAAGTTCATGAATTTGACCAGTGGGTTATAGAGTGCTGAAAGCTGAAGCAAAATAGTTTTTAAAGTACATTGAAACACTTCATATTAAAGGAAACATCTGGAAAAGGAAAGAAACATAAAGGAAACAAAAACCCTCAGAACAGTTTCTTGCATAATGTATTCTTGGACTCAGATATTAGGCCTGGAAAGGCAAGGTATTTTTTCATTTAACAAATGAGATAGTCTTTTTACATATAAACTTCTTGACCTGAACTGCAATAAAATAATCTTAGGATGAGTAGAAGCCACAAAGGATATTAAATAAAGAAGTTACGAAAATCCAAGCTAAAATGTAATCATCAGGTGTTTATAAGCCAATGAAAATGCTGTTTAATAAGTGCATGATCTATATATTGGTGATGTCAAATCACACTGTAAAGCATGACAAACTATATGAAGCCATAACATTAATCAAACCTTGACATTAACCTTGTTCAGGCATTTAGAAATCAATAACAGGAAATTCATCTTTGGTGAGAATACCAATTTTGCTACCTCTACATGCATGCACACATGTCACATATCCTCTATATGTAGGCTGAAGGCTCTCAATGCAATTTAGGATCCCGATTTCCAAGGGTTCTAACTTTCATGGAGAGCCTACCAAAGCGAAGAATGGTTCCAGTTTTCCCATGCTCTATTTTAAAGCTGAAGAAAGACTTTCTTACTACAAATCAGTTTTGTGGAGTAAAAAAAAGTCTTCATAAATTGAAAGTTCTGTTAGAATCTATTAAAATCTTACGGAAGTAAAATATTCTCTTGAAATGTTCAGCATTTAGACAGGAAGTGATTTTTAACAGGTTAATTTTTATTTAAGACAGGTCAGTCTCTTTTGACCTATAAAGACTCTTCTTTAGAAAGCCAACCATTGAATAACTATTGCAGTATGAAAAGTCTACAAATATTTTTTGGAAAATTTGTTTTTTCTTTTTTTCTAATCCTGTGTTCAGAGAGGCTTTTATATTATTAATAACAACAGGATAAAAACAACCAGCAATGATTTAACTATGAATTAAATGCAACAATAAGAGTATTAAAAATATACCAGATGGAAGATAATCCAAAGGAAATTCAAATAAACTGGATTTGTATACAGAGTGTAAATGGAATTCCTCCTAAAATAAAAGACATCTAAATTTAGTAAATCATTCTAAGGCTGATACTTAAGCTAGAACTATACATTTTTATACCCAGGAAATTGCAGATCATAGTATTCTGAGTATATGCACATAGACACATGTAAGCATCAATTCACATACACACACTTGCATACTTATATACATATATGCAAAAATATACATTAAAGAATATTTTTCTAAACTTTTTTTTTATTTCTGAATTCTTACAGCTAGAATCTAGGTAAGAAGTGCAAGTCATATATTAACTATTAAAGAACAATCTGAGGATAATTGTATTTTAATTCTACAGTACTTACTTGAGATGTACAATTTTCTTCTGGCTCAATAAGATATGTGTGATTCCCATCATAGAACATTCCACTGTTAAAAAAAAGGCAGCTATCTGACTTGCGTGTTATAATTTAACTAAGTACATAAAATAATGCTACATGTAAAAAAGAATCTCATGTAGAAATGGGCTATTATTGCCCTGTAATTTTTAATCCTTCAACTAGCTTGGGAAGCTAATTTTAGTTGTTTCCTGAGATAAATCCTGAGGAATTTCCTATCTTCTCCTCTTATGTATAGCGCAACTATTTACTACCTTCCATGCTATTATATAATACAACCATTGTAGATTTCTTTGCATTACAGAAAAGATCCTATCAAACTATTATTGACCATAGTAATTTTGAATTTTAGTTCTTTATACTGGCAGTGCCTATGATTTGCCACCAGCGGGCAGTAAAAACTGCAAGCTGGTAAAAATGTCTTATAGTATTTATTTTAGGATAATTAGGATCTTGTTTTAAATACATGCTTATTAACTACAACAATTTCAAGAAACGTTTCTTTGTAACTTTCTGTAGTTCGCAAGTCTGTGAACCTATTGAAGTCAATATCTATTGCAAATCTACAAAATATGATGCCAATAATTTGGGAATTAATTTTTAGCAGTGTATTCAAATGAGATCATATGTTTCACATATCAACAACATACTTTCTCTATATTATCCTTGTACAGAAGGACAGTATACAGAAATTATATTGTCACACACTAGAGATTGTATTTCAGAATTCTAGCGCTAGACCTTTGATTCTAAAGGATTTGCCTAGAATACAGAGTGCCATTTTTACAATAATAATAGCATATCTTTTAATTCAAATATGTACACAGTGCTATCAAATTGCAGTTATTCCACATGTGGTAACAATGGTTACTAAATCCACTGTAGTTAAATTTGGGGATGATATTTACCCACTGAGGATAAAAATCTGTTAATGGAGCCAATTATTTTAGAGGAGGGTTAAGCTCTCCCAAACTGGCTCTGTTCAAGTAGAGACCAGCTTGCAATTTGCAAGAGATATTCTGGACCTGGAATTCCTATATTTGCAATGTAATCAGAATAGAGCTGGAAGGGACCTTGGAGGTCTTCTAGTCCAACCCCTGCTCAAGCAGCAGATACTATACAATTTGAGACAAGTCATTTCTTAAAAACCTCCAGTGATAAAAGCAAAGTGTTCCATTGGTTAATTGTTCTAACTGTTAGGAAGTTTCTCCTTAATTTTAGGTTGTTTCTCTCCTTGATTAGATTCCATCCATTGTTTCTTGTCCTGCCCTCTTGTGCTTTGGAGAATAATTTGACTCCCTCTTCTGTGTGGCAGCCCCTCAAATATTGGAATGCTGCTATCATGTCATCCTTGGTCCTTCTTTTCTCTAGATTAGCCACATCCAGTTTCTGCAACCGTTCTTCATATGTTTTAGTCTCCAGGCCTTTAATCATCCTAGTTGCTCTTCTCACACTCTTTCCAAAGTCTCAACATTGTTTTTGTACTGTGGTATCCAAAACTAGATGCAGTATTCCAGGTGTGATCTTACTAAGGTTTCATAAAGCGGTACTAATATTTCACGTGATTTTAACACTATGCCTCTGTTTATACAATCAAGGATTATATTAGCTTTTTTTGGCTGCTGCCACACATTGCTGGCTCTTATTTAAATGATTATCCACTAGCACTCCAAGTCCCTCTCCCAGTTACTGTTTTTGAGCCAGGTTTCGCCTAATCTATACTCATACATTTGGTTTTTCCTGCCTAAGTGTAAACTAGCTTTTCTCCACATTAAATTTCATTCTGTTGGATAGGGCCCATTGTTCAAATCTGTCAAGATCTTTTTGGATCCTGAACTTGTCTTCTGGTGTTGGCTATTCCTGCTAGTTTAGTGTCATCTGTAAATTTGATGAGTTCCCCTTCTATTTTCTCATTTAAGTCATTTATGAAGATTTTGAAGATTACTGGGCCTAAGACAGAACCTTTTAGTACACCACTGCTTACTTCCCTACATGTATATTTAGTACCATTAACTGTACTCCTTGAGTACAGTTTGTCAGCCAGTTACAAATCCACATCTGGTAGTGATGTTGTCTATCCCACATTTTTCTAGTTTACTAAAAGTAGGTCTACTTTGTCAAATGCCCTACTGAAATCTAAGTATACTATGTCCAGAGCATTTTGCTGGTCTATTAATTTAGTCACTTTGTCAAAGAATGAAATAAGATTGGTTTGGCATGATCTGTTTTTAAAAACCCATTCTGGCTTGTAGTTATAACTTTATTTTTTTAGATGTTTGCAATCTAATTTTTAATTATCTTTTCCAGTATCTTCTCAAATATTGATATTACACTGATTGGTCTGTAGTTTCTGGGTCTGTTTCCCCTCCCCTTTTGAATATGGAAACTAAATCAGCTCTTTTCCAAACCTCATATAGTTCCCCAGTAGTCCAGGATTTTTGAAAGATGTGGTACAATGGTTCCGAGATAACATCTGCCAACTCCTTCAGAACTCTAGGATGTAATCTGTCAGGTCCCTGTGATTTATATTTGTTGTGCTATGCTTGTGATAGGAGTGAAAAAGAGCAGAATAGTTCTAACTTTTTTCAGTTTTTGTGCTATCTAAACATCAACACCTCTGGGTTTGATAGAGTCCAGAAAGCCAATGTTTCCTGCGTCAAGAATGAGGTTCAGCTCTGTGTTTGGCTATTCAAAGAAGGACAGGCTATAAGTAAAAAAAGAAATTACAGATGGTGCTTGGTTTACAACTGCAATTGGGACTAGAAATGCCATCATTAAATAATGTAATAATAAAACAAGATATCATGTGATCACACAGCTTAATGATGGCAATTCAAGCACAGGTATCCATTGCTAAATGAATCATCATGGGTCATTAAGTGAGGATATCATATGGCAACTTCACAATTCCCTTTGCTTGCTGAAAGCCAGCAAAGGTCATAAATGTTGACCACAGAGACACTGTGACAGCCGTAACTTTGAGAACCAATTGTGCCACTTGTTACACATGGTCACATGTTTGAACAATCACTGAATGAGTGGTCATAAATAGAGAAATACCTATAGAGTTGTGAGGCCAACCTAGAGGTCAACATCTGATCACAAGAAGATGTTCAGATTTGTGAGTACAAGTTCAGTGGAATGACAGAATTAGAACAGGATTCATGAGGCAGTCCCTCTTATAAGTAATTTATTGAATAAGTACTATCACTTTAATCTCACATACAGTTGCTTATATTCCATATATAATGTTAGTCTCATTTCACTGCAGATATTTCTTGAAAAGTTCAATACAAACAAAGAAATTGAATTACACAAATTTTAGATTTAGAAGATCTACACTCTAAAATTTCAGAAACTTAAAAACAGAAAATGAAGGAAAAATATCACTATACTGTATTGTATTATACAGATCAAAAGCCTTTTGAAGAAAGCTGAAAATCAAAATCAAGATGACAATTTAGAAAGTTTATTTATAAAGCACCAATATGTTAGGGGATACAGCACTGCACATAATTGCCTCCCCACCCATGTCCTCTTTTGCATTTACTGTAGATCAATCAGAGGGATGAATCTCTCTTGGCCAAGTATTTTTAATACTGCACATACCGGCAAGCTGATTAAATAATGTATGTTATGCATTAGACTATGGCAGGTTTATATACTGCATTCTCAGTGGAATGGACTAAGGAATAACTAGCTGTTCATCTATTCCCCAGAAACTACAATTTTTATTTAAAAAAATCAGTATCTGTTTGTATAGTCACAATATTTTTTTTCTTTTGAAATCAATGCATATTTTCATCAAGGATCCTTTTAGGAGAATTCTCTTTATTTACTGTTTAATATGAATATATTATTTGTACTACCTAGTTAAACTAATTACTGATCTCTGATCATTGTTAAAAGCTGAGTGTCAGGGCTCCAACAGATCCCCCTCATTCAAAGCAAAAGTCTCTAGCCGCATCTCAGAAAAAGTCGATTTTAATTCCCTCCTTCATTTTTCATGGGAACAGTTATTGGGTATATTTTTCCCTACTTAATCTCAACATTTAATTAATCACATTTATATGAGTGTATTAGATAGACAGGCAGAAATTTTCCAGTTTTCATTATTTTTTAAAAAATTTGCTTTTGTTGTTACATATTTATATTACTTTTTTAAAAAAGATTGTACGTGAATTGTCATTACATACACACATCTATCTATCTATCTATCTATCTATCTCTTTATTTCCTTTCAGAATAACACACTTTATACAAAACATAGACAGGATAAATAATAAACAAAAGAACACAAGTCAGACGATAAACAGAAATGAAGAAGAACTCTAATTAAATTTCTTTTACACCACAGAATTCATTGTCCCAATGGTACTTTTTCAAGAGGCAACTGGACTTTCTGGTTTTTCTTTGAAGACATTTCATATCTCATCCAAGAAGTTTCTTTAGCTCTGACTGGATGGTGGGGAATGGATTTATACTCCTTGCAGACAGCTGGTCATTTGTATTCTTTTAGTGAATTGTTAAGATCACCTGTATGTTTATCTGTGTCATCAGGGTCACCTGATGGTGCAAATGGACATGGAGCCTTTTTGGAACTGTTGAAAGGACTGTATTGTAGACAATAGATAGACGATGTTGTATCTCTTTCCCTCTGTTGAGAGAGAGCTGTTCAATTTTGACATAGATGGCCTCTTTGACTCCTCTTTCAAACCAGCTATCCATTCTGTCCAAAATGTGGCCTTTGCTATCTTCAAAAGAGTGGCATTTGTCTTTTAAATGCAGATGGACTGCTGAATCTAGTCATGATGGGTTTATTCTCCTATGTTGTGCCATGTGTTTATGAAGTGGTTGTTTTGTTTCCCTACTGTACAGATCAGCACATGGCTCACTGCATTGTACTGTATATGCCATGTTGCTAACTTTGTGTCTGGGTGTTTTATCCTTGGGGTGGACACACTTCTTGGCTTCATGTATTCTTAGGTTTGAAGCATGCACATATGTTGGCTGGTTTGAAAGAGGGGCCAAAGAGGCCATCTGTGTCCAAATTGAATAGCCTTCTCTCAACAGAGAGGGAGGGATACAACATCATCTATTTCCAGTCAATAACACAGTCCTTTCAACAGTTCCAAAAAGACTCCATACCCATTTGCACATCTCAGAAGATCCCAGGACACAGACAAACCTCCAAGTGGCTTCAATGATTCTCTAAAAGAATGCAAATGACCAGATGTCTGCAAGGAATATAAATCCCCACCATCCAGTCAGAGCTGAAGAAGCTTCTTGGTTGAGAAGTGAAATGTCTTCAAAGAAAAACCAGAAAGTCCAGCTGCCTCTTGAAAAAGCATTTTTGGGGCAACCATGACCTGGATGATTGAGAATTTCCATAGATGCAGCATTCATTATCTTTCCCCATAACTTTCTATCCTTGCAAATAATATTTGTTTTTAATCTAGTTTAAGTTATGCCTTTGGCTTTCAAACTTTAAATTACTAATTGTAATGTTTTTCAAATTTTAACAACTCCAATAACATATTCCTCAATCTTCTACTTCTTCTCAAGGCATTAAGTCTTCTTCTGAATTGGGTATGTTAGTGCATTGCACATAGTTTCTGACAAAAGGTTAACTAGTAAAGTCATCTTCACATTAGAGATTCTAGCGTGCACAGAATACCTCAGGATAAAATTGGACTTTGCTTGCATTTGTGATATGCTGCCTAAAATATTCCCAAACTGATTAGTCTTGAGTTTTTATCATCAATATGAATGCCACATGAAGCATGGAAACAAATAAAGCGAGCATCCTACTTTACTGTTTTATTAAATTACTGAAAAGGAACAAGGACTACAAAAGAGACAGACAGAATAACACATCATTAGACAGAGAACTAAAACTTTACTATAAAAGAAAATTATGTAGCCAAACCTAAAAGAAATGCATTTAAATACTATTTTAGGGTGATAGTTTGTAACATGAATCTAATGTGCAACCTAAGTGTGCAGCCTCACAGCAATACCTGGGAAGATTTTTGAAAAGATAATCAAGCAACGTATTTGTGAAAACTTAGAGGTAAACGAAGTCATAACCAGAAGCCAACATGGGTTTAGCAAAAACAGATCATGCCAGACAAATTTTACTGCATTCTTTGACAATGTGACCAAATTAGAGGACCAGCAAAATGCTGTGAATTTAATTTATCTGGACTTAAGCAAGGCATTTGATAAAGCAGACCACAATTTAATAGTTGATAAGATAGAAAATGTGGGTTAGACAGTGTCCCCATCAAATGGATTTGTAACTGGTGATCAACCGCACTCAACGTAAAATCCTTAATGAAACTGCATCTAAATGAAGGGAAGTGTACAGTAGGGTACCCAAGACTCTGTCTTATGCCCAGTACTCTTTAATATCTTCATCAATGATTTAGACAAAGGGATAGAAAGGGAACTCATCAAAGCTGCAAATGATACCAGGCAGGAGTAGGCAAAACTCCAAAAGACAGGCTCAAGATATCGAAGGATCTTGACAGACTTCAACAGAGTCATATCTAACAAAATGATAAGGGTCTACATTTAAACAAGAAAAAAGAAATGCAGAGGTATAGTATAGGTGGTACCTGATTCAACAGTAGTAATTGAAGAGGGATCTTGGAGTCCTAGTAGACATTCACTTAAATATGAGCCAGCAGCATGCTACGGCTGCCAAAACAAAAAGCCAGTGCAACCCTAGGCATTAACAAGATAGAATCAAGATCACATGAAGTGTTAATACCACTTTATAATGCCCTGGTAAGACCACACTTGGAAAATTGCATCCAGTTTTAGCTGCCATGATAGAAAAAAGATGTTGAGATTCTACAAAGAATGCAGAAAAGAACAACAAAGATGATTAGGGAACTGGAGACTAAAAGAAAAGTTTTAGGAATTTGGTATGTTAACTAGAAGAAAAGAAGGATGACATGATAGCAGTGTTCTTGTTAGATCTGGAGGAGTGGGCGCAATAATGGAGACAAGGCATCGGGTAGTGACTCAACTCTTTAATAGTGACTTCAGAACAGAGCAAAACACTTGGGCAGCAGCAGCTCTTTATAGAGCTGGCTGCCGCAATAACCAATGGGAACGAGTTTAATCGCACTTAGTCTTCCAATCAGGGATGGCCGCTGTCAGCCAATCAGGTTAGCGAAGGCAGCCAATCATGATCGCTTACTTGCGGACCAATCAGAACTGCAGGTTTACAAGCCTGCAGTTGGAGCCGAGCTCGAAGAGTTTTTAATAATGAGTTTATTTAGTTAGTTCGTAACACCCTCCCCCTAGGTTCCATCTGAGGGGTGGGGTGGCGTATTCTCGCAAATAGGCAGGCCGTTTCACCTGCCTATTCAATTTCCGCTGTTCTACCGGTTTCCGTTCAGGTTCCAGTGGATCGTTTGTAGAACCGGTGGTGACAACGGTTCCACTGTCTTGCTGGGTGAATCAAGGCTGTTTTCTTGGTTGTTTTCTGGGTTCTCTGGGCTTGCTTCCCTGACTGGGCTGCTATGTGGCAAGGCCATCCCCTGCTCGGGCTTCCGTCGGGTGGTGAGTATCCCCTGGCTGGTTGTACAGTCTGCTGTGCTTCGCTGATTGGGTCCTCTGTTATTTCTATTTCGCCCCCTCGTCTTCCCTTCCCCCAGTTGGAAAATCAGGGGTGAGAGAGAGTTAGGTGCCAAACGGGAACAAAGTTGGTCTATATGGCGCTTCCACAGTTTGCCGTCATTAGTCTGCAAACGGTACGATCTGGGGCCTGTTAGCTGCGTGATGGTAGCGGGACCCACAATGGGTCAGCCGAGAAGTTTTTCAAAAACTAAATCGCCTACCTTGAACGCATGCGACACTTGCTGCTGGAACCGCAAGGTTTTTCTGGCGTGTAGGTTGGGTGTGGCGATCGAGGTGTGAGCGAAGTTTCCGGCCCATCAAGAGTTCGGCCGGGTTCTGTTCGTGGTGCTGTGCAGCGTGATGTGTTGAAGAAGAAGCATCCTGTTTATCTTGTCGTCAATATCGCTATGTTCCATTTTGTGCAATGTTTTTTAATGAATTGTACCATACGCTCGCCCTGCCATTGGCCGCAGGGGTGAGCCGGCGGTTAAGGCATGGCGGATGCCCGTCCGCTATGTATTGCTCAAATGCAAGGGCAGTGAACTGGGGGCCATTATCCGAGACTAAAAACGTCCGGCAGTCCGTGCGTAGCGAATAGTCTATTTAACTTTTTAACGACGGCTTCTGTTGTGGTGCTTTTCATTTTGTGGACTTTGAGCCAGTTTGAATAGGCATCCACCGTTATTAGAAAAGTGTGTCCCTTGGTGGGTCCCGTAAAATCAATGTAGATGCGGGACCAGGGGCCACGAGGTGGATCCCATTCAGTTGGAGGTGCCTTCGGTGGGGCAGCGCGGATTTCCTGGCACTTGTTGCATGTGGCCACCCAGGCTTCTATTTGTTTATCGATACCTGGCCACCACATGTAACTTCTCGCTTAACGCCTTCATCCGCACGATGCCTGGATGACCGTCGTGCAATAGTTTTAGGACGCTGTGTTGTAATTTTTAGGAATGATGACTCTGTCTCCCACAAAACGCAGCCCTTCTGTGAGAACAACTCCGTCTGTCGGTTTTTAAATGGTGTGAAGATATTGTCGGGTTCGTTGTCAGGCCAGCCTCGTTCCACCCAGCTGAGGACCCGAGCCAATGTGGGGTCCTTCTTTGTTTCCGCTGCGATGTCTCGTGCAGTCAGGGGTGGCGAAGGGAGAGTTTCGATCTGGAGCGCAGTAAGGGTTGGAGCTGGATCGCTCTATGGCTTCCGGCAGCGGAGAACGGCTCAAAGCGTCAGCGTGGGGAATGGCTTTCCCGGGCGGTGTAGCAGTTGATAACTGTATGTGGCTAGAAACTCTGACCAACGGGTCATCCTTGGTGATAAGATGTGGGAGTAGGCTTGTCCCCACTAATATGCCAAGCAATGGCTTGTGGTCGGTTATTATAGTAAACCGTCCATAGACATATTCATGAAAACGTTTAATAGCGGCTACAATAGCAAGAGCCTCTTTATCGAGTTGGCTATAGTTCCTTTCAGTCTTTGATAATGTTCGGAAAAGAAAGCAATAGGTGCCTCATTGCCGTTTGGTAGAACATGGCTTAAATGGCTCCCACCCTGAACGGCGGCGTCACACGTGACAGTTAAAGGCAAAGTCTCGTTATACTGCATTAATACAGCGTCGGAGGTCAAGAGATCTTTTACTTGCTGGGCGCTCGTTCTTCCCCGTTGTCCCCAGACCCAGGAAGCTTTCTTGTCTAGCAGACGATGTAGGGGCTCAGCTACAGTCGCCTTCTGGGGCAAGAAGATATTATAAAAGTTAATGAGTCCCAGGAAGGCTTGAAGGTCTGTTTTATTCCTAGGTCTGGGGCGTTTTTTATGGCTGTTACTTTTTTTTCGGTAGGATGAATTCCTTTTATCAAGGAGGTACCCCAGGAATTCAACCCTCTCAGTACAAAGTTGACACTTGTCTTTCTTTACCTTTAACCCGCGTTTTTGAATTTTTGGAGAACCGCTCTGAGTCGGGTCTCCAACACGTCTCTAGTGGGGCAGCTATCAAGACATCATCGAAATAAGGCACGACCCCTTTATGCCTTGCAGCAATCGCTCCATCAGGCTTTGAAAGATGCCTGGTGCTACACTCACGCCGAACTGGAGCCTATTACATTTAAACGCACCTCTGTGCGTGACGATAGTCTGGGCCTCAGCAGTCTCTGCATCTACGGGTAGTTGCTGGTATGCCTGGGCTAGGTCCAATTTTGCAAAGATCTTTCCGCCGCTCAGGGAGTGAAGAAGATGTTGAACCACCGGTACAGGATAAGCGCTTTGCTGAAGCGCGTGGTTTAGGGTGGCTCGGTAATCCCCACAAATTCTTATCAATCCATCCGGTTTTATGGGTGTTACAATCGGGGTTTCCCATCGAGCGTGATCGATCGGTTCTAACACCCCTTGGGCTATCAATTTGTCCAATTGTTCATCAATCTTTGGCTTGAGTGCGAAAGGCACTTGACGAGGCTTAAGGCGTATGGGCGCAACATCGGGGCTGAGGCTAAGCGATATGGGGACCCCTTGTACTTGCCTAGCTTCTCTGTGAATATGTCCTGGAACTCCTGGACGAGGGCGGCTTCCCAGTCACTGCTCCCGGTCTGGTGAATGCCGGCTAGTTCAATCCCAATGGAGCGAACCACTGTAAGACCAACAAACTGCGCCGGTCTCGATCGACGATGGTAAGAGGCAGAGTTGCGGTGTGGTCTTTAAAGGAGACCTGGACGTGGCGGGGGACGCAGCAACGGAATTCGGTTTCCTGGTAGTCCCTTAATATGACTTTCTGGGTGCTGAGGTCTTGACGATGGATGTCAGGGATCAGCTGTTTGAAAGTCCTCCACAAGACCATTGATAGGGATGAACCCGAGTCTACTTCCATTATGCATGGACGATTCTCAATGGCGACCCTCACTCGGATCTTCCTTGCATCCAAGGATGAGGCGTGACTGATGGTGATGGTTTGATGCGTCTCTTCTCGTCTAGCTGATGCAGCAGGCGCTCGATTTCTGTAGTGATAGTGGTTCCATTGGTGATTCAGGCGATCCCGGTTCACGGGCGGGCTACCCGTAGCTTGGTGGGAGTTGTTCTCTCTCGGATTGGACTTGACCCCGCTTGCTCCTGCAGACCTTGGCGATATGGCCCTCTTTCCACAGGAACGGCAGAGTGCGTCGAGGAATTTGCAATCAGCTCGCGGGTGATTTGCCCCACAACCGGCGCACTGACGTGAAGGTTTTTGGCTCCGCTGGTCTCGCTGGTCGCGCTCTGACCGGAGTCGGTTGACCTCTTCTTCCTCACTATCCGATGGGGATTCGAGATTCATGGTGCGCCGTTGTTGAGTGCTTTTCTGGGAAAGGCGAAGTATCATTGGCGAGTTGACGGAGCAGTGCGTTGGTGCGGCGCATTCGAGCAGCCGATTTCCTGGTTGCCTCTGCTGCAGTAGCGTCAGCGATGACATCTGCAAGATCGATGTCCCCTTTGGCCATGATCTTGCTCTGTGCCGTATAGTCATCTAATCCCAGAACTATGCGGTCTCGCATAGCTTCTTCGAGGTTTGAAAAACCACAGAGTCCACCCAGGTTCTGGAGGTCAGCGATGAAGTCTCCAACGCTCTCACCTTTCCGTTGGTCCCTCTGGTAAAATTCGTGTCTTCTGATGAGGGCACGCATGGGTGCATAATGGGCCCGAAGAATAGGAGCGAGGTTATCCCAATCCATTGACTTAACCTCTGCAGGCTTTGCAAGTGCCTTAGCCATTTTGAAAATGGCAGGCCCGCAATGGGTCAGGAAGACCGCTCGTTTCTTGCCAGGCAAAGCGTCCTTCAGGTTGTTGGTCTCCAAAAACATCTGGAACCTGTCCATATACGAGTCCCAGTCTTCGTTAGCAGGGTCATATGGAGCGGGTGGTATGGCGCCGCTGGCCATCTTGCCGTTGTTGACGCTCTTTCAGCCACGTGCTCTGTTCGGTGCACAGCGAGTGCTCAGTTGGCTCTATTGTCTCCGTATCCCATCCTCATCGCCAGTGTTAGATCTGGAGGAGTGGGCGCAATAACGGAGACAAGGCATCGGGTAGTGACTCAACTCTTTAATAGTGACTTCAGAACAGAGCAAAACACTTGGGCAGCAGCAGCTCTTTTATAGAGCTGGCTGCTGCCGCAATAACCAATGGGAACGAGTTTAACCGCACTTAGTCTTCCAATCAGGGATGGCCGCTGTCAGCCAATCAGGTTAGCCAAAGGCAGCCAATCATGATCGCTTACTTGCGGACCAATCAGAACTGCAGGTTTACGAGCCTGCAGTTGGAGCGGAGCTCGAAGAGTTTTTAATAATGAGTTTATTTAGTTAGTTCGTAACAGTTCTAATATCTAAAGGGCTGCTGCAAACAAGAATGGGTCAGCATATTCTTCAAATCACCTGGAGGCAGGACAAAAAGCAATGGATGAAAACTAATCAAGAAGAGAACCAATCTAGAATTAAGGAGAATTTTCCTGACAGTTGGAACAATTAATCAGCGGAACAACTTGCCTTCAGAAATTATGGGTGCTCCAACACTGATGGTTTTTAAGAAGAGATTAGACAACCATTTGTCTGAAATGGTATATGGTTTCCTGCTTGAACAGGAGGTTGGATCTAATTCCAACAACTTTCAACTCTGTTAACCACTTCTAATTCTGTTAACCTGCCCAAAATTTGCAAAACAGTTTGGGGGAGGGAAACACGCGTGAGTGCAGAGAAAGAGAGAGAGAGACAGACAGACAGACAGACAGACATGTACACCAGCTTGGTATAGAGGCTAAGGTATCAGGCTAGCAACCTGTAGGTTCTAATTTTGCCTTGATATGTCCAGACAGTCTCCAAGAATGAATGGAAGAATATGATTATATATGCATTCCTTTGTTTTACACACACACACACACACACACACACACACACACACACATCAATCTGAGAAGAGGTAAAATGGACAATTTAAAACCCACACACATATACTCCTACATGCAACTAAATACAACGCTCAATTCTGAAAAATATGTATATAATAATGTTTAAATGTATTTTGAAAAGTGATACTGAAAGAATTAAGCCATCAATCAATGAAGTTCCCCTAAGATAAGTGCCAGTCTTTCAGGGAAATTGGAAGATGACAGAGAATCCTGAGATAAGTGCTTCTATTTATAACAGCAACATCCCTCACTTGACCTTAGAAATAATATCGTACCAGGAGGAGCAATCGGGTTTGAAGCATTAAGTATGAAATATGCATATGAAATATAAGCATATGAATGCATATTGTATGAAATATAAGCAAACAAGTAAATAATCCTTAGCATTTAGAAGGTATTAAATGTTTTATATACATTAATTTGGATATTATATTGCAAAATAGAGTAGCATTCCCAGTGTTACAGATTAGGTCGGAGTAGAAAAAGGCTATGAGAAAGGCCTGCCTAAATTTCCATTATTAGTTTGCATAAGCCTGCAGTTGGGCTAAGGTCTGAAGCACATATTTCTTACAATGGCATACGTGTAGTCCTTGATTTATGATCATTTGTTCAGCAACCATTTAATTTATTATGATACTAAATGAAGGGACTTATGATTCCTGACTGAAATTATTGCACACTGAATCACCTCTGTGATCACAATTGCAATCAAGATGCTTCAAAACTCGTTCACATTTACAAGTGGTTTCAAGTGTCACACAATAACGTGATTGCCACTTACAATCTTTCTTGCTAGTTCTCCAGAAAATTAATGCAGGGAAGGCTGAAAAGTCACTGCTGCCCAGCAAGAAATTTTCTCTAGTCCCTGGCTGAAAAAGGTCCACACCTAAATCCGAGCAGGATTTTCAGCCACAAAACATTTTTAGACCAGAGTGTAAAGAATTCTGAAAATTTTCACTTCTGAGGCTGAAAATCCTCTGTGGCTGAAATCCAAGCAGGATTTTCAGCCATGGAGGATTTTCAGTCCCGGAGTGGAGAGCCCAAGTGATTTTTCAGTCCCAAGAAAAGCCTCTTGACTCTGGAGCTAATCTTAATACTGTATAACAACATCTGCAATCAAATCCAACTATGAATTGATTCTAATCAATCAATTTTCATAACACTGTCCTACCTCTATTTCAAAAAAGTAGACTTACTTTTTAGCAGAAAATGAAATTTCAAAACCATCTTGTTCCATTTTAATCATTTCATTTTATCTGAAACTTACTGAAGTCCACTGCAGGTAGACAGGGCAACATATGAATCTGGATTTTCTCTGATGTGACCTTGATAATAACAGTGTTCTCCTCCCTGCAATTAGAACAAACACTATGAATTCATTTTATTTCCACCATGTCACAAAGGCAGTTCTCATTCAACCCCAGAATAAGTTGTAAAGTCAGATAAGCTGAAATAAATGGCTGAATAATACAGCAATATTTAATGGGCCTATATATCCTGATCAAAGGATTGGCCCAAACTAAATAATTGCCTTTTGTTGTTGTTGCTGTGCTCACTCTTGCTTAGAATGCTGGCTTCTAATTGAAGAAGACAGGAAGGGCAGAAAATTCTGGCACGAGTTCTGTTCTTTCTTTTTTTGCTTTTATTTATTAATCAAATTAGTCACCATCCATATCACTAAGTAACTCTGAGTGGTTTACAAGTAATAAATGTTTAGACAGTATACACTTTTAAACTTACACAATTTTTAATAGATGGGTCTAGTGAAAGAATTAAAGAATTCTTTCAAGTGGATTTTACTTACGTATAGATAGTCCTTGACTTACGATCACAATTGAGCCCAAAATTTCTGTTGTTAAATGAGACATTTGTTCAGTGAATTTTGCCCCATCAACCTTTCTTGCCACAGTTATTAAGTGAATCACTGCAGGTCTTAAGTTAGCAACACAGTTGTTAAGTGAATCTGGCTTTCCCCTTGACTTTGCTTGTGAGAAAGTTGCAAAAGGGTACATGTCCTTTTGGACAAAGCAATGGTCATAAGTATGAACCTGTTGCCAAGCACCTCAATTTTGGTCACATGGCCACGGGGATGCTTCAAAAGTCGTAAGTGTGAAAAAATGATCATAAGTCACTTTTTTCAGTGCCGTTGTAACTTTGAACAGTCACTATATGAAGTGTTGTAAGTTGAGGGCTGTCTGTACTTTTTTTTCCACAAAAGTTTATAAAACTTCACAATAAATGTTTGCAACTAAATTGAGACAGAAAAATAGTTCTGCACATCTTCAAAACAAATAGATCCTAGATTGAATATGTCAGTGGATTTCAGTTTGAAAAACACTGTTTTAAATACTTTTTGCCTGCTTGTAGTAACTGCTTTCCAAAGCAACATTCTAACACAATCTTTGCTTATAATTCAAAAGTTTATTTCTCTCCTTGCAATGGTCATTTATCAAATCAGCTTTGAAGACATGTGCAGGTTTTCAACAATTTTTTTTTCAGATAACAAAAATCACCCTGCAGAAGCATAACCTATTGTTATAATAGAAATATGATTGGTTTGAAATATATTAACTTTGTCACTAGTTAAGTAATGTATTCATGCTTCAACTCATATAGTATATAAAATAATCTTCACTGGTTGTGAATCCAGTGAAATATAAACAAACCTTAAATGAATCAATATTGTATTAATAAGTATTAATAAACATTAAGTAAATACATTTAAATTAAAAACTAACTTTATGCAAAAACTAACTATATGTAGAATAAATCTCTATTTCCCTAAATATATTAAATTGCAATCAATAAATATGACATAAAAATCTCGCTTTCCAAGTTGAGTCTTCCTATCCTAAAAACTTCATTTCCAGATGGAAGTAAAATGACACTTTCCATCATTCTTATGTAGATGTCCTTTAACAATTTGTTTCCCCAAGGAAAGCAGAGGCAATCAGTGACATCATTTGTTAGTCACAATGATGCCCTGACCTAGCCAAGCTAATGAGTTGTCTGATATTTCTGAAATACCAACAGATGATTAACCTTTTTGTTTCCTAGCAGGCAGCCATTGTAAGGGAGCTGGGTTGAGAAATCATTGTTCTCAGAATGGAGGTAAGATCTAATTGAGGTAAAATCTAATGCTTAGATCTGGCCAATGGGGCTGTCCTGGAAATAGCAAGGGGCCAGCCTGCAGTGCCTCTTCCAGCAAAAACAGAACTCATGAAGGGTGCGCATGGGGGCCCCAAACTCCGTTTTCACTGGCTGAAGGTTGCAGGAGGCTGTTGCAGCTGAAAACAGAGCTCGGGAGCCCTTTTCCTGTCAGAGATCTCAGGCCACCACAGGCGCCCCCAACACAAGTGACATCATGCTGGCCATACCCACCCTGACCTTCCCCACCCTGGGCCTCCTGATGTGTCCCTCAATTAAATTGAGTTTGACACTCCTGGCCTAGAAATTCAACACATTAGGGAAACATTATTCCACTTTAATCAAACTTCAAGACTCATCTTGAAGTAATGCAGAAATGTAGAAAGAGATGGCTTATAGAAATAACTTTTAAAAAATCATAAAGATGTGGCAGAATTGTTGAATGGCATCAAGAGAGAAAGTGAATAGGGCTGTAATCTGCTGAACATGCTGTTAGCCATGTTTATCAACTAGCCTTTTTTAATTTCTCTCCTTTGCTCTCTTTTTCTATTGATATTTTTCATTGGGTAAATTTGGGATATATTTAAGACTGAGACTGATGAATGGGAAGTTATGTACTTATCCAATAAAGAAGATCAATGAGAGATGCCATTTGATAATTACACACTTGTTATTTTATGGCAATCAAAAAGGGAATGTTCAAAATGTTTGTGTCTCATTGCAGAATTCTATTCCCTTCCAATTACAAATGATGCAAGAATTTATTAATTGTTTATGTTAGGTGACAACATATCAATTTACCCAATTGTTTGAATGTATGCTACTGTTTGGTGGCTTGTTTTATAATATAGTTCCATGGTTCTAACTTTGTAGTTATGTAATTACAAAATTACATAATTGAGTAGCTTGAATAAATCTCTAAGCAACAATAAATGTGACAAGTAGATCTCTGAGACATATACATATAATCATAGATATCTATTCTACATATTTTAAGTCACAATAAGTATTTTGAATAAGAAGATATGTAGGAAACTGCAAAGCTTAAGTGAGATGTCTGCATTGGTTTTTATTTGGAAAGTCATCTAGTTTTTATCAAAAGCATAATATATAAATCATTATTCTAAATATCAGATCTGAAAACAAGGCATAGTCAACTGATATTCAGGAACAATGCAAATACTGCATCAACTCTAGAAAAGTGTCTTTAATGACAAGGGAGTCCTGTGCTATTGATGTTTTATAAAGTCAGCTGCAAGGCATGGAAAGATGGCTTTCTGACATCTGGCAAGAAAGATACATCAGCATCTGCTCAGAAAGCTGTTTCTTGATTGCTTTGCTTAAGAGCAAAGAAACTGGCTTTGAATAGCACCTACAAAAAGGGAAGAAAATTAGGGACTGTTTTTCTTGCCTTCTTGATTCTAAACAAATCATAATAATTACTAGCAGGAAATGCAAACTCTAAGGCAGAATTCTTGACTTAATTTACTCTCTCAACTCTCTGACATGTCACACGCACAGATGCGAGTCAGTGTACATCAAAACATGTTATATACAAACATGTATAAACCAACCTGGTGTTTTCTGAATATGTTACAACCAGGGGTGGGATTCAAATTTTTTAACAACCAGTTTTGTGGGTGTGGTTTAGTTGGTGGGCATGGCAAACTCAATATCACTCACATCGAGGTACGCATCTCCTCGCCTGGCCTCTCATGATTGTGGGGATGCTGCAACAGTTGTAAGTGTGAAAAATGGTCATAAGTCACTTTTTTCAGTGCTCTAACATCGGTAGTTATGAAAATCATTGAAAGGCTAGTGCTGTCCCACCTGAAAACCATCACGGATCTGCTATTAGATCCCATGCAGTTTGCATACGGGGCAAATAGATCGACAGATGCTGCTGCTAATATGGCTCTGCACTACATCCTACAACACCTTGAATCTCCAAATACCTACGCAAGGGTCCTCTTTGTAGACTTCAGTTCAGCATTCAATACCATCATTCCAGACATTCTTCTAGCTAAACTAAATCAGCTAGCGTACCTGAACATACTTGTAAGTGGATCATAAGCTTCCTAATAGACAGGAAGCAGCAGGTGAAGCTAGGCAGGATCACATATGATACCTGCACAATTAGCACAGGGACCCCCCAAAGCTGTGTTTTCTCCACTTCTCTTCTCCCTATATACCAATGACTGCATCTCAAACATCAGTTGCTGTTTAACATCTGTTAAAATACTGAAGTTTGCAGATGATACAACAGTGATTGGTCTCAATTAAGAAAATGACAAATCTGCATACAGACAGGAGGTTGTACAACTTGCCTCATGGTGTAACTGGAACAATCTGAAACTGAATACACTCAAAACTGTAGAAATGGTGGTAGACTTTAGAAGAAACCATCCCATACTACCACCTCTTACAATACTAGACAACACAGTATCAACAGTAGAGACCTTCAAATTTCTAGGTTCTATTATATCACATGATCTAAAATGGACACCTAACATCAAAAACATCATAAAAAAGGCACAACAAAGAATGTTCTTTCTGCGTCAACTCAGAAAGCTGAAACTGCCCAAGAAGCTGCTGATAACAGTTCTACAAAGGAATTATTGAGTTTGTCATCTGCATCTCTATAACTGTCTGGTTTGGTTCTGCAACCCAACAGAACAGACACAGACTTCAGAGGATAATTAGGACTGCAGAAAAAACAATTACTACCAACCTGCCTTCAATCAAGGACCTGTATACTGCAAGAGTCAAAAAGAGGGCTGTGAAAATATTTACAGACCCCTCACATCCCGGACATAAACTGTTTCAATTCCTACCCTCAAAATAATGCTATAGAGCAGGGGTCCCCAACCACCGGGCCGCGGACCGGTACCGGGCCGTGGAGCACTCTTTACCGGGCCGCAAAGAAAAAAAAATAAAAAAATGGCGGCTTTCTTCGCCTTCGGTGAATGCTGCTGGGATCGGGGATCAAGGACACAAATGAAAGAAGGGGAGGGAGGAAGCAACCGAAGCCTGTCCTGCTCTCTGGCTCAGCTCTCTCAGTCGCTTTCGCTCCTCCACCAGCCCAGGAAGAAACTGCTTCGAAAGAAGCCGGGAGGCTTTCCTGTCGCCGCAGCTTCCCGAAGCGCCCGTTTCACCCACCCCACCCGCCCGCCCGCTCGCAGTTCAATCCACAGTGCTCCGTTCTGCCTGCCTGCCTGTCTGGTTGTTTGGGAGCAGCTTCGCTGAGAATAATAACTATTCGCCTCTTTTTATCAGCCGAAGCTGCTCCGAAACGAAGAAGGCAGGCAGGCAGGCAGGTAGAACGGAGCACTGTGGATTGAACCGCGAGCGGGCGGGCGGGCGGGGGGGGGTGAAACGGGCGCTCGGGAAGCTGTGGCGACAGGAAAAGCCACCCCACCCCCCACCCGCGGCTTCTTTGAAGCAGTTTCTTCCTGGGCTGCTGTAGGAGCGATAGAGTGACTGAGAGAGGAACGAGGCAGACACCTGAGGGAGGGAGGGAGGGGGAGACACCTGAGGGATGGGGCTGAGGGAGGCAGGGCCGAGGCGCCCCTGAACTTGGTGGTTTGCTGGCAGACGTTTTATTACCCGACTAGGTAACAACATCAGATGTTACCTAGTCAGGTAATGAAACGTCTGCAAGCAAACTACCAAAGTCGGATTCTCTCCTCCCCCGGTCCTTGAAAAATGTTTCTGCTTGAAACCGGTCCCTGGTACAAAAAAGGTTGGGGACCACTGCTATAGAGCACTGCACACCAGAACAACTAGACACAAGGACAGTTTTTTCCAAACGCTAAACAGTTTTTTTACTCTGCTAAACAAATAATTCCCTCAACACTGTCCAACTATTTACAAAGTCTGCATTACTATTACTACTATAATCTTCTCATCACTCCTTATCACCCATCCACTCCCATTTGTGACTGTATGACTGTAACTTTGTTGCTTGTACCCTTACAATTTATATTGACTGTTTCACAGTATGATTTGACTGCTTATTGTGCCCTATGACTATTATTAAGTCTTTAAGTTGTACCTTATGATTCTTGACTCTTGACAAATGTATCTTTTCTTTTACGTACACTGAGAGCATTTGCACCAAGAGTAATTCAATCAAGAATTCAAGAATTGGCCAATAAAGAATTCTATTCTATTCTATTCTATTCTGTTCTGTTCTGTTCTGTTCTGTTCTATAAATACATCTCCTCAAAGAGGGCAAAACCCAACATAGTTGAATGCATGTGATGTTTTAATGTTCATCCCGTTAGTTCATTGTGATCTGATAAATTAAAAGATTCTTAACAAGAACAGTATTGTTATATAATAGTTTGTTCTTGCTAGGTCTTCATAATTCCTGCTTATAATATTTACTTTCAAGTGGTTCTGACTAAAGCCAATTTCAAATACAAAGTGTTGTGAAGTTGCCATGTAGAACTAATAAATGAACAAAAACAAAGGAGGTATATATTTGACTATTTAATAGAATGCCTTTTATGCACAGAATTATGCACAGTACTCATTATACCACATGAGCATTAGCCCCAAATTTCTTCAGTATTACAAAAGTCCCTGGAGTGGGCAGGGAGTTTTGCACTGAAGGAAGGAGGAAAAAATGGAGTTCACCAAACAAAGCATAACTGGCAGCAGAATACATCTCCATGAAACAGAAACACATTGTGCACAGTACTTTAACTTTAAAATTCTAATTGGGCTACCCTAGGAGAAAGTAAATTATGCAAGTCAAAAATCTGAATAGTTTACCTCCTGGGAGGAGGAAATGGGTGAGAGAGAGGGGGGGGGTAGAAACTGATTTCCTGAATCAATTTCTTTTCTGTTTCTGAGAAAGGATAACAATATTCACGTTTTCAATTGTCAACTTGACTTAACTTAGCAACTTGCAAAATAAAAAAGAAAGCTTATAGAGATTTATTGAATTTGCTCAGTACTAACTGGAATGAGAAATAGTTCCAACTTTTCTGTCAGATGGAGAGAAAAGGGGGTTACATTTCAACTTCTTTATTAGCTCATTTTGATAATGCAATTACACATACAGTGAACTTTTTAAAGGCACATAGCACATGCATATCTTCACAAAAATGCTGCAAAAATACTCGAACAAAACTAGTTTAAATATCTTTATAGCATGCAAAGATTTAAAAAATCTCACCACTGTCCAAAATGTGAAAAATCAGCTTAATTTTTCATATATAGTGACAATATAATTAATAATGAGTTGCCATTTTAGTATATGAATGGAAAATTGAGGACGTTTTGATATGGGATGAAGCAAGCTAAAGTTTAGTTGGGGAAAGGCTAGAAGCATGCAAAGGCAATGATGATGGACAAGAAACAAGAAAGGATGAAATGTATGGACTGGATTTGCCTTAGCTTATTAAGGCAAGACCTAATTTCTGAACCAGCTGCTAGACAAGGAAGGAGAACTAGTGAGAAAATTAAGGCACTTTAGATCATAATCTTCCTGGGACAAGATACTAGGCCACAGAATAGGCAAAATATCACAAACATATGGGAACATTTTTGTGTGAAAAACTAACTTTTGGGAAACATAGTTAAAACACAATAAGGTGACAAAGTTTCCATAATAATAATAGTAATATCTTGTTCTGGATTATTCAAAAAGGACAGACAGGATACCTTCTTAAATATGTAACCAACAAGGAGAGAAATAGACAGGAATGGAAATCTATGAAAAGAATAGATAAACATCTTGACCAAAAATTAGACAACATAATTTCTCCCACCTTTTCTTTAGAAGCTACTTAGGATGCATGTGTTTAAGAACAAATAAATAGCATAACTAATGCTTTACATAATAGGGTATATATATACATCCTGGAGCATTTGCTTGGAACACAGATCAATACTCCATTTATTCTAAGAAATATTTCATATTAAGTGCTTTCCTATCTAAGTTACTTCACTACATAACTTAGATAACTTACACAAATAACAATAATAGTAGCATTATATCTGTCTCTACAATGTGGGTGTAATATTTGTTTTGTCTAATATCATCTTCTAATGATTCCACAGACATGACCACTCTGCTTTTGTTACAATACTACCCACCATAAACACATGCAAAGTTTGTCCCTAAAGTTGGCATTGTCAATTCTTGATGGGGAAAAAACCATTGGCACATCACAGCCAAAACTAAGGGTGAGAGACAGATAATATTTTTTCTTTACAATAAACAGTGAAAGAGCTGTCGTGTTGTTTCCAGTAACAATACACCAGCCATGAAACATGCAGGTAATACACAAAGTAAAATTGTGGCATATTTGGAAAATTAGAAATAAAAATATGCTGATTCCAAGCTATGGAATAAATTCCCTCAGGACCTGCTCTCAGTATTTTCAAAAGGTAATCAAGTTCTTTTTCTTCAGCTATGCATTCAGTAAGCTGGTTTAAACATGATTTTTATCTGTTTTAATGAGATTTGAAAGTATCTTCCTTTCTATCTTCCTTCCTTCAATGAATATCAAGCTATTTGTTTTTTAAGAAATCACCTAAGCTTGATAGATTTAATTTTTCTCTTTCTTAAAGTTCATCCTGCTGGGGTTTTTAGGAAGAAACCAGTTATAAGCGCTCACTAGAAACTAAACAAGTATCAGTGGAGGATTTAGAACAAATCCTATTACATCGGTTGAACTGCTAATACGCTTATTAAAAGTAAAAGTATGAGTTTTAGCATGTATTCCTCCATAAGAGGCGTCTGACATGCATTTACCCTTTGTGATCAAATATCAGATGAAAAATAAATAATTTTTTTAGGAATACTTAAAGCCACACTGGAAAAATAGAGATAATCTGGAGATAATGATCATTAAATAAAGCAGACTGGTTTTGGCTAAGCTATATCTGAAAATGCACACAGAGTACGTTATTAAATAAATAAAAGTCAAGACACAGAAACACATGCCAGAGTGTATAGCATGGGAGCTGGCACATACAGAAAAGCTACAACATACTACAGAAATTTAGCAGAGGTGGTATTTAGCAGGTTCTGATCAGTTCTGGAGAACCGGTAGCGGAAATCTTGAGTAGTTCAAAGAACTGGCAAATACCATCTCTGACTGGACATTTTAAAGTATCCTTCCCCTGTGCCATGCCCACCAAGCCACTCCCACAGAACCGGTAGTAAAAAAAAAAAATTGAATCCCTCCACTGTAATTTAGGCATTATGATTACAAGTGGGGCAAACAAACAAAAAACCCCCAAATGTTTTAACTCCTTTCTCCCTCCCTCCCTCTGCCTCTCCCTCCCTCTCTCTCTCCCCCACTTTTCCTTTAATGAACAACTCAAGATGGCAAACATATCAAATGCTGCTTCCTCCTCCTATTTTTCCCACAACAACAACCTGTGAGGTAAGATGAAGTGAGAGAGATTGGCCCAAGGTCTTTCATGGCTAAATTGGCACAGAAACACACCATGTCCCAGTTTCTGGCCTGGTGCTTTAACCACAAGACCAATCTGGTTCTTAGTGAATGGATTATAATGGATAATAGATCTCAAGAATCATTTTTCTAAAAAGTAGATCTCATGAACCAAATGTTATCATATGAGGAACAACCAAGAAGTGAAGTAGACCCCATTATTATTTTCAATAAAAAACAATGTCCGAGTTTCAGTACTGTGCTGAAAGAGTGCCCCAGTTTTCCTAACACTTAAGGAGGTACTTCTTCACATTTGAATCATTGTCTTGCCAGTTTACAGCCACAAATCAAAATTTAAACAATAAGTTTTAAAGAATGCTACATTCTAGCAAAAGTTTTTGAAGAAGGTCACGTAATTAAGGAATTGTAATGTACAATCTACAGATACTATGGCATATATGTTGTGCCAGTAACATTCACATTTTCCCTGCCCAAACATTAATAATGCAATTTTTTGACATTTACATTTAAAAGGCCAATTCTCTCAAGATTTGCTGAAATAATAACAAAATGTTTTAGTGTTTCCCAGATAATAGGAAGAAATTTTTTAACAAAATATTTCCATTCCATACCTACCTTTCAGCTTGTCAAAAATAGTTTCAGTGGCTTTACTTTATAGAAAAACACTATAATTAGAATAATGTGAGAATCTAACTAGATTTTAAAAGCACTTGCTAGATATCCAATAGACAGAAATTTAAATCCCTATTCTTCTTTAATACCAACATTTTTAATATTTACACTTTGAAATGAACAGGTTCTTTTAATGTATATTTTACTTTAATGAGTATTATTACAATTTTTTAATATGAAAAAGATTTGAACATGGTGATTTTTGTTGTAGCATAGACATTTTAAATTTATCATAGCAATTTAAAAAAATGACCATGAAAATAATTCATATATATATTATAACTTGTCTAAATTACGTTGGCAGAAAAGGAAACACATCTCATCCTCTTTGATAGCAATCTACACTTAATCTTTCGGCTATTTTAAATAACTGAAAAAGTACCTAATAATGTTTTACAATTGTACTATTGTACTAATTGTACTATTTGTTTACTTTACATTAAGGCAAATAAACTGATGTGTGACATCAGAAATGAATTCCTTTCCTGAATTTTAATTGCCAAGCCTGTAACTACAAAACATCAGTAAATGTTAATGTATCTTTTTATTGAATCAATTGAGTGTAAAGGTGTGAAAAATTGCATTGGCATAAAAATTAACAAAACCAAGAATTTTGAAAATCCTACGTTTATTCAATATATTTTCCAAACACATTACTCTGTCTATGCATATACAATTCTGCAAAAAAAAACAAAAAAAAACTAAATAAATATGTTTAAACATTTGTATTTCCTAGTATGATAAATTACAGCAGGATTTAATACCGTATTAATGTTTCTAATATAAATAATTATGTGGATCCAGCTGCACTCAGAATGCCCCATTCCATTCAGATTTCTCCATGCCAATGCTATGAAGTAAACATGTACTGAAAGCATTAACATGAGCTAGTTTATATTACGACTATTATCAAAAGTTCATTCGTGGTGGAACTATAATCAGCAACATTCAGATATCAACTTTTATCATGAAAGGTAATCCTGTCAGAGTATATTCATGAACTGGAATAGAATATGGTAACCAGGTCAGCCAATGAATAGGCATAGCAACTAAGTCAACCAATGAGAACTGTTTGGAAACTGAAACTAGATGTAGCCTAGGCATGGCTCTATATTAAGCTCTGCAGCTCTGAAGTCTGTATATTGAAGCTGAAACTGCTTCTCTCCTCTGCTGTGTGTCTTGCTTGCCTGCTGAACTAAAGTGCAACTGATGTCTGTTTCTCTGTTGAAGTTGAGTTGCTGCTCAGCTCTGAATTTGTAACATGTCTCCTTCTGTTTGAGTTTGCTCCATGTTGGAGAAATGTACAACTGGTATTGTAAAATTTACTTAATATGTTTATAAAGATGTTAAATGAAGCATCAGTCATCTGTGTTTATTTTTCTGGTGCTGAATTCACGCTGGAAAACTCTGGACAAATCCTTCAATAGAATTACAAAACATAGACGTATATCTCTCTGGAATATTACCTCTTTGGAAGGTTTACACCACTTAAAAACTACCTAGAATCAGAGTCTAACAACACCTTGCAGTACAATTTGGCAACTGAAGTGTATAACAGAATAGCAAAAAGAAGTATCAGCATGGAAACTCTTACTTTAACTTCCACAGTCTTCCCATTGTGGTCAATATGTCTCTCAAGATATTCTGAAGACAGTAGATCACTGAAACAATAGGAAAAAATATTTATTTATCAAATCTATATGCCTCTCATCTCACAAGAAAAATTATACACCACACACACACACACACACACACACAATTATTTTGCACTATACATCTGTGCTAGCCACCTAGTAAAAAGTACCATTTGTGTATAATAGAAACTGTTTTTATATATGTGCTAAAAATACTTGGCTGGTAAATCCACTAAGCTTCTGTTTCAAGTGCAGTATTTTTCTCATCACAATGTATACAACACCTACACTTAAGGATAACTCAGTTGCTTTTTAAAACATATATATGGAATCAAGCTCACTTCTTAAATAAAATATAAAATTTATTATACAATATTGATTCCATGACTGCTATCACTGTCTCACAAACGGTATTAATCTAGAAATCAGGTTGCCAATAAAGTGTATTACTTTTTTTTAATATGATCAAGCAAACAATATGTGGCAGAACTCATTTCTTTTTGCCCTTGGCATTTTAATTCTCTTGTATGTATTAACACATTATGAAATATTTCTGAGCAACATCATCTTTATTTCAAATATTCTCTTGTTGTTACTAAGGTAATTAGCTCTGTGCAAGTAATCATCATGGTCATATGAGGGATTCTGACATGTTATAAACCAGGGTGTCAAATTCGATTTCACTGAGGGCAACATCAGGGTCTGACCTCGTGGGGGAACTGGCGTGGCCGCCATGAGGGCCTTGTGCAGTCCTCTGCCAGTGAAAACAGAGGTCAAGGGGGCATGCTTTTGCTGGCAGATGGTTGCAGGAGGCCGTCATGGCAGAAAATAGGACCTGGGTAACCTCCGTTTTCACTAGCACAGGGCTGCAAGAGGCCATCATGACAAAAAATGGGACCCGGGGGTATGGCCCTCCAGAGGTCCATTTTCACTGGCAAAGGCACTATGGGCCAGTCCTTCTCTGGCCAGATTTAAGCACCCCACAGGTCAGATCTGGCCCACAGCCTTCAATTTGACACCCCTGTTATAAACCTTCATACAACCTTAAAAGGGGATAGGAGTTCAGGACACAGGCATAAAGAGTTTCTCAAAATCCCCAGTATAAGGCTCATGAACATTAGGAGGTATGGGGAAAACATTTTGAGCTTAAGGCAGCTATTTTGAAACAGGCTTTTCAACCCTTTTGAAACTCAAAGTATCTGTTGTGAGATTGAAACACTTCCCAAATATTCAGAACTCAAAATCTTTCAAATTCAAAATGGAGTATTTTGAGCAGGAACATCTAAATTTGAAATTTTTTGCATCTCTTAAATATTAGCAAGTTTTCAGGGCACAGTATCTTCTGACTTAAAAGCATGTGTCATGTGCATATAAGCAAACTCATACAATATCTACGTGCACAAGAAAGCATTTTGCAAAGGAAAGCACTCGCCCTCACACTCCCTTTATTTTTTTTAAATTATATCTAGGTTCCATGGAGAGAAAATTGCCTGGAAATGCTTTTCAAAGCCATGATTAGTGCAATCAACACCTCTTTTGTGAATACAAAGCACAAAATATGAAGCTCAATTCACCCAGGCAAGAATCATCCTGACATTTCCTCTAATATCACTTAAGGTAAAAAAGTATGTAAAAAATCAGATTTCTAAAACCTTTTAATGCAATGCATAACATTTCATTCATTTTTATAAGTAGCTGGACAAACAGCAGCACAATATTTGTTTTGAAGAACTCTGAATCTAAATGTACACGTAATTCATTAAACCTGATGGCCAGCTTGATAAAATGTTAAGCAAATAATATACAAATAGTAACTCAGCTGTTAAATACCATAATGAAGCTGGGTACATACGCAGATACACACAAAAATAGTCTAAAGCACTCAAGACATTCAAAATACACATTAAATTGTGAGCAGTTAACAGTCTAATGGCCAATAATTCCTTATTATCACATACATTTTTGCAATATTATATGTAACGAAGTTCTTTTTAATCTGACAGTAAGGGGGAAACATAAAATCATCCTGATTGAATTGAAAAATGTACAGATAAGGAGCAACATAATTGGTATGGTAATCTGTATAAAAGTTACAGTAGAATAAAACATGAGCATAATAAGCCATTTGGTCCTATGGTTAAAGACACCAGGGTAGGAGCCATAAACATAAAATCATGTGGAAAACTTGAGGCAATCAGTCTCTCTCAGCCCTATGAAGAAAGCAATGGAAAACCACTTTGAAAAATATTGCCAAGAAACTGCCTGGATTTATTCAGGCAGTCCTAAGCAATTAAGTCATGATTTAAATTCTGCTTTCTGTGACTGCTAATGGAAGCACATCAGATGTACTCTTTCTGCCTCTCCTTTCTTTGGGGAATAAAGAAAATAGCTGGCAGGTTTTCTTATACAGAATTTCCTATTTTTAAATAGAATTCATGAAACGCATTGGGGGGAGGGGTTACCAGAGTCTACTATACCCATAACTCTACCCTGATCATTTTTTATAACTCTCATCCCACCACAGATCTCACTGTCCTTTAAAATATTAATGCTCCTGGGTCAACAAAATATTGTCCATTGTGCTTTCTGCTAACCTTTGAGGACTAACAACATAGTCCTTGAGTTATAACAGTAATTGGGACCAGAATTTCCATGGCTAAGGATAAAGTGCAAGTCACATGACCACACTGCTTAACAATGGCAATCCCAATGATCCCTATTACTGTTGCTGAATGAATTCCACCATTTGTTAGGTGAGGACCCAAGCTATTCTTGGCCTGGTCCTTTCTATCCACAAGGCTTGGTAAGATAAGGAATTGCCTTTCCTTCAATTCCGTCTTTCCATCTATCTCCCATCTCTGTCCCCTTGGTTGCCAGCCTACTTCTGCCATCAGCTGCCCCTGCCACCAGCTACACTGCTGCCCAAACTTCCCACCACACCATGCAACAATACTGTACTGGCAAATGCCTTCTTTTGTGCCACCTTCCTTCACACTGATGTAGCCAGGATTTGTCTTGCACCTTGTCCTCCAAACTGAGGCCTTGGGCAAGACACGAGAGAAGCCCCAGTTGCACTGGCACATAAGGAGGCAGCATCAAGAAGGACCTAGTCAGCACAGTAATGGTATGCAGTGTCACAGGCACTGTGGCAATGGGCAGGGCAGGTGGCAACAGTGAGAAAAGCAGTCAAAAGGCAATGGTAAGTGCAGGTGAGTTCAAATTGGCTAAATATGAGCACAGGCAGGGGTGGGATTCTACCAGTTCGCACCTATTCGCTAGAACCGGTTGTTAACATTCTAAGCAGTTCAGTGAACTGGTTGTTAGAAGAAATTACTGGCCTAATCCTGTAAGGAAGGCAGGAAGGAAACATTCTGGTGCTGCTTACAGAAACTGCCTCTCCGTTAACCCTTATTACATTCTTGGCAGGACTAGATTTCCTGTCTCAGAGTTTTTTCCCCCTCCTTTGCTGGTACTTTGCTTGCGTGGAGTGACCATTCAAAGTTACAATGGCACTGAAAAAAGTGACCATTTTTCACACTTACGACTGTTGCAGCATCCCCACAGTCATGAGAGGCCAGGCGAGGAGATGTGTGTCTCAAAGTGAGTGATATTGAGTTGGCCACGCCCAGCCAATAACATTACCACCAAGCCCATCACTTAACATGACCACCATGCCCACGACCTAAGCCACATCCACAGAACCGGTTGTTTAACCGGTTGTTAAAAAATTTGAATCCCACCCCTGAGCACAGGGATGCTGCAACAGTCTGAACTTCAAGATGGCCCTAAGTCTCTTTGTTCAACACCTTTGTTAACTTCAAATGGCTGCGGAACAAATGGATATTAAGTGAGGATTACCTGTACTTTCTTATATTTGTTACAACTGTTTTCTGGAAACTGTTATTCATTCTGTTTATCAAGGAATCAATGACTTAACTTGTTCCAACCACTACATCATATTAATGATCTACTTAGCTTAAGTTATCTAGTTTGATGTCAAACTCAAGACCCGGGGCCAGATCTGGCCCATGGGGTGCTTAGATCTGTCTCTGGGGCCACCCTGGAAACGGCCCACAGTGTCTCTGCCAGCAAAAATGGTGCTTAGGAGGCCACATGTGGCCCTTCCAGGTCCTGTTCTTCTGGCAGAGGGTTGAAGAAGGAGATCGCAGCTGGAATCAGAGCGCTCGGCCCACCAAAGGCACCCCAACATGAGTGACGTTGAGCTGGCCACGCCTACCCTGGCCACGCCTATCCCAGTCCCCTGAGATCAAACACAATCCTAATGAGGCTCTCAATGAAATGAAGTTTGACACCCCTGGTCTAGAGATTAAACCATTGAGCTAAAAACAGGAGGCTGGGAGCTGTATCTCACTTGGGCACAAAGTTGGCTAAGTGACTTTGGTGATTTACACCCTCTCAATCCTAGGAAGGAGACAATGGCAAATCACTTCTAAGCTATCTAAGTCAATCCAAGAATTGACAAGACAAAATCAATACAACAGTCAGAGACTAATCACAGGTAGCTAAATTTCTTTGAACTATATTAAATATAAATTGGTTGCTGAACTATAATATTTAAAAATAATTTTTTGACATGTCATCAGCACTGTTATCAAAAAAGAGGAAAGGACATGTTTGTTTCTTCCTGAGAAGAACCAGAGAAGTTTTTTAAAAAGGCTGAAATAGAGGAATAATCCTCAGTAGAATAGTCCTCCACGAGCAAAACTTTCTTTTTGGTTTCCAACAACTGAAAAGCAGAGGATGAGACAATCCTACAGCACAGCTGCTAAAGAGATGAGGAACTAGGCAGAAAACATGTTTAAGAATGAAACACACCTGTGGTTTAGTATCTTCTTTGAAACATAAAGCCACTCTCCGGATAAAAATGATGGCACACAAAACAATATACAATTAGGTTCCAAGGAGTATTTTATAGCAAACACATGTGCACTTCACTTTTTACAAGTTAAGTCATAAATGTTAATAATAACCAGAGCACTATTATGTCTGAGTTCTTGCTTAAAGCCATAGAGAGTTTAATGTATTACTATATTATTTATAATTTTATTTTGAAGCTTCATCAGTTAGCCTTTGCATTCCAAGTTCTGAACTAAATTGAAACAGTATAAGTCATTTCTTATATATTATGTTTGCCAATACATATGTTATTATTCATAATATGAATGCTTAAAATGGTTATTATTTCTTTACAATTACATATGCATTTATCTATACCCCCACATTGCCCAACAAAACTTTTTTTTCTTTCAATCATTTTTTGTTTTTATCAGTGGCTTAATTTTTAGAGTGTAAATACAGGGATTGATAATATGGTAAGATCAAAAATGCCTCCAGGACACTCCTTTGGAGTGGCACCAAAAATTTTAACCAAAACAAAATCCACAACTTCTCAGCTAGTTCAACAAGCCAAAATAGAATGTTCTTTCTGCATTAACCTAGAAAGTTCAGACTTCCCAAAGAGTTGCTGATACAGTTCTACAGACTGAATCTGATACAGATAGAGGTCATTTGTACCTCAATAACTGTCTGGTCTGGCAATAAAAGAAGACAGGTACAGATTTCAGTGGATAGTTGGGATTGCAGAAAAAAACAATCACTATCCTGCTTTCCACTGAGGATCTACTGCACAAGCTAGAAAGAGGACTAAGAAAATATCTATAGACCTCTCACATCATGGACATAATTTATTTCAATTTCTCCCTTCAGGATGCCGCTGTAGAGCATTGCATGCCAAAATAACTGAATACAATTTTTTTCTCCTATGCCATTACTCTGCTGAACAATTAATTCCCACAGCATTGTCTCATTTCTCATCTGTTCGCATCTCCTCATCTTTCCTACTGTCTTCTCCTATTGGTTTCTTATGTTTTATCAATTGTTGTTTGTAACTTATGATTTTAATTATTGTATATGCTTTATGATCTATAACTATTATGTGCTATTTATATGTACACTGTGAGTTTATGCACCGGAGACAAATTCCTTGTGTGTCCAATCACACTTGACCAATAAAGAAATTATATTCTATTCTATTAAGATGAATTGCTAAATTACAACATGGAGAGGGAAATTGAGCTGTTCTTAATTATCCAACCACAAATCCCCAGAATAAGACCACAAGATCTTGAGCACCTTCCCATCAATCACCTATGTAGGCATACATTTAATTAGAAAGAACCAAAAGCAAGAAATCTGACTTAAAAAATCCCAGAGCAAAAACAGTTGTCAAAATACCTAAACACATCTTATTGTGTGGTCAAGGGCATCTTACAGCTGAGTCAAAATGATTAAATGACAAATGGGTGCAACATACTGTGCCCATTTTTTTTGTCTGTTATGTCAGACACAAGTTAAAAAAGTGGTGGTCAATCCTGGGAAGATCTCTGAGGCATTTGAAAGCCAAGAATTCTTTTCAAATTCAAGGTTCCAAACAGCTTCATCCTGAGCCCGGACAAGGCACTGCCAATTGCTTAGCAAGCCAGTCACAAGTTGCAGATGGAAAATAGTTAGCTACTATTATTAATTTATTGGCTGTAAAATCAGTCCATCAAGGGGGGAAAAAAAGATAAAACGACAAAATGAGAATCAAATGAGCTTGCCAAAAGTGATCCCATAGAGTTTGTTGTCATTATTGCAGAGACGTCTGTTCTGGACTTTACAACCACTAGCTGATTATAAGGCAGATAGATTAAACTCCACAAAGGCATCCATACAAAGACTCTTTATTGGTTCATCGGGCATCCTCAAATATAACTCACAGTTACGTCGAGATTCATCTCAATGTCCAATTCTCTGCATAGCTGACTTTATGGTGTAAAAGGATAGTGCTCTTTTTATCCCCATAATGAAGGAGTAAGAGGGTGAGGCACCAGCACACTGCTGGGGTTCAGGCAAGAGTGAAGAAACCTCCCACAATCCACCAAGGGTCAATTCAGTGACCAATCAGGATTACAGATGTGACCACATGACATGGACTACATTTCCCAGGATATCTTAACTACATTTACCATGATGCATTCCCTTAAGCTCCCAATTCCTAACTAACTATAAACTGTCTGGACAGCACAATGTCAGAAATTTTTTCTTCAAGTTGGTGTAAACTCAGAATCATGATATCAATGATAAGTTTCATGACTTCTGCCAACAAGAGACAAAGATAAATTGAGCATAGGAGAAACAACGTGAAGCAATTCAAAACAAGGTTACTGATTTCAGTTTTTGGATTTTCTGGGACAGAATTCTGCTGCAGACCATACCCAGCAAAAATTGGTGGTCCTGTAAAATATGTAATTGTTGATATGCATGTACTGTTACACAGAATAACATTCCTGTTGATTCACGATGTAGGGAAAAAGAAGCAGGAAGGGAATGGCCAGAGAAGAGAGGGTTTGTTATTGTGTTTTATTTTGTTTTGAATGCATGTATGTTTTATCTATAAACATTTTGGGTATATATCTTCAGAAAGAAAGCCTATGAATAAATGTGAAATGGAAGATGAAGCCAGATCTATAACTAATGGGAAATCCTGAACTTATTGCCAGTCTTGCAGTGTCACATGGGTATAATCAAAGACGCTTCTCAAGACTTTGGAAGCTCAGCCTTTTCTTTATAAATGCATTAACATTCTTGATGGCCTCTTTAAAAAATGCTGACATAAGTCTTCCCTAGAATAGCACCGGAAGTAGAAAAGATTAGTAAACTTTTATACGTATTTCAAATGCAAAAGTGCACCTACTTCAACAAAGGCAGCATTACAGTTTTTCAACATGTGCTCATACAGTATAAAGAACTGGGACATTCTTCTGTGAGGGAAAAGAGGGGAGAGGAGGAGAGGAGAGGAGAGGAGAGCTGTTCAGTAATTCCAAGAAAGAGAAAGTCCAGCACTCTATTTTTGTCATATTTCCATTGAAGTAGAATTTAAATGTAGAATCTTGAAATGATCCTAAAATGGCTTTATGTCATATGGTACCTGATATCATTAAAATTATGGATTTACATTTTAAAATATAGACACAATACTTTAAAAACTGTTTTAAAGTAAGAATCAGGTGTATTAAGATGAAGTTATTATGGTTAGTATTTCAGATGATCACTGAAAGTGTTCTTTTTTATATACTTAGAGGGCAAGTACATATATAGAGAGAACCATATTGACAATAGAAAAATCTGTTTTAAATTCTATACAAAAATGAAATCAGTTGAAATCTGTTCCTATAATCTGTTTAGACCAGGTTTGGCATTTATTAGACAACCATTGGATCATCTTTTCAGAGACATTTCCTTACCAAATTTCTCAATAACTTTAATCGTGACATAACTTCTACAGGTCGTCCTCAAGTTACAACCACAATTATCATTGGTTTTTGTGTGGTAAATCAAGGTATCAATATGATTAAGCCCAATTTTTCAACCATTTTATAGCAATTGAATCACATGGTTGTTAAATCTACTCCAATGAGCATTTTCTCCTGGAAACTGGGGGAAAAAATGTTACAAATTGTGGTCACGTGACTGCAAAACATTGCAACCAGTTGTAAATGTGAGTCAGTTGCCAAGTGCCCAAAATGCACATATATGACAGAGAGAGGGGATTTACAACATTTTACAAAACATTTTACCAAACTCAAAACTAGGCATGCACGCTCCTCTATTCCAACCACAACTGGCCTTAAATGCAAGCTACTCAATGCAAGAAGCCTTGTAAATAAAATACTTGAATTTCTCCTCTTACTAAATATGGCTAAATTCGACATTATATTTGTCTGTGAAACAGGGCTCTATGCATCTCTCCCTGACTCCATTACCACAGTAAGAGACTATCACGTTTACCGATCAGATTGTGAAATCCGTAGAGGAGGTGGTGTTGCTATCTTCTATAAAAAGTCCTTACATCTAAAAAACATCCAAGTTACCCAGGAGCTTGCTATTCCTGAGACCATCATCTGTGAACTGTCCTTAAATATCACATTTCGGTTCTTACCATGTTACAGAGCCCCTGATTATGACATCGAACATGCAAACAAGCTAAATACACTACTAACATGGGCAGCATCCTGCCCACACACTTTTATCTTTCTTGGTGACTTCAATCTACCTCATATTAACTGGACCCTTAACGAATGTAACACTGAACCCACACATGCAACCTTCTACAATGCAGTAACAAATCTGGGACTAGAACAACTAGTAACCAACAACACTGGACTTAACAACTGCCTTGATCTCATCTTCTGCAATAGTTTGAATTCAATTTACGGAATACAAATTAAAGAACCCTTTTCCAAAGTGACCACAATGTGATTGACTTTTGTTTCAACATATGTCCACACAAAAATCATCACAACGACGGAATCCCCAATTATAACTTCAAAAAAGGCAACTGTGATCTTATAAATAACAATCTCTCATCCCTTGATTGGCAATTTCTATTCAATGGATGCAATACTGTAGAAGACCATTACAACATATTTTTACTTGAAGTCAAGAGTCATCAAACTAAATGTACCATTAACAACTCCCAAAATCAGAAAAAACAAATTACCCAAAACAATAAGGAAGCTTCAATCCAAAAAGAAATCACTGGCAGAAAAACAAATCTGGTCACGTTGCCAACTTCAAAAGCTGATACAAAAATTTATGCCACCAGATAAAAACTGAATGCACCAATTCTCACATTAAACAAGAAGAAAACCTTCTATGCACCAATTCCACCTGCGCTTTCTACTATTTTTAAACAACAAACTAAAAGACTCAAGGTCCATCCCACCCCTGAAAAGACCTAATGGTAAAGACTGCAATGACGACACTATTAAAGCCAATCTCTTTAACACATTCTTTGGCTCAGTATTTGTAAACAGCAATGGATCATGTCCAGTATTTCCTAGTCGAACCACAGACAACTACAATGATCTAATAAATATCAATTTTACAGAAAACAATGTTGAAAAATCACTATGCAATCTAAAACCATCTCTATCTATTGGACCGGACAGAATATATACCTACTTCTTTAAAAAGCTACCCACTGCCATAGCTGAACCTCTAAGCATGATCTTTGAAAAATCTTTCAGGACCAGCTCCTTGCCAAAACTGTGGTCACAAGCCACGGTCATCCCATCTTCAAAAAGAGAGACCCCAGCCTAGTTGAAAATTACAGACCAATCTCTTTATGCTGCATCATCTGTAAAGTTATGGAATCAATTATTGACCAATCCATTATCCTCTACTTAGAAACAAATAACCTACTCTCTAATAAACAATTTGATTTCTGGAAAAAACTATCATGTAATCTGCAACTCTTACACTGCAAAAACATATGGACTACACAACTCGATCAGGGCAAAGCAATAGACGCAATCTACATAGACTTCTGTAAAGCCTTTGATTCAGTGGTACACGACACACTACTCCTAAAACTAAAATCTTACAGTATCTCTGGACACCTGCATAACTGGATAAAAGCATTCCTGTCAAACAGACAACAAATGGTCAAAATTGGGAGCGTCCTACCAAATTCTGTACCTGTCAACAGTGATGTCCCCCAAGGCAGTGTTCTAGGACCAACTCTTTTCATACTCTACATAAATGACCTCTGTGATCATATCAAGAGCAACTGCGTTCTCTTCGCTGATGATGTAAAGCTATTCAACACCACAGACAATACTGCTACCCTTCAAAAAGACCTTGACGGCTTCCGGTTTGAGTCTCTTCACAGACAGACTGAAACCACGATCATGCGCAGTTTCGATCCGTGCTCGCCGCTGGAGCGCACCGAGCCAGCTGGTTTCGGGGCTAAGCCCCGCCCATAGAGGTGGTGAAGAGGGGGGAGACTGCCAGCAGGGTTGAGGAGAGCCGCATCTCTCCTCCTCAGCTGGCCATTACTCCCTTTCCCGAAGGCGGTTGCAGCGGTGGTCAGAAATGGCCACCACAAAGAACTCGACTGGAAAATAATGTGCAGGAGGAAGATAAGAAGAGAAAGTTTTGGCTAACCGGGTTGAACTGGAAAAGCAACAACTAAGGTACCCTGGAATTTAAACTAAAAAAAAAAGTAACGTTGTTCCCAAAGAAGATTCTGAAGCAGCGAAGGAGAGAGAAAAGGGAAAGGATTTGGGTTTTTTTCTTCTCTCCCTTTCCCTATACTGACAGCTAAGAGATCTAAATAAGAAATTGGAAAAAAAAAATCTACTTTGACATCAATAGGCATTTAAGCTGAAAATAAAATGTCAAAGGGATAATAAAGATTTCTGGATACTTAAAACCTTTTAAAAGCAGGAAAGGAGAGAAAAAGAATAAAAGGGCAGGATCTGGAAAAAAGGGAGGAGACTGCCTGGAATTAAAAGGATTTTACAGTAAAACTTCAACAAGACTTCTAAAAGATACATTTTAACTGAAACTTGGCTACAAAATAGTAGAACCCCAGGAAGAGAAAGTGGAAAAAAGAAGCATGAAGAAACAGCTTGGGAGTATTTGGATTACTTGGTGATCTCTGGATTATTGCATTTGAATGACTAAAATCAATCAGGTAGTTGTTTAAAAGTGTTTTAAAATGGCACTACTTTTAGATGAACTGAAAATGGAACTTAAAAAGTACAAAGATGCACAAGAAGGGAGAGGTTCTTTTGGCTTCATATTTCAAGTCTTAGAAATGGAGATCTCGAACTATGAGAAACAACAAGAAATGCCTGCAGAACAAGAAGACTGGGACAAAGAAGAAGCCATCTTTTATAAACAAGTAATTTTATGTGGGGGGGGGAGGAAAGGGGGGGGGGAAAGAGAATGAAAAGTTTAAGATTTGAAAAAACAACCAAGAAAAGGAATAATAACTTGAAAAATAAGTATAATATTAGAAAGCAACAGAAGAGAGGAATACAGAAGAGAGAATTAGAACTAGAGAGACAAGAGGGTAAAAAGGGGAGGGAGAAGAAGAGAGGGAAGAAGGAAAGGAAAAGAAGTTATAAAGGACAGAAACAAGATATGGAGAAACAGGGCCTATTTAGAGATAATGGGTGAAAATTTAATTGAAAAAGGGATTCTGCAAAGGTACAAAAGATAGTATTGTTATATTAGAAATAGAAATAATTTTAGAAAATATGAAACAATGTATGATTAAAATGATGGATAAAATAGTTATTGCAATCTAGTGAAATGTTTGTTAATAAATAAATGAAATAAAATGAATGAGAGAACTGAATTAGAACATTTTAATTATTTAATGTTTTATAAAATATAAGGGAAGAGAAATAGGGGGGAAAATTAATTACGGAAACCTTATAAGTGTTCCCAAGGAAGTATGATATTTAATTGAAAAGTAATGTTAAAGATGTTAAGACTTTAATGAATATTAATGATAGAATTGAATTGGAATGGAATGAGTGTTTTAATTACATATATTTATAAACACTTTTTAAGAATATAGTGTGTATTTTAAGAATGTACCAAGCAGAATTTGATTGGAAGTTATGTATTATATTGAATGTTATAACCTCAAGGTATATATTGAAGCTTAAGTAAGAGTTTAAAAGATATAAAGATGTCATACCCCAATTAGTAACAACATGAGAAAATTTGTTTAATGAGAAAAGAAAATATGAAATTGAAACAGGACAGACAAAAGTATAAATATAATGATTTGAATTGATATGAGATAATTAAAATAAAATTGAGAAAATTAAGAGAGGAGAAAAACTATGTAGAAAATGTAAAACAGTAATAAGATATGGAACAGAACATAAAAGGTGAGCATGAAATTGAGTTTGTATCTGTATGAAGAAGTGTAATCCGGGACCATGCTATTTTCAAAAAAAGATGTTTTATTTGTATTTTTTTGTGAAAACCCAAATAAAATTTTCAAAAAAAAAAAAAAAAAGACCTTGACTATGTATCAGAATCAAACAAATGGCAACTTCAAATCTCAACAAATAAATGCTCTGTCCTACATATTGGCAAAAAAATAATAATCAGAAAATAAAATACAGGCTGAATAGTCAAGATCCAAACTCTGTCAAGGATCTTGGAGTACTCATCTCAAATGACCTAAGTGCTAGAGCACACTGTAACTACATAGCCAAAAAGGCGTTAAGAGTTGTTAACCTAATCTTACGTAGCTTTTTCTCTAGTAATATTACACTGATAACTAGCGCATACAAAACATTTGCTAGACCAATACTTGAATACAGCTCATCAGTCTGGAACCCACATTACGTATCTGATATTAACACAGTTGAGAAAGTCTAGAAATATTTCACAAGAAGAGTTCTATGCTCCTCTACTTGTTGCAGAAAACCTTATGCCATCAGACTCGAAATTCTAGACCTAGAAAACCTAGAACTATGCCACCTTCGGTCCGATCTAAGTATAGTATATAAAATCATACATTGCAATGTCCTACCAGTCAATGAATACTTCAGCTTTGACCATAACAACACGAGAGCAAACAACAGATACAAACTCAAGGTTAATCGCACCAGACTTGATTGCAGGAAATACGACTTCAGCAACAGAGTGGACAATGTCTGGAATACTCTACCTGACTGTGGTTTTTTTCCCCAAACCCCAAAAACTTTAACCTTAGACTGTCTACTATTGACCTCACCCCTTTCCTAAGAGGTCTGTCTGTAGGGGGCGTGCATAAGCGCACCAACGTGTCTACAGTCCCTGTCCTATTGTTTCTTTTATATGTTTTTAAAATTTTCTTATATGTATCCATGTATTCATAACTATGTTTTTACTTATACCTATTATCTTGTAAGCAATTGACAAAAAAACAATGCTTGGAAGTACTTTATGGGCTGTAAAGCACTTTCTGAGGCCATTATAACTTCAAATGATCATTAAATCACTGGTCATAAGTTGAGGGCCTATCTGTAATATATTCACTGGAAAAGTTAGATGCATTCAGAGATATATCTGCCTTTAAAATAGTCCATATAGCACGAACTTCAGATCAGGAAATTTTTTACTACATCTTGTATTATATCATAATTTGTTTTACAATAATTTTTATGTCACAAAACAATTTCTAAAATTTGCCAAATTTCCATTCTACAGGACCCATGGATCCTGGATTTTGGATACATTTTGTAAGTTTGATGTAGCTTGGTTCAAAAATGAACCTTTAAGTGAATCTACATAAGAGTTGTACTAGCTGTATGATTTGCCAGTGTTATAAGCAGTGTTTGTTATTTGGTTTCCCTCTGCAAGAGATGTGCTCTTCGCTCCCTATTATTTCCATCTGGTATTTCTCCCACAGATGGCAACAAAGCAGTTCATAAAAATTCTGAATGTTCTTCCAAGAAAGTCAATCTTTTTGGCTAGTGAGAATCATATTTTTAAAAGAAGGAACCATTTCCCCAAATAACTGCTCCAAGTGGTGTAATTTTCACACTAGTCAGGAATGCAGGAATTAAACTTTTGCACAAGCAGAATTTCAGAGCCATGCCAACATTGTCAAGGAGCTTTGCTTCCAAAACAGACTGATAACTAGGCCAAACTTTTAAGAAAACTAAGTCATTAGGGAATGATATTTTTAATCTCAGAGATGGTGAGGAGGTTTGGTGAAGAACAAAAAGGATGATGAGGGAAGCAGTGAACTCAACCCTAGGGCAGATGGGGGAAAATATTTTGCTATTCAATGTCTCCATTCAGGCCTGTAAAAGCCTCTAACCTTTCAAAGGGTACTTCCCTGGAGAATTTTCCCTCCATCGAGGTGGGAAAGAGCTACCTACTATACTGAAATTTTGATCAAACTATATAACTGGACTAGGTTATTTCATTTGAATTTGACCATGTCAGGTAGGTCAGGTCAGGGTTGGGTTTTTTTCCTTTGATATTATAAAGCTTAAGGGTCCTTGCACAGGGTATGATACAGCTTGGAATCAGCTTATATCAGAAGCTGCTGACAATGAATGGTCAAGGTGCCAAATGGCATTCCCAGACAGCATCTATATTACTTCAAATTAAATTATATCTAAAATGTAAGAAAGTTTTTAATTCTTTTTCTTTGGGAATGGTGACAGATACATGATAAGATTGAAAATCTCTGAAATGCATGCTGAACATTTGCACATGCAATGCTCAGGTTCAAGTTCCAATATTTCTATCTGCATATGTAAATTGACACCAGAAGGAAACCACAATCATTCCAATCAGAGTTATAGAATAGATTGACTAGGACTCTGACTCGAGTTCATATTCAGTTTTAGAAGGGTACTTTCCTTCTCAGAAAGAAAATTTATTCCATAATCAATCATTAAGATGCTCCTAGATGGTTTTGTCCAGAATTTATATAACAGTCAAATCCTTCAAAGTTAGCTTCCTATAAGTAGTCATAAAATAATTATTAGATGAACGAGAATCACAGACTAGTTTAAAGTCCAAAGTGCACAGAACTCTATCCTCATATTCTGCATTCAGAAGATGCAGCAGTGCATTTTCAGGGTCAGTGAAATATAGGGTTTTTAGACAGGCAAAATTTAGGACAGCTTTTACAAATATTATTCTAGTGCTTTCCACATAGCACCCATATCTATTTAAAACTTATTTATTTATTTCATTTATTTGATTTGTCAATCGCTTACAAGATAATAGGTATAAGTATAAACATAATTATGAATACATGAAATAGATACATATAAGAAAAATAAAAAGAAACAATAGGACAGGGACGGTAGACACGTTGGTGCGCTTATGCACGCCCGCTACAGACTTCGTAGGAAAGGGGTAAGGTCAATAGTAGACAGTCTAAGGTTAACGTTTTTGGGGTTTGGTAGAGTATTCCAGACATTGACAGAGTCAGGTAGAGTATTCCAGACATTGACCACTCCGTTGCTGAAGTCATATTTCCTGAATAGTCTAAGCATTTTACTACTTAACATATCCTGTTGCGATTTATAGGATTCCGCTGGGAGACCATCTGGGCCCGGAGCTTTGTCATTTTTCTGCTTATTTATTGCCCAGTGGACTTCTTCTATTGTTATTTTACAATTCAGGATATTTTTATCTTCATCTGGAATTCTTGTAAGTTCTGCTTTCTTTAGATATCCTTTTATTTTTTCCTCTAATGGATATTCCTCCTCTCTATATAATTTCTCGTAGTATTTTTGAATTAGATCTCTTTTTTCTTCCTCTTGGTAGCAAGTCTTTCTTTGGTCACTTCTTAATTTGGTAATCCCTTTTCTTTTTGTTTTTTCAATTTGTATGCTAACCAGCGCCCTGGTTTGTTCGCATTCTTAAATTGATATTATTGTGTCATTTTTAATTGGTGGGCTAGCTCTTCTTTTTCTGTTAAATTTATTTTATGTTTTAATAGTTTCCATTCATAACTTGAGTTGTTTCTTCTATGGTGTCTCTTGTAGTTTCTTCTCCAAGTCTTTATATTCCTATTCAAGGTTTTTTTCTTTGTTGTTTTTTCTCTCTTTTTTTTTCACCATATATTTTATTGCTACTCCTCTTATCAATGCTTTGACCGTATCCCAATTATTTTGTGGGGAGGTATCTTCCTCTTTATTTTCATCAAAGAAAAATTCCAATTCTTTTTTAAGTGTCATGTTAAATAATTTATCTTTTAGAGTCGACCTTTGAAGTGTCCATCCTATACTTTGTTTTGTCCCTTCCAACTAAATCTGATCATACTGTGATCTGCCAAAAAGTTTGCCTCAATACTAATTTCAAATAATTCCAAATTTAATTTTTTGGTCATCCACGTCATGTGAAGTCTCGACTATGACTGATGCCGGTAAGAATAGTATGTATATTGTTTTTTCTTTCTCTCCATGCATCACAAATATTGAAATCCTTCCTCAAATCAAAGAATTTTTTTGATAATTTCTTCTTTTTTCTAATTTTAAGTTATTTCCCTTATAGTCTAATAATTTATCAACAACTGCATTAAAGTCTCCTATAATACTAATTTCTTCATATTGCAACTCTTTGAATCTATTATACAATTTTTGAAAGAATTATTCTTGTAGACTGTTCGGTGCGTATATTACTACCAATAAGATCTTTCTATTTCCCAATTCAATTTCAACCATCAGAATCCTACCCTCATTATCTTTATAAATTTCTTTAGCTGGAATCCATTACTCCTTTTATCATTTTATCAGACATGCTGAACTTGTAAGAAACTAAGAAATTTTGAATACAGATTCACACAAAAATGCAAATGATTTTAAAGATTAATATTATAAAACAAAACAAAATTCTTTTTATTGATAGTTATGGACAAGGAATTAGAAAAGACTTGTGATAGGTTGATTTTGTATATGATAACTATAGAAAAATTATTGTTAGAAAAGTAATAGGAGAATACTGACATCTCTATAGGAGAGGAATGGACTTGAAATTTTAAAAATTCACACAAATGGTAAAACTGTCTTGTTTGGCCAAAGAAAAAAAACCAAAAGCTTTTCTGAAAGACTGAAAATCTTACATCATGTGACGTATTGCAATGTTTTTTTTCCTTTCATGGAGTGGGGTGGGCGTGGCCTGCACATGATGCATCCAGCCCTCGGGCTACCAGTTTGACACTCCTGACTTACATAGACTTTTTTCTGAACGATTATTTATGGATTTGAAGTTAAAGATGTGAATTAAATAAGATGCTAATTTGACATATAATATATAAGAGGGAGGAGTGAAGATACAAGTTCAATTGTCTATTGAAAAAAGGTCAGAAATCCTTTATATATTATTTAACTTTGGTTTCTTTTTCTTTCTTCTTTTTATGCTAATTTTATTTCTTTTCTGCCTCCCTCCCACCCTTCCTTCCTTCCTTCCTTCCTTCCTTCCTTCCTTCCTTCCTTCCTTCCTTTCTATTTGTCTTTTATTCTATAAAAATCTTTTCTCCACAAAACTTATTAATTAACTTAATTTTAAGTATAAAGTTTAAAACTTTGTTAAGAAATAGGACAAAAATTAAAGGGAAACAGGGGAAAAAACAAGATTGGGAGTGCGGGGAAGAAAGGAAAGAAAAATATAGAAAAAAACTTTTTTGGTACAAATACATACAAGCAAAAAATTAAAAGACAGACAGAACAGAAATAAAACAGAACAAAACATTATTTTTATGGTTCTTGGCCAACTACAAATTATGAAACAGATGGATTAGTCTTGGGGACATGTGGTTCAAAAATGTGTGTAAGAAATATTCTCCCATGACCATTCTTTCAGACTACTCTTCTCAGTCCGTTGGTTTTGCTGTCCCTTGCTTCTTAATGACAGGGGAAGCATCCAGTGTGATGAAATAACGGGCATTAATAACAATTAATACTATAATGGATTCATAGTAAAGCTGGTTGATGAAGGTAGGGATTTAATTGATCTGTTAGGCTATTTTGGATATTTGTAATCAAGCAAGGTATACACTCTAATAAGGGAACAGATAACATTTCAAATTTAAACAATTTGAGTTCTAAATACCCCTTTTTAGTATATAACTAATTTTGTTTTTGCTTTAGCTAAGAATGGATAGCTCTAGACATTCCAAATGCTTCTGAGATCAAAACAGTCTACTTGAACAGCTCAAAACACTTCTAGTCAAGTGGCAAAAGCTCATTTGAAACTCCAAAGAAGTGTTTGAAACTCAAAATGGGAAGTTTTGAGCTGGAAACATTTCAGATTCAAAACATTCTTTCCATCCTCAAGTCCTCACCTCACTATGGGGTTTTTGTTTTTTTTGTTTTTTTTTAGAGAGACACAAACCTATTTAGAAACAGGGTCTAGCTGCAAATGCTTTATACTTAAATTGGGTTGCATCACTTAATCCTGACAAACACAGTGATCTGAGCAAAGCACTTGTAACAACTCTACTGTTGTAGGGCAAAACCGATGATAGGATAAGGTAGTGGCAAAGATCAGGGTTTATATGGTAGAGGACAATTATACATTATTGTACTTAATCTCAAGTAAAAGCAAGAATTGTTCAACCCATCTTGCTGAGCACAAAGCCATGTGCAAATTAAATCAATATATACTCTAATAACATGGGTAGTGTTCTATAATTCTGTTTTACTTTCTGCAGTTATTAATCAATACCAGCAAATTACTAACCATAATGATTGGGATAATGTGAAAAAGAGAAAAGGCAAAGTGCACAAACTTAGCAACATAACAATCAATCTTTCTTTTTTGAGTCAAAGGCTTTTATACTGTTACCCAGACAACAATATTAAATATGTATGGAGGCTCAAATACAATAGATAGTTTTTTCCCCTTCTCAATCTGTCTCTTTTTTCATGGAAATTTTATTTGCCATCATATATAGTTTACATGTTTCTTCCCGGATTTAGGAATACCCAATAGAAAACAAAATGCCGCCGATACAATCTGTAACCATCAATTCCATTAACTGAATAATATATTCCATTGCATGGTATTTTCCCCATCTTTTTTTAAAACCTAAGAACCCCAATACATGCAGATTTTTTTTTTTAAGCAACGAAGTTTGCTGAGAAATTAACACAATTACATGCCATTGTTTTGTCTTAATTTATTCCAGGAGACAAAAAAAAAAAAAAAAATCAGAACATACTCTGTGCAATTAAAAGTACATTCCTGAAGCACAAAGTTGAATTGCAGAAAAAGTAGTCTTTATGATACTGAATATGAACAAAGAACATCTGTGTTGGTTTAGCCGAGCACTGAATGGCTATCTAAAGAAATTATCCATGATTACAGAAAACAAAATCATTACCTAATAAGAGTCTTGAATAAAAAGCAAACTTTGAAAATCTTAAAGCTGATTTATCTTTTATCATTTTTTTACTTGTTAATGAAAATACTTAGTAATTCTTAGATGTATTTCTCTATAAGCAAGAATATTTGCAGGACACCAAGAAATCTAAAATGGGGTGTGACAAAAACACTTAGCAGTAGAAAAAAGTGATGAAAATACCATTAGAATTATCCCGATTTATTGTGCAAATCAGGACTCTCAAGGCTAGTATCTCCAGATGTTGATCCTTTCTGGTTGCTCTGATTCAGCTTTTATTAACCTGGTCTATTTCAGATACGGTGAAGTCCAATTTCCATAATCCCCAAAGACAAAATCTTTAGCTATGCTGACTAGTACTTCTACTAAATTGTATAACAGCATGAATGATAGCTTAGATTACTTTAATAATCCCACCAGATAAACAGCAGATTTTCCTTCAATCACAATATTTTTTTAATGCTAGAATGAGTTGGATTTTCTCTTCCAATACTTCTACCCTATTCCCTTTTCATTAAATTTATTACCAACTTTTTACAATCACATAATATTTGATTTGCATCTGGATTGTCTTCATCAATTATCATTGAATTAATGTCACTATCTTTGGTTATTTTTTTCCCTTTCTGATTGCTGGTTTTGGTTGCTGTGGTCCTTTATTCTCCAATTTTAAATAACATTTTATTTTACTATTTTAACTCAATAATCAACTTCATAATTTCAATTAAGTTATCAATGCTTGGAAAGTTAAATACGGCATTGCAACTTTTCTATTTATACCTACAATGGCCCATTTTATAAGTATTGTGGGAAAGTTTTTGCTACAGTTAATTTAATGTGTCACTTTGCCAGTTGTCAACTTGCCTAATTAATCCATTGCACTTCCCACAATTATCAAAGATATAGTCTTTTTCATCTTCTACAATTGGGAAGGTATTTTTTTCCAAAGACAATGATTGGATTAATTAATTTTCTTCCCTTCTGTCAATGACCAAGAACAAGTTATTTTGTCTTAAACAATAGTATTGGCAACAACTTCTATTGATTTATGATGTTGTAATGAAAATTAAAACATGCATTGCTCATGGATCACTTGGGCCTGAGCCATTTTTCTTTGACTCAGACTATTCCTAGCACAGATACTAGATTTCTAAGAATCTCAAAACTAGGCACCTGAATAATACTACTTTGTAAATTGACCTATGTGAAATGGGGCTGTTACAATTTTGCTAACCATTAACTGATTTTCTGTTTTTATTTCTATACCTTTAATTTTTTATATGAGTTTGCTGTCTTAGTACATCTTTCTTTTACTTAACTCTCAATTTTTCCCTCAATTTAACTGCACTATCTCATGGTTATTATATCTGTTCCATTACTTCTTAGGCCAGGCAATCTCTCGGCCCTAGAACAAATTGGGAAAACTCGTCTGGAATCAAAATTGTCTTGAAGGAACATATTTCTTTTTCTAAAAAGTGGGGGGGCACGAAGCTGTAATTCTGCTGTAGAGCTTTTAGAATCCCTTACAAACAATGATGCTAGCAATTACAATACTTGAAGCATCTATGGCTACAGCTTCTCTGCCTCCCAGCCAAATACTAATGTACAATAAAAGTAAAGATTCCATTTAGCTGAGCTCAACTCCTGGTGACTACACATTCATAATAGTTTTTTTTTTTGGCAGCAATATGGTATTATTCACTATTGCCTATTTTCGAGTTGTTTTCTCAACTTTTTAATTTAGTCTACTAGTCAGATTATTTTTTCAATAATCCTCTATTCACTCCCCTATTCACTCATTAACTCATTCTGATCTTATTTAGCTTTTTTCTTACACAAGCACACACACACACATAGTATGTCACTAATTATTTATAATAGTAAAACCTAATACAAAGTAAATTTAAAGAAAAAAGAGAATGAGTAAAAATACAAGGAGAAAGAGAGAAAAGGAGAAAGAATAAAATAAGAATAAAGAAAGAGAAAATATATAAAGTGACTTCCAAAGTTCAAATATAAACAAATTTAGCAACTCTTCACCATATCTAAAGTTGCAACATTTATCTCTTCATTTCATAACTATAAACAAAATTAGCTTTTTTCAAGGTCAGTAATTGCTTACCACTTGCTGAAATATGCAACACAAGGTCTAACATAAACTTCTCCAAGTAGCATCCTCCTCTTCTTCCTCTCAGGTAGCACATCTCCAGCAAGGGTGACTGGAGATAAAATGGGATTTAAAATCTAGCATATTTGGAGGGACTATGATATATAGAAATAATTTTTAAAAAGACAAAAAGCAATTGTTTTTCTTTGTCCCAAGGGCTATGCAGTGTGGGCATGTTACAAGTTCCTTGAGGGGTCCTTGGTTCTTTCTGAGATTGACTGTTTTCTTTCAGATGTTTCATTATCCAAACTCAGTATAATTATCAGTGCTAGTGATGATGTTACCTAGTATGGTAATGAAACATTTGAAAGGAAACAACCAAGCTGTGACCTTTCATTTCAACCCTGAGCTACAAATATCGATACTAGTCCCTTCTATGAAGGAATGCCACCTGAAGAGGCATTAGCTAAGTATGCTTTTTGGAATGAGCTCTGCCCGGCCCACTACCATCCATTGTTCAGATAGTCTTGATTTTATTGGCCTTCTATAGAGCTGTGGCTTTTCTCACATATGCTAGATCAGGATGATAAATGAACCATATGTGATGAGCACAAATCTGTGCTATTATAACTAGGCTTGATTATGTATTCATTATATGTTGATTTTGGTTGCTGATTTTGGTTTGGTATAGTTTATTGTTATTTTATTTATTTATTTTGCCAATTGTATTTGTGGGAATAAACTTTGACTTGAGTATTGGGTAATGATTAGTCTAAGACTTTATACATATATGTCTGCCTAAAGGTCACCGAGATAAAGCAAGGAAATTAAAAGCAAACACCAGAAACAATTAAGCAGCTCAGACAAGTATAAACAATTCTATGTACTATATCTAATTATTGTAATCCACAATGTGAATGCTTACTATGTACAAAATTCTCAATAAAAGGAAGCACTAGAAATTATTCTGGGCTTCCATCCCGCGTACACACGTTTGTGTCTCATTCTTTCCATGGGAGACCACCACAAGTGGTGACCCCGACGTGATCCACTGCAGGTGGTACGTGTCCGGACCTCCGTGTTTCCTCGCCTGGAATAGGTAAAGTACGTACTTAACTATTGCTGGACAATAGGATTTTTTCAGGGAACATGGGGGGAAAACTTTCTCAGCCACAGGAACGGCATGTTAGTGAGCTGCTGAAGTTAGTCAGGACAAACTTCTTTATCTTTAAACCCTCTGGGGGGGGGGAGCAAATAGTTCTTTCAAAAGGTAATGTGAAAGAGCTGCTGCAAGAGATCTGGCGACAATGTCCCTGGTATCCAGAGAAGTGATCTTTAAAGTTAGACACGTGGAGGAGAATTGGAACTATCCTTCATGAAGAGCCAAGGGCAACAGCTGAAATTTTGATATATTGGAAGGTTGTTATGACTACTTTAGAAACCCAGCAACAACCTCTTTTAAAAACTTTAGTAGAACCTCCTCCTTATAAAGGAGTTGTGTTGCACCCTCCTACCCCAAAAGTGGAGTATGCTTTATCACCCCCAACAGCGCCTACTCCAGTGGATGATAAAATCCAACCAAAAATGGGAAAAGTTCAAGCAATGATGCATCAGGCTTTCAATGAAGGGAAATTAGAGCCTGACGAGATTCCCCAGATGAATTTGTTTCCAGTCAATAGGCAAGTAGATGCTCAAGGCAATCTACAAACTGAATGGGTTCCGATTCCTTTAGCAGTTCTTAGGGAAATTAAAAAAGCAGTTAAAGATTATGGTATTCAAAGTCCTTTTACAAAGGGGCTTCTGACAAGTTTGGCTACCTCACGCATGATTCCTAGTGACTGGAAAGATTTAATGAGAATGATATTAAGCTCTACTCAGTATGTGGTCTTTGACTCAGAATACCAAAGGGAAGCTATCACTAGGGGAAGGAATTCGGGGGGGCTGTATACGCCAGACCAAATCTATGGGGCAGGCTTGTTTGAATCCACTGCTGATCAAGCTGCTAATTTGCCTGATCACGTATTTCCAGTGGTTATGGCAGCTGTCCTTGGGGCATTGTCCCGCATCCAGGATGTGGGAACCCCAGCACGGTCTTTTTCTCAAATTAAGCAAACAGCATCTGAGTCTTATAACGATTTTGTGGAAAGGCTACAATTGGCTATTACCAGGCAAATCTCTAATGAGGAAGCTGCAAAAGAACTTTTGCTGAAATTGGCAGTTGAAAATGCAAACGCTGACTGCAAGCGTATCTTACAGCCTTTGGTGGCTAGAGGTGAGGTTACTATGGCTGATCTGTTAAAGGCATGTGCAGTGGTGGGTTCTCAGGCTTACAACATAGAGACTTTGGCTATGGCATTACAAAAAGGGATGAAACCTACAGGGAATTGTTTTAATTGTGGGAAACCTGGCCATTTTAAAGCCCAGTGCCGTGCCCCTGGGGGAGGAATGGCATTTAACAAAACCAAAAATAGGGACGTTCGCCCGAAATCGGTCTGTCCAAAATGCAAAAAAGGGTTTCATTGGGCAAATCAATGTCGCTCTGATCAGAACCAAAATCCGGGAAACTAAATTTGGGGCGTGCAGCTAGCCCCGCTCCCAAAGGCTGTCACAAAAGCATCGCCTGCAATTACTGGGAGTGCAGGTTTGAGTTTAAAAATGCTGAACTCAATTGATGTGACCTTTCCTAATCAAGTGTACATTGAGGACACTCATTTGCATGGGCCACTGCCAGAAAAAACAGTGGGATTGGTACTTCCCAGGTCTTCTGCATCAGAAAAAGGGTTTTTTGTTATTCCAGGGGTTATTGATCAAAATTATAAAGGGGTTATTAAGGTACAATTATACACTGATACTCCTACATCATTAATGGCCGGTGACTCTATTGCCCAGTTATTATTGCTTCCATATATTCCTATGAATCCTTTAATTGGGATCCCACGAACTGGTGGTTTTGGGTCCACTGAAATGGCCAGTTCTCCAGTTGCTGCAGAATTGCTAGCGCTGACAAAAAATTTGACTACAGACCAACCAAAATGACAATTGAAATTCAAGAAAAATCATTTTCTGGCCTTATAGATTCCGAGCAGATGTCTCTGTGATACGCCAAAAGGAATGGCCAAATGAATGGGCGCTTGAGGACTCTCCGGCTGTTCGTGGAGTGGGTGGTATGCAGTTTGCAAGAAGTAGTGTACATTGGTTGAAGGCATTGCATAGAGAAACTGGTGAGACTGCAAGGATTCAACCTCTTGTGTTGCCCCTGCATATAAACTTGTGGGGTAGAGATTTGCTGTCACAATTTCGCACAAAAATTGTTATTGGATAATGGAAAAATTACAATTGTTAACCTCTCAGCCAGTTTGGATTGACCAATGGCCACTTCCAAAAGAAAAGCTTACAGCTTTACAGCAGCTACAATTAGGACACATTGAGCCAACTTCTAGTCCGTATAACACTCCCTCATATAAAAACAAAAACGGGGGAAGTGGATGGATATGGTTTGCCTTGCATACAAAACATTCTTAATATTACATTATATACTTTAAATTTTTTAAACATGACAGGATTTCCCGCTGCTACGGCAGCCAATAGGCATTTTGCTTCCTCGCCTTCTGCAGGTACGCCAAGACCGAAAGTTCGGTATAGGAGACTACCAGATCCAACGTGGAGAGGACCTGTCCCGCTGATAACTTGGGGCAGAGGATACGCTGCTGTTGAAGATGAGGGGACAGTTGTTTGGGTTCCTGCTCGCTGTGTGCGTCCTTATCATCAGCCAAAGGGGCAAGGGGATGGATTTGGGGGAATGGAAAAGAAACACGTTGATCCAGGACATGGGGAAGCTAGCAAACCTTCATAATAAAACTGATTGCTGGATATATATGCACATGCCAACTCACAAAACATCAGGGCTTCCAATGGTTGCAGTACCTCTGGCCGAAGGTGACTGGTATAAGGGACAATGCTATGGTTGTTCGGGGACGTGGTCCAGCAGTTGGACTACAAGTAACATAACTACCTTACACCTTGGAAGCCGGATCCAAGAGATGGTGGGTATCTGCTGGACCCACAATGAGACAGTAAAGAATATGACTTACTTGGGGACATATCCGTTTTGCAACAAAACAATTGTTATTAGCAATGGAAGTCGGTTTTATTCAAATGATATGAAAACTAAAAATCTCACTTATTTTGTACATAACATTTCCAAATTTGATATCACATCTTTGATCAATGAAAATAGGTGTCCATATATTCCTGCCACATGTTGTCCCACCACGAAAGAAAACCAGTTGTCTAAATGTGCGAATGGGAAATACGCACCACCGTCCACTTATTTGGCTATGTTAATGGAATCCTTTGCAAAATTAATCTATGCTGAGCCAAATAAGGTTGGTCATCTCTTGGAAGCAAATCTATGGTTGCTGTGTGGACGGATGGCCTATGATCGCATGCCAGCACGATGGAAAGGGGTCTGCACCTTTGGGAAAGTAATCCCATCTCATTTCATTCAAAAATCTTTGGGGACTGCTCATATCCGCAATGCGCGTTCCGCAACGGAAGTAAACTCTGTTTTGACTCATGACTACTGGACACAAATATCAAGGGGAGTTATTCCTCCTTTAGGAGTCATGATGAACTATAGAGATTTACATCGTTTAAACAATTGGACAGTTACTATGTTTAAAGACACCATTAAAACTCTAAAGCTGCTGGAAGAAGAGCAAGGAAAAATCCTTGACTTTGTCCTACAAACCAGATATGCGGTGGACACTATTTTGGCAGCGCAAGGGGGAGTTTGCGCTGTGATTCATACGCATTGTTGCATGTATATCTCTGATTATTCTCCAAACATTACAGCTACTATACAGCATATGGAACAAACCCTGAATGAGAATCCATTACAATCGGAGGACGAGGGACTGGACATGTGGTCTGCACTTTGGTCCTGGTTGCCAGATGGTTCATGGATTCGTCACCTAATCGCTGGAGTGATATTGCTTTTTATACTTTCTCTTTGTGTATGCTGTTGTATCCAATGTCTCCCTGGACTTTTAGGAATGTGTCGGGTGAAGCCTCACGGAAGGAGAACTGTTGTTGCAGATGGCGAAAAGCTACCGAGGCATCCGTGATCATAAAAAACTAAAACAGGGAGATGTGGGAATAAACTTTGACTTGAGTATTGGGTAATGATTAGTCTAAGACCTTATACATATATGTCTGCCTAAAGGTCACCGAGATAAAGCAAGGAAATTAAAAGCAAACACCAGAAACAATTAAGCAGCTCAGACAAGTATAAACAATTCTATGTACTATATCTAATTATTGTAATCCACAATGTGAATGCTTACTATGTACAAAATTCTCAATAAAAGGAAGCACTAGAAATTATTCTGGGCTTCCATCCCGCGTACACACGTTTGTGTCTCATTCTTTCCATGGGAGACCACCACAGTATTATTGTGTGCTGCCCAGGGGCAAGAATTATGTGAGGGGCAATTTTACAAATCTCTTAAAAATAAATAAATAACCCTAACCCTAACCATGCTTTTTGAATTTGGTTGTTCAAGCTACACTGACTAGAAAACTTAACTATAAACACAGAAAAAAACATCTTTGTTTATCACACACAGAACTATATCATATGTCAATATTGGCTTCTCTGAGGGAAATAATAAAAGAGAGTGAACAGAATGATGTCATCAGTTAAATTTGCTCCTAATCTTTGATATATATTTTTTTTAGTGTGGAAAATTCTACACAGGTTTGCTTAGCATTTTTGAAGGTTTATTCATTGTTTTCATTGGAAGGAAATATATTTCCTCAATGAGTTCTTTTCATTTTGTAATGCTACAAGAATTACTTGTTCTATTATTCATCAATAGCCATAAACAAGGCAGAATTAAAATATTTTCACACCTGCTGTCTGATGTGAACATTGTCTGATATGTGATATGAACAATATATTTTATGACCAGAATAATAAAGTATAACCAAAAAACAATAAAATAAAATAAAACAAGTTAGCATGCATTTTGCATTAATATTTGTAAATTAATTCATTATTTGGCATCAATGAGAACTATTTATAAATATGATATATTTATAAAATTACAATGGTCTCAAAATATGTTTCTAATTAAGCCTAAATTATGAATATTAGCTATTACCTCTTACTCCCTGACTGATGAGAAATCCATCCTTATTTCTCTTACTACTTTTGAACGAAAGAATGCTACCAGTTAAGGTGGCTATTATAAACATATTACTTAAAAATAAACTGGAAACACAAAATACTCATGCTTCATATAGACTCAGTTTTTGCCAACTCCAGCTAAAAAAAATTATCAGTGCCCATCTCCATCTGACAACTAAGTGAAATTATATCCTTTCTATTAAGAAGAAGAAAAGAATTATTTTTATGCCATATTAGTTTATTCATTCAGAAGGATTCCTAGAATTGTCATATTATTTCTCACAGTATTTGTGAAGAAAAGTAACTGAAGTATGGTTGTTGACTAAAGATTCTTAGAAAATTAACAGCATAGCCAACACTCCTTCAAATATTTAGTATTAAAAGTCAATTTTTAAAAGAAGTAGTTGGAGGAATAATGTTGTATATGTGTGGATGATCTTTTAGCTCAACAATGAATAAGATCTAAAGAAACCTACTGTGTTTTCCAAAAAATAAGCCCTACCCTGATTTGTTAGGTGGGCCAAATATAAGCCCTATCCCCAAAATAAGCCCAATGGAGAGGCAGTGAGTGTGCAGGGTGACAACGGTGTCTGGCAGCAGCAGCAGCAGCCCGCATGCCCTTTGGCACAGCCCAAATACCAATAATTCTGAGTGTGGAAGCAGAGGCAGTGGGAGAAGACAGGTGATCCAGATGTGCTGTGTTGCTGTCTGATTCATGGGAGGCTCACGGGGTGCTTGCATGGCGGCACTGGTAGCAGATGGAGGCAGAGGCATGGGGGATGGGAGAGGCAGATGATCCTGATGCTCAGCGCGGGTGTCTTCTCAGTGCAGCTTCTGGGAAACTGAGAGATGGTGGGATGGAGTGGGCGGTGCATTGGGATGACCTCTGCCTCCGCCTGACTCTGCTGCACAAATTGCTCCCCATGTAGTCAACCAAACACTTTTTGTCCCGATTGAGAAATGACAGAGACTCAAAACTTCATGTGTTTGCAAAAGGGATGCTTTGAAATGGAGCCAATTGCAAAGACAAAGCTTTATCTTCCTCTGGGTGAAAAGTGTTTGGGCAGTTATCACCAGCCCCACCCTCTCCAGCCCACTGTCTGCTTGCCCATAGCCTCAATCAGGGCCAAGCTCTCTGCATGCCCCAGTCTCCATCTGCCCTGCCAGGAGGTTAAAGATCCTTCACAAGGGCAGCAGCAGCATGGGCAGCCACTTGGCAGCCAGCATGGCAACCACTGCGGCCGAGAAGTGTCCTGGCAGCAGCTGGGCCATCAGGTAGGGCAGGTGGAGGCTGGGCATGCCAAGAGCTTAGTCCATTGCAGATTCAGGCAAGCAGACAGTGGGATGGAGAGGGGAGGGCCAGCAATAGCTGTGCTTCCATGCCCATTAGCACCAATGCTCGCTGCCTCCTGCATTAAAAAAAATCCTCCCCCCAAATAAACCCAAGTGCTTATTTTCAATCTCAAAAAAAAATAAGACTGGGACTTATTTTCAGGGAAACACAGTAAAAGAAACTCAGTTTAGCTATAGTGGGGCTGAAGTTACAAGAGTAAAAGTAATCTATGTATAAAGCCACCTAATTGTAAATAACTCAAGGAAGCATATAAAAGGTTTTAAAAGATACTATAAACACAGAAGAGATTCAGAAATACTAATGACATTGTGCTGAGGAATACAAATATTAAAATATCAAAGTTTCATATGTGTTTACAAATTATTCTGGCTTAAGAGTTGCTTACAAAGCTGTTTTTAAAGCTTTCCAAAGAGAAATGCTCTTCTGAAAGGTTAAAGTTAAATTAGACAAGAATATTTTTTCTTCTAGGCTTGATAATGTATATGTTTAAATGGATTTTAATTCATCCATTTAATCTCTTTCTATGTGTAGCCTATATTCTATGTTTTTATGAATATCATTACAATACATTCTCACTAATTAAAAGGATTAGGTCTCTGTCTTTTCATCTACTAATTCTTCTAAATAGGGTAAAATAAAATATCTCTGATATGGAACTAATATTGAGGGATTTATGATTTTGACTACCCAAATCTTAATAGAGCAATCTCCAACACATTTGGGAAAGATTTAAATTTCCTAGGAAAACCATGATCCACTTCATACATGCAACCTTTGAATAGTATGGACCATGTTCCAATTAAATTCAATGTTACTTGGAATTAATAAAGGTACTCTCCATGTATTTAAGGAGTTTTCCATTTTATCACATTAAAATATATATAGATAATTTAATAGCATACACATATTTGAGTCTCAGGGTACTATATACAAGCACTATCCACAGCCATGGACCACAGAATATGAAACTTTCCTTATGGTGAAGATGGGGAGGGAAGCAAATACACATTATTGATCAGAGGTATTGTTACTTTTCTGGGATTGATTCTTTTTCTCTGAAATTCTCAGAACAGAAATAGATCCTAAATGCTGGAGAGAGAAAATCCTAATCATATAGATGCTATCATAGCAATTTCAGGAATAGAAGACTTATGCTGAAGAGTATAAGGTTATGTTTAATTTTGTTTTTTGTTTATGTCTGATTCTCGGAAACTGCTAGACAAGTCCAGTTGTTTTCTTGACAAGGTTTTTCAAAAGTGATTTGCCATTGTTTCCTTCATAGGATTAAAAGAAAATGACTAAACTAAGATCACCCAGCTGGTTTCCTTGCTCAAGACTTGGTCTTTCAATTTCTAGCCTGATACCTTAATTACACTACACCAAACTTGTTTTTATTGCTTTCTAGATTAATGCAAATTTTATTACTTTTCACTCAGCATAAGTAGATCTTTAGACTGGAGACACTGATTCTGCAAAAGAAGGAAGTCAGACAGCAAGAAGGACTTATGAATTCTAATATGTCTTTAAAATTCATGTTCGGTACATTTTTAATTCCATTAAGACAATGTGAAAATTCCCACTGGCCACAATTGCAGAATTAATGTAAAAATGTAGAACAATTGGCAAAATAAAAATACAATTAAATTTATAAGAAGACAAACAAATATCTAAAAGTTTCAAGTACATTTTTACATTTGGCTTATGAATTCTAAAAAAAACCCAATGATTAGGAGAGTTGGAAACAATACTAATTCTGACAAAAGTCTGTTCAAAAATCATCAGTAAGATATGAGTACTATATATTAATCCAATTACAAAATTAAATTCCCTTTAAGAAGACAATCAACTGTCTCAGTTTAAAACCAGTTGGATTTTAAGTTTGTTTTGACAAAACAAAATTAGTTTCAAAAGAAACTATCCAAAATTAAGGAGCCATTTCTTGTTATTTTATTAAAGTCTAAGAATTTATATGTCCCTTAAGAGTTAAAGAACTAGACTGACATAAAATCTAGGATTTTCAATTTCCAGGGCTATTTATTTAATCATTTGCTTTGGCATTTTTACATTTTCAACTTCAATTATTTTACATATACCAATAAAATATCCATTACGTATTTATTCATTTACATTTTTACATGATTTATTTGACTACCTGTCACATAGCAATGACTTTGAGTGGCATACAAGAATTAAAACCAAACATAATTACACCAACATCCAAGCAACAAAGTCTGAGGTCTCAAAAAGCAATTCTAATATACAGTAGAAAATCAACCAATATAAGTCACTTAACCTTCCAGCACAAATGCCCTGGGGGAGGGGGGAGGAGAGAATTGTCTTTTGTGCCTTATGAAGGCTATCAGAGTTTAGGCTATCTAGATTTTTGGAGAGATGCTGCTCCACAGGCAACAAGAAAAAAAAGGCCCTCTTAAATAAACCATTGTAGCATCCTTTGTTAGCTACCACTTCGGCCAACATTATATGTTCTATAAAACAATTGGGTTCTCACTGCCTTCTGAAGGGCCATCCAGGTTTTGCTTCCATTTCTGAACAATTCACAAATTATGCTATTTATGTTCTTTTGGGATGTAGAAAAAGGAAGTACTAACCATTCCTCTCCCAGTTGTCATTTTCTATGTGGATTCTTTAATGACATGGCGGGGGGAGTGCTGATTCAGTCAGTCACATTCATCAGATCTCCACATTCAGCTATTCTATCCATAAAGGATCTAGGGACTGGCAAAGAGAACAATACTAAAATAATTAGGATGCTCAGGTATCACTGCTTCCTGATTTTGGATCACAGGAGGTGATAGTCACAAAATGTCCAAGTCAGCAATTTACAAACAATTTAATCAAAGTACTATAGTTTGCATATAGAGTGGATTTAAGAAAAGTTTTCAATATTTTCAGAAGGCTAACACTGCTGGCTGTACAGAAGTATATATAACAGATAACAGATAAGTCAGAGTTGGAAGGGACCTTATAGGTCATCTAATCCAACTCCCCGCCCAAGCGGAAGACCCTACACCATTTCTGACAAATGGCAATCCAATCTCTTCTTGAAAGCTTCCAGTGATGGCACTCCCACAACTTCCGAGGGCAAGCTGTTCCAATGGTTGATTGTTCTCACTGTCAGAAAATTTCTCATTTCCAGGTTAAATTTCTCCTTGTTCAGTTTCCATCCCTTATTCCTTGTCTGGCCTACAGGCGCTTTAGAAAATAGCTTGACCCCTTCCTCTCTGTGACAGCCTCTCAAATATTGGAACACCACTATCATGTCTATCCTGGTCTTTCTCTTCACTAGACTAGCCAATCACAGTTCCTGCAACCATTCTTCATATGTCTTAGTCTCCAGTCCCCTAATCATCCTGGTTGCTCTTCTCTGCACTTTTTCTAGAGTCTCAACATCTTTTTTATAATGTGGTGAACAAAACTGGATGCAATACTCTAGGTGTGGTCTTACTAAGGCTTTATAGAGTGGTATTAGTACCTCACTTGATCTCGATTGTATCCCTCTGTTAATTTAATTTAGGATTGCATTAGCTATATAGATACATAGTCACAAGGACATATCATATGAATGCACATAACCTCTATTCGTCTCCCCTAGCAACTGCTCCCTGACTCCTACTCTCTCTTCTTCCTAAATTGCCATGATTGTAGTTTGATGATCCAATATATTTTGCTCATTTTCCAGAAAATCTTGTTTTTGTAAAGCCCAGAGTCTACCAAGTACAGTAGAACTATGATCATAAACACTTCTGACCATGACCAAATCAGATTCCAAACAAAAAATTCACATTTTCCCTTCTGCACCATTTTTCCCCAAAGTTTTTTTATTTTAATTTTTTACACATCTCTTCATGTGAGCAACATGATTCCAAATTACAATATTTATATAATCATAGTTACATTTTCAACTTTCTTAATTAATATCATCTCAAATTATTATCCATTCGACTAATCTTTAGATAAATTTCTCTTTCATATTTCAATTCCTTAATTCAATATCAAAATCATCTCATCCTTACATATATTTTCAATTCTTTATCCCCTATTATTTCCATTTTCAGCTTACCACCTATTTATGTTACATTATGTATTGTTATTATCTATAACTTTTTCAAGACCAATATATATGATTAGACAGTCAATGAAAGAAAAACCGAGTAAAAAGTAAAATTAATACATCTAGGATCCACATGGTATATCCCCCATCTACAATATATCTTATATATATTCCAGAGATATTCATATAATCATTTCATATTTTTTCTTTGTTTCCACTTAGCCAAATATATAATACATTCATTATAAATATTTTATATATAATAATCCCTTAACATAATCCCTTCTAGTTCATTATATTTTCTATTTTCTCATATCCTTTGTATAATCAATTGCATTTTCTATTACATGTATACCACAACGAAAAAAATATAAATAAAAACAGAGTTAATTTCCCCTTTTACTTCCTTTTAACTAATTTCAACCTATAGCATTTATATAATCCTAATTCACATTTGTGGAACATAACTGATACCAGATTTTTGCCCACGTCATCATATTCTCTGTTTTCCTAATATCATTTAAATAGTCATTAGCATATTTTAGAATATGTATATAGATATATAGATATAAAAGAAAGGATTAGTAATAATAGAACCCTCTTAATATTGCTCACTCCTTCATTTTTTTCATCTATAATTATCTAATAATCTTAAAGTAATTCCCAGTAAATTATAAACTTCAAATCTCCCATATCTACATTTCTAATTAAAAATGCAAAGATACATCCCCATGTGGTATCCCCTTTTTATGCTATATCTAACCTTATCTCTAAATCTCTCAGCCTTATAATTTCTCTTATTTTTAGCCAGCTTTCCCTTTACTAAGTTTTCTTGGCCTTTCTTCTTTATCCCTCTTTTTCCTCTAATATTACTTTTATTTTCATCTGCCAGTCCCCCATCTTTCCTCCCACCCTTTCCTTTTCTCTTTTTTTAAAATTTCTTCTTGTATAGCTTCTTCTTCTTCTTTTGCTTACTCTTGGGAGCTTTTTACTTTTTATTTATTATCTCTGTCATCAATGTCTTAGTTTTAGTTCCTTTTATGTCTTTTGGCAATGTCTCTGAATCTTCATGTCCATCTTGGCTGTTTTCCTCTTCCTTTGGCTCCTCCTCTCTAGGGTTCCTTTGTTCTGCTATAAATTGCATTACTTTTTCTGCCAGTATAGTCACCTTCTTCTTTTAACATTTCTTTCACAGATTGCAGTTCCAACTTAAATTTTTTGCTTGCTTCTTCCATTTTTTAATCAATTGTGTTATTTTTTATTTTATTAAAGTTAATTGTAATCCTTGCCAAGAGACTCCGTTTTATTTCTCTTTTCCTTATTGGTCTTTCTATTTCCTTTGCATAATCAACCTACAACAGTCCCAAGATATTGCCTTCATTTATCCTCTTGCTGCAATCTCCCCTTTTCTCTTTTAAGCTTCTGGGGTTCTTTTTCTGTTAAAGTCTTTTATTTCATATCTTTTCTCATTCCCGCATTTAAAAGACCAGTAATTTTCCATCAAGTCATCCAGGAAAAAATATCTTGTACCATTAGGTGGTGCTCTATATCAGTTCCACTTTTCAAAGTTCTTTTTTCCTTTATATTAACATTAATTTTCAACCATTTCAAGCAAATTTAGTATTTTATCCAATGCCTAATTAATGCCAGGTTCTATATATTATTCCCAATTCCGTCCTTAATTTTGTTATAGCTCTTTTGTAATCCAGTTTTTATTTACCTTATATTGTCCTCTTGTTTTCCATTTGCTGCTGTTATACTCTCAAGTGAGGAATCCTTCTTTCTGCTTTTCGGGGTTATTAAAACAAAAAGTTCAACTTCTCTTATCTGGTTACACACCGCTCACCACTTCACCACTCCAGCACACACTTAGGTCCCAGTAGCTTCCTGTCTTCAGGGCAGCCATTAAAACTGCCACTTCTTCCTGTCTTTCCAGGGGAGTATACCAAGCCAGGGAGAAGAGATGCGGCTCCCATCAACCCGGCTGGCAGTCTCCCCCTCATCCCCCACCCCTCCGAGGTGGGTCTGATGGTTGTGGTCCTGTAGGGACCCCTTCAACAGGGCAAGCATGGATCGAATGCATGTATGATCGCAGTCTCCATCCGTCCTTGACGGAAGTGCCACCAGAAGTCCCGCACCATTTTTTTTTTGTAAGCACCAAATTTCCAAAATTAGTTTTGGGTCATGACCAAATCAGGTTGCGACCAAAGTTATGGAACGAATTATGGTCATGACCAGAGGTTCTACTGTATTTGTTTACTTGCTTGTTTGTTAAATTCATTTGCCACTTATGATGGTGCTATTCTAGGCAACTTACAATAATAAAAAGGAAGACATAAAAAGAGTGGAAACAAACAGAAGTAAAATAATAGAACAATAAAATAAGCAATGAAAAACATAATGAGAATACATCAATATGGTAACAAAAAGGTGAACAGGAAGAGAACAGAGAGTAAGGGGAAGGTGTCTGCTATCAGTCCAGCAGCCATCTCCAGTGTGGAACTCCCCTATCTGAACCGCAGACCAACTGGCAGAGTCAGGTCTTCTGGGTCCAGCAGAAGGGTAGGAGGATGGGCAGATCTTACCCTAGAGAATAAGATGTTCCAACGGGTAAATGTTGCAGCAAAGAAGGCTCTTCTTCTGGATCCCAACAGTCAGAGTTCTTTGACTGATAGGATCTGAAATACACTCTTTATATTGACATGAGTAGGATGGGCTTGCCTAATGGGATTGACAAAAATATCAGCCATTCCTATTTCTGTTCTGAGAGAACTTTGTAATCACCAATATTCCAGGAAGAATATCAACACTCACTCAGTATGTAGTGAGAAAGATCCAGCCCATGGACTGCTTAGATCTGGCCTGGAGGACCGGCCTGAAAACAGCAAAGGACTGGCCCACAGTGCCTCTGCCAGCAAAAACAGAGTTGGGGGGGGGCGCACTGCAGGAGGCTATCACAGCTGAAAATGGGGCACAGCCCCCTGAACTCCATTTTTGCTGGCAGAGGGCTATCAAAACAAACTAAAAATAAAACAAAAGGAGAAATGTTTTCCCTTTTGCATTTGAGCATGCAAGAAGGGACAGTAAAGAAGAAAGGGAAAAAGGAAAGGAAAAGAAAAGGAAAGAGAGCACGGAAGGAAAAAGAAGGAAAGAGGGGAAGGAAGAAGAAAGGAGAAGGAAGGGAAGGAAAAAGAAGAGAAGGAAGGAAGGAAGGAAGGAAGGAAGGAAGGAAGGAAGGAAGGAAGGAAGGAAGGAAGGAAGGAAGGAAGGAAGGAAGGAAGGAAGGAAGGAGCCTATAATGAGAGTGATGGAAGGTCTCAGGGAAATCCTGTCTTAGCACTTCGCCACCACAGGTGCCCCCAACACGAGAGACATCGAGCTGGGCATGTCCATCTTGTCCTCCCCCCAGCCCTCTGAGGTCAAACACAACCCTGATGCAGCCCTGATTGAAACTGAGTTTGACACCCTGTTCTAGTTGCTATATTGAAAATATTGTGTAGATCACAAAGGAGGGTCTTTCAAGAAATTGGAAACAGTACTTATTGTAAGGATACAGTGAGCAAGAGGCTCATTCCAAAAGGCCTGAAGAGCCGAATGTTTTGTTCTATGGCGCAAACAAAATATGCAACAGAATAATAAATTTTATGTGATTCTTGCCACTCTAAAATAGCTCTTGTTACGAATTTCAAACTGTATTTTAACAAAGCTATAAAGATATGTCAGCAGCCGTGGTGGAATGCTTGTATATTCTAGGGAAAAAAGACTTATCTCTTTTCTAATTACAAAGCACATGCACAATACTTTTTTCTGTTTATATGGATGGTGTAAATATTCATATTTTGCCAAATTCCAGAAATGTATATGAATACATCTTTGGTCTTGATTAATGAAGAAATGATAATGGAGTCGCTGATTTATAGTTATATTCATTACATTAAATTATTTTCATGTGAGTTATTTTTCCATCTTGCATTAAACAGTTCCATCTCTTCATTTGTCAGTTCCATCCATATTCTTAATAATTCTTAATAATTTGTATTATTTGGTGTCATCTTTTCTAACTTTTTCTAAACACGATTGCTTCCCTTAATTATTATTTTCAGTAGACTTTTGATGTTTCATTGGGCCTTTTTATAATTGTTATATAATTAGTAGCTGGAATTTAATAACCAGATCCAGAGATTTGGGTCTGATCTGAATGTAAATGTATCTCACATGCAAAAAGGAAGATCACTTTAATAAAAAGAGAACATTCCTACATGCAAAAACCTGTGTCTGAAAAAAAATTTATTACAATATATAAAGAAGTAATTCATGTGAGGAATTCTTGCATGTGATGTAGGCTAGAGTTTCTTCAAAAGTGTGTTGCTTATTTATTTATTTTTTTCAATTTAATTTAGGTTATCCACTATGCAACCTATTCATAAAAATGTAGTGTTACTTTCTTTGAGCCACAGATCATCCTTATTATAACAATTTATCAAACAGACTTGCCTTTCAAGGGCAGGGATTAAGCTTAGCCAATACCATTGATGCCAATCTGAAAACAAAATAGGATAGGAATGCTTTAAATGTGTGCTCTGTGTCACCATTTAAAGCAGATTTTCTAAATCTGGAGCTCTATAGTTATGCTGAATCACAAGTCACATCTCTCTAAACCAACAGACTGTTGAATATACAGCAGAGAAAAGACTAAAGGATTTCATGGTATAAATATACTTTTTTAAATGTTATAACGTGTTTATTTAAAAAAAAAGCCACTTGATTTCAAAAGCCACAATTTATGCAACATCAATCCTCAATCTTTATTTGTCAATGTGAAGGCCATTCCACATATTATAAAGTTTAAAAATAACATAGTCTGTTGACAAAGCTTGAACTAATAAACTATGAGGGCATCAATGAATGCCTATATCTCTCACTTCATCTGTTCAGTCACATCCAACATTCAAAAATTCTATATATTACCTTTCTCCAAGTGTTCATGTTTTACCATTTTCTAAAGTTTCTAAAGTAAAAAGTTTCAAAGTTTCAAACGGCATAGTGTTTAATCTATGGCATCTATCCAGTCTATTCTTTGTCAGCCTCATTTTCAAGCAGTTCTAGCCATTCCTAGCATGATTTATTTTTCTAAAGAATATGACTGCATGACATGACAAAAATAAGACAACCTTAGCTTGGTAAGCTTCTAGTGAAATGTCAAGCTTGATGTAGTCTATAATCAACTTGCCTGTTATTTTTAGTGCTCAAGGCTTACATGGTAGCTGTCTCCAAACCCGTAATTCGAATGAGTCTGCTTTCCCTCCCCCGCCATCTGCTTCTTCTATTGTCCAGCATTCACAATTATAGATAGTTATAGGAAAAACAATCCCTATAGAATTACCCATAATTTATTATGGATGTCAATGTATCTGCAAGCATATTATTTGCAAAAGTCCATCCCATCAGCTTTTATCATCTTTATATTATTTAAATTAGAAAAAAAATGCCAGTAACATTCAAAGCAAAACAGTAATTCAAGTTCTGAAAGAAGGTGAAAAGCAAAACTTGTATAGGGGTACAGCTCAGTGTTGACTTATCCCCAAAGCAAGACAGCAAGTAAATTGTAAAAAAAAACTCAGGGCTGTAAATTGCTTTAAGAAATGGAAGAAAACACTGAGAAACCAAAGATTAGACTAGTACAATACATTCTTATTCAACCAATGTAATAAAACACCCAGAAATCAAGTTCACTATATTTGTTTGTACAAAGAGATGGAAGAGATCAGGTATATCAGCAAAGTTGTGGCCAAAAGCTAATTGTAGAGTATATTACAAATCACCCAAACTTTAAGGCAATACAAAGCAGAAGAATAAAGCCCGCCAGTTTCCATAATGTGATCTTGACATAAACTTACCACTTCCAATAACAGTTCTTAGAACTGCTCCTGAACCTTATTAATAAGGAACTAGAAGAACTATCAAATGAAACAGAACAATTTTTAAAGTCAAATGTAGAAAGAGATTGACATGAAATAAAAGAAAGTAAACTATATGCCAGAATAATAAACAGTGAGAATTTCCAAGAAAGAGAGACAAGCTAAAGAAAAACAAAGATATCATGAAGAAACTTAACAAGAATTTCAGGGAGCTTTAGAAGAGACAAGGTGCAGTGAAAATAACATTTTCTCTAAATACACTAAAAACAGAAACAGGAAAAATTTTCCCAAAGGATTTATTTTGAGAAAGTAAATTAGAATAAAGTTCCAACCTCAGATTGTTATGCTAAAAGATCCCTATGGACATATAGTAACTGGTTCAAATAGATTAGAGATGGAAGGAATATAATAAAATTCTTACAATAGAGCTATTGCCTACATACAAGGGAATGCCTTTCATAAAACGTAAATCCCAGAAAATTTCATTGTCCTCATGCAAAACCTATACAGAAGTCAGGAAGTCATACTCCAGACCAAAACAAACTGATTCCAGATTGGCAACAGAATGAGACAAGGCTGCATTTCTCCCCCTTTATTTTCAATCTATAAATGGAATATATTTTGATTAAAGATGGACAGAAAGATGTAAACCTGGAAAAAGAAACATCAATAACTTGCCAATTATTTTGCCTTGATCCCTGAAAATACAAATGACCTGCAAGTTATAATAATGAAAGTCAAGGAGCACAGTGAAAAATGGGGCTAAGAATAAATAAAAAAGACTATATCACAACAGGTGAGGGCAACTAGACTTATAATTGACTATGAAGGTATGATGGTTAGCTTCTCTTTTTTATTATTGACCATTAACAGTAGAAAGCTAGAAGTCAAGAAATATATTTCAGACTAGCACTTGGTAAAGTAGCAAAGAAAGTCTTGGAAAATATTTTCAGAGGCTGTGATGTGATTGTTATCTACAATAATTATAATTGTAGAGACAACAAACGTGAAAATTTACTTCAAAGAAGCAACGTAGAAAGTGTACTCATTTTTTGAATGCTGGTGTTGGAAAAGACTTTTGCGAATATTGTGGAATAGCTATGAAAACAACAAAGGGATCATAGAATAAATTGATGTAGAATTTTCATTTGGAGAACAATTGATCAAGCTCAAACAATAATATTGTGAATATAGTATGAAAAAATGCAGCTCCCATGAAAATGCTATGTTGGGAAAAGTAAAAGAAAAATAGTAGAGGATGACCAGAAGCAATGTGGATTATAATAGTAATTAATGACCTACGGAGAAACTAAAAGGGAGGACAAGTCATCCAGGGGAAAGTTTATCTTTATGGTCACTAACAGTCACACCTATTTCATATTTCCTAGCTGTTGTTTCCAGTGTTTTTAGTACTGTGAGTAGTTGTTGTATGTTCCTTGCTATATTATCTTTTTCCACAATATTCTGAGAGACTTCTTTGTTCCCTTATCTTTTGTGGTATCTCTTACTTCTGATTGGTTGTTCTCAGTTATGTAGAAGTCATTGTCTCAGTAGAACCTTCAATAGTCTTCATATTCTAAGCCTTCTATAGATCTCTTTAACTTTCCTTAGCTTTTCATCTCTTCTAGTTTATGTCAGTCCTTGCTTTTGAATACTTTGGTCAGCTTTGACTGGTTTGCTTTAGCCCAATGGTGGGGAGTTTATTTTCCCAAAGGGCCACATGAGAAATTGGGACTGTTGTGGAGGACTGAAACAGTATGTCTATGAAGGTTCATAGGCATGCGTGCACATGCATAGGTAAGTTGGAAAAAAATAGCAGGTCCAGTTGTACTGCATGCTGGCATGAACTTACTTACATTTGAATTCTAATTTCTAGTTGACCTCACCCAGTTCAGACAGGGACAGCCAAAAGTCCATTATGTGGCTCATAAATCTTTAACCCATATTCAAGTTTTCATATTATCTTTCTTTCACAACTAAAATGGCAGCCTATCATTTGGATCAAATATAAACTACCATAACACAGAAAGTTAATCTAAATTCACAGCATGAGAACTGGTGGGGAGGAACCTTACTATTAAACTTTCTGACCAATAGCCAGTTGGACAAAACATTTTTAAAAGATGCTCTGCAGTACATGGAAGTGCATGGGAAAATATCGCTAGTTGAGGTGTTAAAGCAGTTATGTCCTTTGGAAAATTTGCAAAGGCTGTCCCCAATTGGCCATATAGGTATTTTTATGATTGCCCATGAAAACGATGGCAGAGCATTTATGAGTATGCCCAAAACATTCTTAAAATTACAGATGTAAAATTCCAACAAAGATTGAGGACTTCAATATTAGTGATTCCACATCCAATTAGTGATTCTACATCCAAGACCTAGACACTGGCAGTGAAAACTATGCAGTATCCAAAGAAATGCCCTAATGAAATACACTATAGTATTCTATAAGGGAGTTCACGTGCATACAGAAAACAGATTTTGTAAGGCAGCAGTCAGAGGGAGAAATTCTAAACCCTACACTAATTTGGCTCCAAAACAATTGCATACACACACACACACGTGTGTGTGTGTGTGTGTGTGTGTGTGTGTGTGTGTGTGTGTGTGCGTGCATGCAGTTGTTTTGGAGCCAAATTATTATTCTAATAATATTACCTTCCTATATATACATGCTAATATGTTTAATCACCATTGATTATTGTTTATAGTTTAGACCTAGTTCAGGAACAAGTTAAAGGTATAAATGGGTATCCATATGACATATATAACAGCTTGACATATTCAAGCCTAAATTCAAATAAAAATATATAGCATTTATTTTATTTTATTGCAATAGAATTGTGTTTTCTCAAAGAATATACAATAGTGACATCATTTTATAAATAAATGTAATTATTTTGTAAATAAAAGCTAGTGTTGAGTTGTAAAATTTACTATGGTACATAAATATAAAAATTACATTCAGATGTGTTCATGCTGTTCATATAGATTTATTTAAAGAGCTGTTGCAATTTTATATTTATTCTAAATGTATTAGAAATTAAAAAGGTTGCTACAATGTTTTAGAGAACTAAATGAAAATTTCTTTTAAATTACAGCAAACTTATAAATTAAAAGAACTCAAAACACTGATATGCTTTTCACATGCATTTTAAAGAAAATTTTCAACAATAATTTATGTGTAAGTGCCATTTAAATGTAAATTATGATGTTTAAATGGCAAACCTGCAGATAATTTTTTTTCTTGTATCTAACTTAAAGACAAATTTAAAAAATGAAACAGCCCTTAACACTGGAAGAAATGATTATATAACATATAAACTTAAATACCCTGTTTCTCCAACAATATGGCCTCCCCCAATAGGAAGTCCCAGCATGTTTTATAGGCATGAAATGAAATTAAGTCCCTCCCCCCAAATTAAGGCCTATATTAAAACATGCGAAATGGGGGGGAATGGTGGTGGGGCTTGCCGTTAGGAAGTACTTTTGTTGCACACCCGGATATGGTGCTGCCTGCGTTGACCCCGATACGAAGTGCCCCACCAACGCCGAGGTCAACATCCAAGCCCTCACTGCCCGCCCACCCGAAGATGCAAGTGGGGGGAATTAAGTCACCCCCGAAAAGACGGCCTAGCTATTTTTTCAGGGCTCAAAAAAAATAAGACCCAGCCTTATTATATGAGAAACACGGTACTAGACAAAATATTTTATTCAGCAAAATAATGCCCATTTATGAAATGTTAGCTTTTACTTTTATTAATATACAAAGTATGATTATTTCTTTGTGATCAGATTGTTAGACCACATTACACAAGACAAAAATTATTTAAAATAAATCTATAAATCTCATAAAATCAGCCTACTTGAAAATATAGAATTTTTCACAGATTTTTTTTTTGTAACTATACTTTAAAAAAAACATTGTGATTTTTTAATTTATTTTTGGCAAAGAATATTGTCAGAGAAAAAACTGAAAAATATACAAATTCATATGAGACATGGGAAACCTCCCATTTAAACAGTTGTGCTCTCTCACTCTCTTTCATATGTGTATACATAAACATATGCACCTATATACATCTATAGCTATCAATCTATCTGTCTGTCTGTTTCTCTATCTACCTATGTATTCCCTTACTAAATAATACTAAAGTATGTGCCAGGCAGCATATAATATATCAATAACAACGTCTCACTATAGCACAAAGTAAAGGGGGGAAAATACCTCAGATACATACTCATGAGAGAGATTGTCAGTGTGCTAGAGTAAATGTCAGAGAATCTTTAAAGCTTGTTACTACTAGATTTAGCTAAAAATTGCTGCCTTGCACAAGAGATAAAATGTTCCAAGCATAATGCTCTATGAGACTGTTATTTACAAAACTGGTAAAATTTATTGACTGAATGATTGCTATCATGCTTGCCATGTAGACTGAATTTGTCCAAGAATTCAAGGCAACCTTCCTCAGATATAAGTAAAAACATACAGAATGTATACAAGTCACACATAGCCATATTTTATGGCCAAAATTGCAGTCTTCAGAGATTTCCATGGAGGAAAAAAAATACATTAAAACACATTTTACTAAGTGGGCAATCAAATTAAATCTGTTGACAATTCTTACAAATTCAATTCAACAATTAATACTCAATGTACTCTTAATCTATCTTGTAATAACATCTGGGAGGGATTCTTAATTTTTGCTGTTATAAAGTATGTTAAGCCTTGGAAAGAAAGAACTATGTAGACCAGAAAAAGTCAATGCCCTAAATGCCATTGAGATAGCAATATGGGTTGTTCCAGCATATCATATGAATGGTTTATTCAGCAGAAGAGCAAACTAATGCATTTTTGTTTCAATTAACTGGATGCATAAATTAGCTGCATGAACTTACTCCTCCACATTTTCTTGTTTTGGGAAGATGTGGGGGCAGGCTATAGCTTACTATTATACTCAAATCCTATATCACAATTAATTTAGAAAAACTTTGTCCAACCTTCCAGATGTATTCCAGTTAGAGATCCACCTTGGATTTCTCTTTCACGGTACATTTTAATCCCCCAGTGCTTTCCACTATGACACTGACAGCAAGCAGCAAATATGAAGTCAACTGTGATCCTTAGAAATGCTTGTATTTGGGGAAATTCCACAGCTATAAACAATAAATTGTGATTTATTATTGGCTTATTGAATGAACTTACACTTGGCACGCTATCTATGTGGACGGTGGGGTTTATTGGAAGCTTCTTGATTTGTTCCTTGTTTGGTTTTGCTAGCCTCAGGTGACAGCTTCTAGCCATCTCTGGAACCTTAAAAACTAAGCAGGATCTGGCCTGAATTGCTCTGGAATGTAGGCTAAATGGAAGGATCCAGAAGGCAGCAAACCATTTGCACACTACTACTGCATGGATGCTGTCTCTAGAAATCAAACTCAATTGTCTTTAATACACTTCCATAAATTATTCCCTTTTCACAATAGCTTTATAATACGTAAGTCTGATTCACTGGTAAGTTCTTGTTATGGTGCATATACTGTTTTATCAAGCATGTTAATTAGAAGACTAGAATATTTCCAAGATCTCTTAGTCTGTGCTCAGTTCACTTCACTTCCTGGTTTTCATGGATTTATTAAATACCAAATAAAAAGTAAATAAAAATTTACTTTCTTGCTACTACTTCTACTGAAGTTGCTCACTTTTGTTTAAGCTATCACTGTTGTATGGCAAAATGTGTTTTTGATTTACAGTTCATATGATACTTCAATATAAATGTTATACACTGTTTACCAAGAAAAGTTAAGACAGGTTTATAGTTGTGTATTAACAAAAAGCAAGGAAAAAAAATAAAACTGCCCAAACATATTGCAGTTCTTTTGTTTCTCACACTTTTACACCTGGCTCTTCCCCTCAAACATTCAAATTCCCCAAAAGATATATATTTATTTGTAACATGTTCACAATTTATCAACTTGTCAAGTTTGTTTGTTTTTGGAATGCCTACATATCAGTTTTTGACTCTTGGCAACTATGTAGACAAGTCGTTCCCATTTTCTCAGCAAGAATTTGGAAGTGGTTTGGCATTAGCTTCATCTTCTGAGAGAATAACAAGCCTAAAGTCATCCACCTGCCTTCATAAAATCATAGGGCTAGGCAGGACATTGGAAATTCATGATTGTCCAATCTTTTCTTAAAAACATTCAATGAGCACCTACAACCCTGGGAAGCAAGCTATTCCATTATTTAATTATTTTCACTATCAGGAAACTCTTCTTTAATGAGCCTCCATCGTTTCTTGTCCTACCTGCAGGTGCCAAGGAGAATAAATCAACACCATCTTCTCTGTGGTAGCTCTTCAAGTATTGCAAGATTGCTATCATGTCTCACCTCAGTTTTTTCTTTGTTAACATACCTAATTCCTTTGGCTATTCTTCATAGGATGTAGTCTCCAGACTCCTTATAATTCTTGTTGCTCTTCTTTGTATCTTTCTAGAATCTCAGCATCTTTTTTATATTGTGATGACAAGAAGTGGATACAGTATTCCAAATGTGGCCTCACCAATGGTGTACAACATTTCACTTATTTTTTATGCTATGTCAAAATCAGGACTAGAACTCCCAGTCTTCTGGTTTCTAGCCTGACACCTTAACCATTATACCAAACTGGCTCTCTTCAATATATTAACTTGACAGCTAAATTACTGCAAACCATTTCTGGATGGTCAAACCATCCATATTTGATTGCAGGCATCAGGTTGTCAGTCCACGGTCTGAACAGAATTGTCATTTATAAGCTTTAAATAAAAGTGATATTAAAGAGCAATACTGGTATTTTTTAAAATAATACTTTGTCTAATGCTTAAAAATCAAATAAAATGAATATATTTATATACTTACTGATTTAATTCTATATCCAGAATGAAAGAAGATCCAAAAGCATCAACCTGGAAGCTGGCTCTAGCAATATGAGTTGACTGCAATATAAAAATAATTGCAATTGGTTAGTTACCATATCATCATCCTAAAAAACAAAATTCTCCATTAATGCTTAAGTAGAAAAGTTATAACTAAGGTGCTTCTATAGAGAGAGAAACAAAAAAGCTAGCTGTATCATATTATACATATTGTGTGTTCCCACATATTTAATAACTTTAGAGTTTTTTACTCTTTTTATTTATATCGCTGCCCATTTCACACCGTGGCATACAATAAACATTCTACAAAATGACATTAAAAACAATTAAAAATTCTACAAGACCATATTAAAATATTAAATAATCATACAAGGAAGATCATAAGAAGCAATGCAGGGGAATGTTACACTCATCATATGTACACAGATTTTATGTTGCCAGCAAATTCCCAGGTCTGTTGGAAAAAAACACATTTTAAGGTATTTCCAGAAGGTCATAAAGAGTTAACTTCACTTGGGGAGAGGAATGAAAATGGGCAGATACTATGGCAGAAAAAGCTTGTTCCTTAGAAAATCTTTCAAAGACATTACTCAAAGCATGCCTCTCCTTCTGAATCTGATGGGACAGGTAGATATCACTGGAGAGAGGCCAATGTACCTCAAATAGCCTGGCCTCTGCTATGTAAGTTTTTAAAGGACAAAGCCTGCACTTTCAACTGGACCTGAAAGCAAACTGGTAATCAATATGGCTCATGGAACAATGTCATCCTATTAGGGACAGATATAGTTGCAAGAACCACCAATTATGAACCAGCTGAAACTTCTGAGTACTTTTCAAGAGAGCCTTATGAAGAACATGTTACAGAAGCCCATTTGGAAGGTGAAGAAATTTTTAAAATAGGCACAGCAATATTGTATTTATGTTTAATTTTAATTTAAGTTTAATTTAAGTTTACAATTATACTGTATAGTGTAATACTAATGCAGTATCAGGAGTTTTCAATTCAATTGTATAGAATGTGAAGGATGTGTGCTTTTGTTTTATTTTTATAGTTTTCTTATGTATGATATACATTGAAGATGGCATTTAATTTCGTTGTACGAGGTGCAATGACAATAAAGTAAACTAAACTAATGCGGTAGTCTTTAGGTTACAGTAGCAATTGGGATTGGAATTTCCATTACTAAGCAATGCAGTTGTAATGCATGATGTCATGTGATTACATCCCTTAGCATTAATAATATCCCAGTTGCTATTATAATACTCAAGGACTATGCAGCTTGTTCAGTGATGATCTCGCATGACTGAAACATAGGAACAGACCAGAATCCCAGGCAAACAGGCTAAAGATTAGAACTACAGGCAGGTACTATTGAACATGAGTGGACAGGTGATCGTTTTCCCATTGACTATGCTTATAGAAAGCTGGCAGTGATCATGGATTGCTGAAACCATCATAATTGCAAGCCAGTTGCCAAGTACCTGAACTGTGATTACAGTAGAAATGCTATAATGACCACAATTTCACGGATCAGTTGTAAGTTTCCCTTATTCAGTGCTGTAACTTTAAAGGGTTGCTGAATTAATAGTTGTAACCTGAGGACAATCGTAAAATCTTTTAGGGGGCACCAATGTTAGCACTCCTTAGTAAATCTACTGGTATCACTAGGAAGCATGAAATTACAAGGTAGAACACACAATATTTAGAAATCCAATTTTAAGTTAGCAGTATATCTTTTCTTTCCTACATTGATCTGCTAAATGGTGTCTGAAATGTCAAGAGCAAACCAAAGTAGACATATCCAGTACACATTCATCCTAGATATACAAGAACTTACAATTGATCCCTGAAATTTCCCAGGACTCGAAAGTCTTATGATTGACTACTTCACACCAAGTCAATAGATGGAGATCTATTCATCTCGCCCACACAAAGCTTCTAAAATAGACTTAGAAAATCACCCTGTAATAAGTAAAGAAAAGGCCCAAGTCATGAGCTTTGTACTGCTATGAAACCACACAGGTGATATAACTCAATGATTTTATTTCATTACTCCACATAATATGTCTCTTCCTTTCATCCCCACACCAATAGTTCAATGCTCAATGTTTCATACTACCGGCTATTGTTGGACTTCCAGTTGTGAATATGATGGATTAAATGCCTCTGTCATTCTTGGACAGATGTCGCAGTATTTTTTACTCTCTGCATATTAGGATGATCTTTCTTTTCCCTCCAGATTGAAGAAATCAATCCACATGGGCCCTAGACGTTTGGCCCTCAAAAATAAATCACTAAAACAGAGATTCCCTTGATTGGCTGGTGAGTTGAGTGTCAGGGGAAAAGGGATTTTCACAATGTTCACAGTGCAACATAGCCAAATGTATGTTCATTAGAACCTTCCCCTAAGGACCTGTCACAAAGTAGATGGGAATCAGTCTGTTCTCCAAAGTATCCAAAGCCAAAACAAGAAGCAATGGATGGATACAAATCAGGCAGAGAACCAACCTAGAACTAAGGATAAATTTCCTAACAATTAGAACAATTAATCTGTCGAATCAGCTTACCTTCAGGAGATTTTTAAGAGGAGATTGAACAACCAGTGTCTGAAATGATAGAGTATCTTGCTTGAACAGGGAATTGAACTAAAATACCTCCAAGGACATTCCCAACTCTGTTATTCTGTTATCACTTTTTAGATTTATTCATCTTTGAAGCTAAAGCTGAAGCTTTGGAATAGACAAGTACTTCTCTATAGAGACTTTTTTTTTTCTTTTCTGGAGCTCCATTTAAATTGAAATATTGGAAACTTTTACTGGTAATCGCTTGACTTGCAAAAACTTGGAAACAAAAGAGACTAAAAGCATTTAAGTAGAAATAACTTTTATTTTTTTTAAAATGGAAATTGAAAACTTATTCTTTAATAAATCTAAATTGTGGGATTATTGCCTATCTTTGCACAATTTTTTAATCTACCGTGCGGCTGGCTGGACATATAAACAAAGGACTTCATTTTTTAAATCAAGAGCTACAATTTTTATCTTTCACCAGCATAGTGTGCTTGCTCTAGGCCATGACTATACATAAAGGTACCAGATAAGGTTGTGGAGATGAACCAATCCCACTGAAAGCAATATAATGCACACATAATATAAAGCAATATAATGTCCATAATGGATAATGTTGTAGGATCCAATCTGGGTTGGACCAGTACAATCTCATTGAACCTTACGAAAGCAATGTTTGATGATTTGAGTAAAAAACTGATACAATTCTAGAAGCTAAATTTGAAAAAAGTTTAAATAAAATTTCAGGGGAAATTAAGCAAGTAAATTACAGGATGGACTTTTTAGGAAAAAAGGGACTTGGAGCTAAAGAAAAGGTTGAATAATTTGACTCTGTTGGAACTCAGAGAGAAGGAATTTTATTTGTAGTTAAGAACGATTCCGGGAAATCCTTCGGCAAATATATGAAAACATTTTTTACTGAGTTATTGAGCTGTCAGGAGGAAAGGATGGAGGAAGAGTTGAATAAGGTGTTTCCCATGAATTCATGTTTTGCTGCAATGAAACAAACACCAAAAGACGTTTTAGCATATTTTGTGAGGAAAAAACAAGGGATCAACTTTTGCAATGTTACTATGAGGCAAGACTGAAGAGTGATAATGTTGATGTAATTGTTTTAAAGAAGACTCCTATTATGATCTTGCATAAGAGGAAAGATTATTTCTTCCTAACAGACATTTTGAAGCAAAAGGAATTCCATTTCACTGGGAAAGTTGGAGGCAATCATTTTTAATTTATAGCAACTAAGATACAGATTGAATATATTTCAAAAAGCTAAAGACTTTATGGAAAAATGTTAAGGATGAGTTGGATCAAACTTCACAAGGCTGCAATTAACTAAAGAAAAAGGATTTTACTTTGGGTGCTGCAGGACTTTGATAATTTTTTCTCTTGAAAATGGATTATAAATTTCTAATATGGGATATAAATGGAGCACATGCTTCTCAAAAGAAAAACTATTTTCACTGTTTGAGAAATTTGAAGCAAAATATAGCAATAGCAACAGCACCTATATACTGCTTCGTCAATGCTTTACAGCCCTCTCTAAGAGGAATACAGAGTCAGCATATTGCCCCCAACAATTTGGGTCCTCATTTTACCCACTGTTCTGTACAAAGAATTAACATACTTGCAAACCCCGCGCTGCGATTGGCTAAAGCGCGCGGCAACCGGATTGGTCGGGCAAGCCGCCCGGATTGGTCCGTTAAGAATCTCCCGCTATTGGTCGAGCCAAGAGCGGGAGATTCGAAACGATGTCATTGGCCGCGGGCCGCCGCGGCTTGGAAATAAAAAGCCGGGGTTTTTCCTTCCTTTCCCCAAGCATGTACTGGAGCACAATAAAGAGCTGAACTTTGTCACTGACTCCGAGCTTCCTTCCTGCGCCGGACACGACACTGGCGACGAGGGTGGGATCCAAGAAGGAACCACCAAGCACGTGTCCGGAGGAAGACAAAGACCAACACGATGGCCGGCCTCACTCCGCCCGCACAATTCAACCCGACTACCGAGGACTGGGAATCGTACGCTGATCGTTTCCAGATGTACCTCGAGAGTAACAACTTGAAGGATGCCAACGGAAACAAGAAAAGGGCTGTTTTCCTGACACACTGCGGGCCCGCAGTGTTCAAAATGGCGAAAGCCCTCGCCAAACCCGCCGACGTAAAGACGATGGACTGGGCCGACCTTGCGCCATTGCTAAAAAACCACTACGCTCCTACCGTGCCCATCCTCATCCGACGAGACGAATTCTACCGGCGGAATCAGCGGCAGGACGAGAGCATAAACGACTTCATAGCCGCTCTAAGGGACCTCGGGGGTTTGTGCGAATTCCATGAACTAGACGACGTCCTCCGAGACCGCGTGGTCCTAGGTCTCCGGGACCAGGCGCTGAAAAGCCGTCTAATGGCAAAGGGGACATCAGTCTCGATGTCGCCCTGGCAGAAGCGTCCGCCGCCGAAGCCACCAAGAAATCGGCAGCTCGACTACGGAAAGCAGAGAACGGGACCGCACCGACAACCCCGAGGCTAACCGGCGAGAAACCGCCACACACCATGGCGACCTGGACTCCGCCTCGGACACCCCAGACGAAGGAGAAGAAGAAGACGTCCATCGGCTCCAGACCACGCGAGACCAACGAGGTCGTAAGTCGGGGACCCAGTGTGCGGGGTGCGGGGCAACCACTACCGAGCAGACTGCCGTTTTTCGGCGCGACCTGTCGGAATTGCAACAAGAGGGGCCACATCGCCCGAGTCTGCCGGCCGGAAAAATTACAGCCCCCGGCGCGAGAGCCGAGCAACCGGCAGCGAGACAACACCTCCCCAGGACCCGAGAGCACCAACCCGACACTCGTTGGAATAGGGACAGCCGGGCCGGCCAAAGCGGGGAGACCAACAGAGGAGGAAACCCATCAGACACTCACAATTGGCCACGCCGAGACCAACGATACCCGAAAGGTCTACGTGGAAGTAAGCATCGAGGGCGAACTTTGCCGCATGGAGGTGGACTCCGGGTCCTACCTTTCCATGATCGCCTGGGAAGAAATCAAGCGACTAGTACCAAATCTCCACAAGGCTGAGCTAGAGAACCAAAGATTGATAGTCAAAGACTACCAAGGGAACCGCATCCCCGTCATCGGGACCGGACAGTTCAACGTAGCCTTCAAGGACCGCACCGCAAAACTTCCCATCACAATAGTGGACCGGAACCGACCAAGCCTCCTGGGACTCCAATGGTTCACACCATTGGGCATCGGGGTCACCGGGATAAACCGCATTGAGGAAACCGACTGGGAACAGCAGCTGGCTAAGGACTTCCAGGAAGTATTCGACGGCACCTTAGGCAAGTACCGGGGACCCCCTATCTCTTTCAGTTTAGACCCAAACGTCAACCCCATCCGCCTAAAGCCGAGGCGGGTGCCTTTCACGCTTGGGAAAATGAGCGAGCAGCTTGACAAGCTCGTCAAACAGGGGGTTCTGCAGCCAATTGATCACGCCCGGTGGGAGACCCCAATAGTCACCCCAGTTAAGCCAGACGGGTCAATAAGGATTTGTGGGGACTATAAGGCCACCCTCAACTGCGCCCTGCAACAAGCGCATACCCGTCCCAGTCGTGCAACATCTACTTCACTCACTGGGGGGGCAAAGTCTTGCGAAGCTCGACCTGGCACAAGCCTATCAGCAGCTGCCGGTCGATGACGAACTCGCCGAAGCACAGACTATTGTTACCCACCGGGCGTTCGTTGTAACCGACTCCAGTTTGGAGTCAGCGTGGTCCCGGGATTTTTCAAAGCCTCATGGAGAGACTCCTACAAGGAATAAAAGGGGTGGTCCCTTACTTCGATGACGTACTAGTATCAGCAACCAACCGGGAAGAACTAGAGGGTCGCCTAAGGGAAGTACTAGAGAAATTCAAAGGGGCCGGTTTAAAAGTGAAAAGGAAAAATGCCAACTTTACACAGAGAAAGTCGAGTTTCTGGGATACCTCCTAGACCGACATGGCATCCACCCGACCAGGGACAAAGTAAAAGCCATCAAGGAAGCCCCGACCCCCAAAAACAAGACAGAGTTACAGGCATTTCTGGGACTACTCAATTTTTATAACGTGTTCTTACCCCAAAAGGCAACCGCGGCGGAGCCTTTGCATAGGCTACTGGATAAAACAACAAAATGGTCCTGGGGGCGCGTGAGGAAACCGCATTCAGGAAAACAAAAGACCTGCTAACCTCGGACGCCGTCCTCATACAATACAACGAGACTCTACCCCTTACCATCACATGCGACGCCTCACCTTTTGGGCGTCGGTGCCGTCCTCAGCCATACCCTAACGGACGGAAAAGAAGCACCCATTGCATTTTCTCAAGAACACTTAGCAAGCCAGAAAGAAACTACAGCCAACTAGACAAAGAAGCCCTTGCCATCGTCGCAGCCGTAAAGAAATTCCACGAGTATCTTTATGGCCGTCGATTCACAATTATCACAGATCACAAACCGTTGCTAGGAATCCTGGCGGGAAACAGGGCCACACCGAACATCATATCCCCCAGGATGACAAGGTGGTCAATTCCTCGCCGCTTACGACTACCGGCTCATACACCGCCCGGTAAAACAATCACCCATGCAGACGCACTAAGCCGTTCACCATTACCCGACCTCGACGACGACCCAGCACCCACGACGACCACCCTCAGCATAGAGCGCTACCCGATCTGCCCATAACCGCGTCAGACATTGCCCGAGAAACAAATAAAGACAAACGTCTGGCGCAGGTATTGCACTGGGTAGAGAAAGGGTGGCGGGAAAAGACAACGACGAATCATTCAAACCCTTCAGAAACAGGCAAACCGAGCTATCTCTACAGAAAGGTTGTTTGTTATGGGGGGACAGGGTGGTCGTACCAGAGAAGTTGCAAGGGAAAGTGTTAAAACTTCTGCATGACGGGCACCCAGGCATCGTACGAACAAAAGCCTTGGCCAGAAGTTACGCGTGGTGGCCAGGCATAGACAAAGAAATTGAAGGGTGGGTGGCCAGGTGTTCACGCTGCCAAGAAACCAGACCAAATCCCCCTGCCGCGCCAATATTAGAATGGGAGACCCCCAGGGGACCATGGTCTAGAGTACATATAGATTTTGCCGGTCCCACAAGGGGGCACACATTCCTCATCACGGTGGACGCTTACTCCAATTGGCTGGAGGTAAGCGACATGAAAACCACCACAACTGAAGCCGTCACCAGGGTACTAAATAAACTGTTCGCGACCCACGGCCTTCCTGATGTCGTCGTGTCGGACAACGGGCCCCAATTCACCTCGCTGGAATTCGAAAAATTCCTAGCAGAAAAGGGCATTCGACACGCCTTGACAGCGACGGCTCATCCGGCGGCCAACGGTAGGGCAGAACGGATGGTCCAATTCACAAAGAAAACCATCCAGAAAATCGAGCACGGGAATATAAATAAACTGCTTCTAATACAACATATAACCCCTAACACGACAACAAACAAAAGCCCGGCAGAATTACTAATGGGGAGGAAACTAAGGTCCCCACTTGACAGACTGCACCCCACATACAACCCGGAGAAGCCCCCGGACTCATCAAGCAAACACCGGGCATTTAAACCAGGCGATGCAGTCTACGCAAAAAACCTTACCGGAGACCCACTATGGGTACCGGCAACTATAACCCAAATAACAGGTCCCCATTCATACAGACTACAAACAACGGACGGACAAGCATGGAAACGCCACATAGATCAGTTAAGATCTCGAATAAAAAACACAACCGACACGCAAGCAAACACAGACAACCCCATTAACACTAACCAAGGGGGGAGGGAAAATACAGGGGACCAAGAAAGAATAGAACACAACCAACTATACTCACCAGATATCAGCCAACTCGAAGCCGCACCAAGGAAAAGCAGCCAAGCCAGCTCGACCAGCCCGGAAAGACCAAGCGGGAGCGGCAAAAGCCGCAGCTCGACCAACCCGGGTAGACCGGGAGGGAGCTGCAGCAGCAGACCGGGAGGGAGCTGCAGCAGCAGGCCCACACTCCAGACGATTCCATCAAATAGACTGAGAGCAACAAAAACCCCGACCGAACAGGCCGGGAACCAGGAAACAACTGACCTGCGCAGGTCCAGTAGACAAGTACGGAGCCCCGCCTACTTACGGGACTACGTTGCGTAGGAACAAACCAAGAGGGGAGGGGTGTTCTGTACAAAGAATTAACATACTTGCAAACCCCGCGCTGCGATTGGCTAAAGCGCGCGGCAACCGGATTGGTCGGGCAAGCCGCCCGGATTGGTCCGTTAAGAATCTCCCGCTATTGGTCGAGCCAAGAGCGGGAGATTCGAAACGATGTCATTGGCCGCGGGCCGCCGCGGCTTGGAAATAAAAGCCGGGGTTTTTCCTTCTTTCCCCCAAGCATGTACTGGAGCACAATAAAGAGCTGAACTTTGTCACTGACTCCGAGCTTCCTTCCTGCGCCGGACACGACACCCACCTTGGAAGGAAGGAAGCCTAAGTCAACCTTAAGCCTGGTGAGATTTGAACTGCCAAATTGCAGGCAGCCAGCAGGCAGCAGAAGTAGCCTGCAGTACTACACTCTAACCACTGCACCACCGTGGTTCATAATTTGTTTACCAAAAAAAAACCACCAATAAAAAAGATTCAAAGTAATTCATCTGTAAGACTCAGTGAAGAATTTATATCTGTAAGTTTTAAAAAAGAGTAATGAAGTTATTTTATATATTAATCTACAATTAAAACTGAAATTATTGATTACAGATGAACATAGTAATATGTTACAATCAGTTAAATGCAAAAAATTCTATCTATCATTTTATTGTTATACATCAAATTTAAAGATCACCCATCTTACTCACAGAGTGACTTTGAGCACTGTACAATTAAAAATATAAAAATATAAAACCATATAAATATATTTCAACAGGAGGAGGTAGAATAATTAAAGCTAAAACCTGCAAAGATGAAGTCAGGAAAGCAAAGGCTCAGAATGAACAAAGACTTGCAACAAAAGTCAAAGATAACAAAAAAAGTTTCTTTCATTATATTAATATGAAGAAAAAAAGTCAAGGAAAAAAATGGTCCACTAAAGAGAGAAAATGGCAAGGAAGTAACAGGCAGTATGGAGAAAGCAGAGCTGCTTAACTCATTCTTTGCATCAGTCTTCACATAAAAAAAAACTATAGCCCAACCTACCAAAAAAACTACCGTAAAAGACAGATTAGAAATAAAAATAAGCAAAAAAATGATGAGGATACCTATCTGATCTTCCCCTGGAGCACCAGAGAAGTAACTGAGGATTGGAAAAGGGCTAATGTGGTATTCATCTTCAAGAAAGAGGGGTGGGGAAAACAGATCCAGGAAACTATAGACCAATCACCTAATATCAATAGCTGGAAAGATCCTGAAAAAGATAATAAAAAAACAGATCTGCGACCATCTAGAAACAAATAAAGTTATAAATAGTAGCCAGAACAGGTTTGTTAAAAACAGATCGTGTCAAACCTATCTTATAGAAGAGCAACTAAAACTATCAAAGGCCTGAAGACTAAGAAGGAATAAGGGGTGACATGATAGCAGTGTTCCAATATTTGAAGGGCTGCCACAAAGCAGGGGGGTCAAATTATTTTCCAAAGCACCAGAGGACAGGACAAGAAACAATGGATGGAATCTAATCAAGGAGAGAAACAACCTAAAATTAAGGAGAAACTTCCTAACAGTTAGAACAATTAACCAGTGGAACAGCTTGCCTCCAGAAATTGTGGGTGCTTCATGCCTGGGGATTTTTAAGAAGAGACTAGACAGCTACTTGTATGTAATGGAATAGGGTCTCCTGTTGAGCAGGGGGTTGGACTAGAAGACCTGCAAGGTCCCTTCCAGTTCTATTCTTTCTAAAAATATGGGGATAGAGCCTTAAGATCAAGGGTCTAGCTCAGTGGTGGCTAACTTTTTTGGGCTCCCATGCCGATAATTGCATGCACACTTTTGCGCTCGCGTGCCATCACCCAGAAGGCAATGTGCACAAAGCTCCCATGCCCCTGCTCATGCATGCTCAATATGCACCACATGCTTCTGTGTTTGCGTGTGACCCCCCGCATGTGCCACGTGCTTCTGCGCATGCACACGTGTCCCCCCTGTGCCCCCATGCATGTGCGCCAGATACCTGACAATCAGCTGGTGGATAGGTGGCATGCACGCATGCACAGTAGACCTTTTCTGGATGAGGGCTCACGTGCTGGCAGTAATGGCTCTGTGTGCCACTTCCAGCAGGCGTGCCATAGGTTCGCCACCACGGGTCTAGCAAACGCCAAGGTTGCATGCTATCCTATGGATTCCTGCCTGATAAGATAAGATGGGCTGATGTAATGAGTTCTGCAGGTAACCTGTCCCCAAGGAGGATTTTTAAGGTCATTTCCAACACCTTGAATTATACCTGAAAGTAAAACAGCATCCACTGCAGCTTGCACAGCAGAGGTATTAGATGTGTCATCCATGGGGTGCCCAAAATTGCTCACACAACCACATTATGTATCAGCAGAAGCTTCTAGATATTTTTCAAGAGTAGTCCATATAAAGCACATTGCAACAATTCAAGACAGGACCAGTGTGTAAGTGACGTGCCTCCCTTTCCAGGAAGTGGTGTAACCGAAATACAGCAAGATGTTGAGCAAAGATCATCCTAGTTACAATTGCCATCTGTTGTTTAAGCAGAAGCCAGGAGTCCAGGAGGATACCCACATTACGTGTGAAGTTTCTATGCTCTAAATGAGAATAAAGTGAATTATCTTAATCACCTTATGGACCAGCTGACTCCCAAAGTTAAAATTGGATTTTGCAATTTGTTATTTAATTTGGATGAAAGAGTGAATGACTTTAAGAAACAGTACGTTATTGGAATTGAAAGGACATGATTAAAGATTTGGATCACATGGTTAACTGTGATACAACAAAGATAAGATGAATGTAGATTTCAAAAATCATTTTATTAGGCACGCTATATTGAGAATTTGCAATAGGTATAAAGCAAAAATGTCTCCTTTAATCCCTTTATGGAGATTAAATCCCAAAAAGCCTTTTTTAGAAAGGAAATGATAGTTAAACAAAAATGTCAACCAATACTGATTTGCTGAATTTTTCCCAAGTTTAGTCAATCGGAACAGAGCTGGAAGGGATCCTGGAGGTCTTCTAGTCCAATCCCTTGCTCAAACAGGAGACCCTATACCAGTGGTCATCAACTGGTAGGCCGGGGACCACTGGTGGTCAGCGAGAAAATTTTGGTGGTCCTCAGAGAAATATCCCCCCAAAGCACTCCCCCCAAAGCAATTAATCTAGGCTGTGTGGGAACATAAAGACTGTGCTGCTCACATGGCCTGTCCATCCGCTGGCCCTCACCCTTCGGCTGAATGCAAACCTTATCTTGAGTAGAACCACATGAGCTGGAACTTGAAGGTAAGAACAACGGCGGGGGATGGAAATCCGCCCCGGGGTGGCTTGCTGACATTTGTGGGAAAGTCGATCTGCAGTACTGCAGTAGTCACAAGACTGGCCCTTTGGTCATCCTGGAACAGCTCCTCCAGTCCATGGCAGGCTGGTGCACCCGGATGGAGGAGCAGATGCTCTGGGATGATCAAAGGGCCAGTCCTGTGACCACTGCAGCTCTGGAATAGGGGACCGACTTTCCGACCAACACCAGCAAGACACTGTCAGTCAAAATTCATATTAGTTGTCCGCAGGATTTAAAATTATGAATTTGGTGGTCCCTGAGGTCCAAAAGGTTGGCGACCCCTGCCCTATACCATTAAAAGATAAAATTTGAGCGGGAAGGTTTTACATGCCATTGATTTCCTTATGTCCAGCTAGTGGGGGGAAAAACTTGGATAAGAATTATGAATTTGAGAGACTTCCAGTTTGCCTGGCTTCGGCGGCGGCAGGAATCCGCAATCGTGCACGGTTTCTGCTGCGCTCACTGCTGGAGTGCCCCCGATCCAGCCGGATTTGGGGGCTAATAGTTACCCCATAGAGGTAACTGAAGATAGGGGAGATCCAGCAGGGGTCCGGGGGAATCGCAACCCCCCTCCTCAGTTGGCTTAACTCCCTTTTCCGAAAGCGGTGGAGCGGCAGTCAGCAATGGCCGCCACAAAGAAGCTTTCATCCGGATAAGAATGTGCAGGAGGAAGCTGACAAGTGAAAGTTTTTGGCTGACCGGGATAATAAGTAACATTTAAATACCCTGGAATTTTAACTTCATTAAAGATACATTGTTCCCAAAGAAGATCGGAAAAAGCAGCAGATGAAAGTTAAAAGGGAAAGTTTTTTCCCCCTCAATCTCCTTCCTTACGGTGATAGCAGATGGAAATCGGAAAAACCCGTTTTGGCACCAGTAGGTAATTAAACTTGAAAGTTAAAGCCAAGGGGACATTAAAGATTTCTGAACAATGGAAAGGAAAAAAAAGAATTATTATTTTTTTTTTTTGCTATAAGTGGGAAGGGAGAGGAAAAGAATTAATATTAAGATTTTGCTGGAGGAGGCTGCTTGGAACTTAAAGACTAAAGTTAAATTGTAACAAGACTTCTAAAAGATATATTTTGGAACTTTGCAATTGAACTGTACCCCAGGAAGAGAAAGTGTAAAAAGAAGAAAGTGCTAAATGAAACAGTTTGTGTATTGGATTGCTTGGTGACTTTGGGACTTTTGGAAATTATTATTTGAAAGACTAAAAACATTTGGGTTGTTTAAAAAACTTTTTCACAATGGCATTACTGGTTGATGAACTGAAAATGGAATTTAAAAAGCTAAAAGAAGAGGAACAAGAAGGCAAGGGCTCTTCTGGATCTCTTTTTCACTTTTTAGAAATGGCGATTTCTACCTATCAGAAATTACAAGAACAAGAAGGTTGGGATGAAAAAGAAGAAGCCATTTTTAATGAACAAACAACTTTAGCTGGGGAAGAAAAGGGAAAGAGGGGAAAGAGAATGGAGAATTTAAGACTTAAAAAAAACAACCCAAAAAGGGAAAAATAAGGTGAAAAATCGATGCAATGTCAGAAAGCAACAGAAGAAAGGAATACAGAAGAGAGTGGAGATTAAGAGGGTGGAGATCAAGAGACGGGGCGGGGGGGTAAAAAGGATTGGAGAAGAAAGGAAGGGAAAAAGGGAAGAGAAGTTACAAAGGTTTGAAACAAGATGTAAAGAAACAGGATTTATTCAGAGATAATGGGTAAAAATATAATTAAAAAAGAGATTCTGCAAAAGTACATAAGATTGTATTGTTGTATTTGTATTTGAAATAATGTTAGAAAACTGGAACATTATATGATTATAAAATGGGATAAAATATTAAAAGGAATGTGTAAAATGCTTAAGACTTAATGATAGAGTTTAATTTGCTATGGATTATTGTTTTAATTATATTATAAACTTACTATTTTCCTATTTTAAAATATAGTACGTAGCTTTAGAATGTACTAAGCAGAATAAGAATGAAAATTATATATTTTTTAAGTGTTAAATTTAGGGAAAAGATATAAAGGCGTCATACTTCAATCAGTGATTACAGGAGAAATTTTGTGTTAATGAGAAAAGATAATAGATCATTGAAATAGAACAGACAAAAGATACAAGCATAATGATTTAAATTGAGATGAAATAAATAAAATAGAATTAAGAGAGTGAAAAGAGGGGAGAAGCTATACAGAAAATGTAGAATGGTAAATAAGATATGAAATGGTATATAAAGTGAGCATGAATTAGATTTATGTCTGTACAAAAAGATATAACCCGGGATTAAGCCGCTTTCCAAAAAGAAGTTTTATGTTTTCATGTTTTGTGTTTTGTTTGTGTATGTTTGTTTATTGAAAATTAATAAAAACTTTATTAAAAAAAAGAATTATGAATTTGAAAAGGGTAAAATTGAATTGGGCGTTGGTTCTTACCTGATACGCCTCTTCTCGTGGAACTGCGTAGAGCATCCATAGATTGGGAGGTGGTCCAGTCTCATGTCGTACAGGCTGAGCTATAATTGAGGGAACGCCCTCCTCCTCCATGTGACTCCTCCTTGCGTTCCCCCAGTTTTACGAAGCCGAGAGGACAAGAATAATCCTCTAACTTAACTAGAAAAAATCAACTCTCAACAATAATAAACAAATTCATTGGCCGAAACAGGATTCCCTACCAGACGGAAGAAGAAGGGTGGGGATGGATGCTCTACGCAGTTCCACGAGAAGAGGCGTATCAGGTAAGAACCAACGCCCATTCTCCGTAGAACTGCTGTGAGCATCCATAGATTGGGACATACCAAAGCATGTTTGTCCTACGGGCGGGACTCCGTCTGGGTCAGAATCTCCTCTGGCTCTCTCGCCACCTGTTGAAGGACTCGCCTACCAAAAGAAGCCTCAGCGGAGGCATAAGTGTCAATTCTGTAGTGTCGTATAAACGGAGATGGGGAAGCCCAGGTGGCCGCCCTACAGATGTCATGGATGGAAGCCTGGGTGGCCCAGGCTACCGAAGTAGCCGCACTCCTGGTAGAGTGAGCAGTTATCCCACTAGGAACCGGCAGAGCTTGGGCCAAATAGGCCTTAGAAATGGTAGCCCTGATCCATCGGCCTACAGTAGACAGGGAGACTTTGCAACCCAGTGTCTTCGGCTGAAAGGAAAGGAAAAGTGACTCAGACTTTCTGATAGGCTGAGTTCGATGGATGTATATACGGAGAGCTCTGCGCACATCGAGTGTGCCACTGCCGTTCCTTCTCCCGTACAGGCTTCGGACAAAAGTTAGGCAGGACCAATTCCTGTGCTCTGTGAAAGGCCGAATTAATCTTTGGCATAAAGACAGGGTCAGGCCTTAAAATCACCCGGTCAGGATAGAAAATGCACAGGTCTTTTCTGACGGATAGAGCTGCAATTTCAGATATCCTTCTTGCTGAAGTAATCGCCACGAGGAACACCACTTTAAGGGTGAGATACTGAAGCGAAGTTTCCCTGAGAGGCTCGAGGGAGACTTGGTCAACGCCGTCAAGACCTTATTAAGGTCCCAAGTCGGGTATCTATGAACCATTGGGGCGCAGATTGGAAGCTCCCTGAGAAAAGCCCTGATACGAGGATGGTGGGAGAGTGGTGCAGGCAGAGTCGCCAGGAACCACCGTTGAAAGAGCCGAGACCTGCCTTCTCAGAGTGTTGGGGGAAAGACCCTTGTCCAGACCGTCTTGCAGGAAAGCCAGAACCTGCGCAACGGAAGGGGAGAGCGGATTGATAGAAGATTGATGGCACCATTTGGAAAAACTGTTCCAGGTTGCATTATAAATGCGAGTGGTGGAAGGACACCTAGCTGCCATAATGGTAGTGATGACCTGGGCCGAAAGACCCTCTGCCTTTAGTTTTTCCCGCTCAACCTCCAAACGGCTAACTGAAGCCACTGTGGATCTGGGTGGAGGAGAGGGCCTTGGGACAGGGAGATTCTGTCTCATGGAATCCTCCATGGAGGGGCCACCGACAGGTCGCGAAGGTCCGCGAACCACGGTCTCCTGGGCCAATACGGTGCCACCAGGAGAATCTCCGCCTTCTCTAGAACCAGTTTCCGAATCACCTTGGGGATTAACGGGAGAGGAGGAAAGGCATACAGAAGACCGGGAGGCCAAGGGCAACGCAGGGCATCGTAATTCTCTGCTCCGTTGGTGGGATATCGGGAGAAAAACCTCGGTGTCTGAGCGTTGTGCGGAGAAGCGAATAGGTCTACCAGAGGCCGGCCGAAGATGGTCGCTGTCTCCTTGAACAGAAGAGGATGAAAGTGCCATTCCGCTTGGTCCAACACGGCCCTGCTGAGCCAATCCGCGTGCACGTTGGAGGCTCCCGAAATGTGTTCCGCTCTGATGGATAGAAGATGTGTTTCTGACCATCGACACAGGCGCTCGGCCTCCCTCATAAGGCGAAGAGAGTGAGTGCCCCCTTGGCGGTTGATATGCGCCTTGGTTGTGGTGTTGTCGGTGAGGACTAGCACGTGGCTTTTTGCACCTGTGGTAGGAAAGCCCTCAGGGCCAAGTACACCGCGTGAAGTTCCAACCAATTGATGCTGCAACGCTGTTCGGTGGCCGACCAAACGCCCTGGGCCGAAAGGGTGCAGGTGTGCTCCCCATCCTGAAAGGCTGGCATCCGTGGTGGCGTGACTCTTGGAGGATCCTTGAATAGATGGCCCTTGTTGATGGAAGGTCTTGTCCACCATAGAACGGAGGCGAGGACTCTTGGAGGGACCCTCACCTTGATGTTGGAGTTGCTTCGTCTGGAACGTTGAGTACGGCAGAAGGAACCACTGCAACGATCTAGAATGCAAACGTGCCCATGGAATAATGGAAATGCAGGAAACAAGCTTCCCCAGCAGCTTGGATAAATCAAGCAAGGAGGCCCTACCAGACTGCCTAATGATTCTGATGGAGGCTTGTATGCTGGTGAGCCTATCTTGGGAAAGGAAAACCTTCTCCCTAACTGAATCAATAATGGCCCCCAAATGGGCTATACGGGTGGAAGGAGTGAGCTGACTCTTCTCCCAGTTCACAAGGAAACCGTGGGCCTGTAACACCGAGAGGGTGGTGGCAGAGTCCCGTGTAGCCTGGGTTCGGTTGGGTGAAACAATTAAAATATCATCAAGATAACAATGAACTCGAATTGGGAGGTGTCTGAGGTGGGCCGCTAGAGCTGCTAGCACCTTAGTAAAGGTCCTTGGGGCCGAAACCAGGCCAAAGGGAAGGGCCACATACTGAAAATGCTGATGATTGTAACAAAACCTCAAGTATTTGGAGTGCGAGGGGAGAATAGGAATATGGAGATAAGCCTCGGACAGATCTACTGAAGTCATCCAGTCTCCCTTTCTAATACTCTGCAAAATGGATTGAAGGGTATGCATTTTAAATTTATGTCGGACAATAAATCGATTGAGCCTTTTCAAATCCAAAATGGGCCTCCAGCCTCCAGAATGCTTAGGGACTAAAAAGAGGAGGGAGTAGAACCCCTCTCCCCGCTCCGAGGCAGGTACGGGCTGGATAGCCCTAATATCTGTAAGATGCTGGATAGCTGAAGACATAAGCGCCCGCTTAGCCGGGTCTCTGGACAGGGGAGAAACCATAAAATGATGTGGTGGTAGGGAATGAAATTGGAGGGAGAGACCGAATCTGACAGTGTCTCTGACCCAAGCATCCGAAGTGGATGTTACCCATTGGTCAGCAAAATGCCTAAGGCGACCACCAATGGGATAGGAGACGGAAGGACTACCTGGGCCTTCGGGACGCCCTGTTTCCTGAACCTCTGAAGGGCCTCCTGTAATTTCCTCCCCTCCTGCCTCTGTCACCTGAGTCTCCCCTGTCCTGATAGGTCGGCCGAAAGGACTGCGGGGCCTGAGACCTAGGGGTGAAGGAATGCTGGAAGGAGGAACGAAAGGAGCCCCTCCGAAAGGACTGGGACCCTCTGGTATCTGATTTATGCAAAATGGATGGGAGAATCTTCTTCTTATTGCGTGTCTCCATGAGCAATGGTTCAAGGGCAGGGCCAAATAGCTTACCCCCCGAAATGGGTGCTGAGGCTAGTTTTGACTTGTTCTTCACATCGGCGTGCCATTGCCGGAGCCAGAGTAGCCGACGAGCAGCCACGTGTGAGTATATGGCCCGGGCCGAGAACTTCACGGAGTGAAAAGTGGCGTCAGCTGCAAATTCCGCCGCGGCCGTGAGCTTGGCGATGTCCTGTTGGGCTCTTGTGTTAGAAGCAGGGACATGCTGCTTTAGTTGTTTAAGCCACCTTATGGAAGAGCAGGTAAAAAAGGAAGCCGCTGTGGCCGATCTTATGGCCCAGGCATCTGATTGATGCGCTCGCCGGAGCGCCAATTCCGCCCGTTTATCTTCCGGTTTAAGCGCCTCTAGGGAGTCAGTGGGATTGGAAGAAGAAGAGGCCAATCTAACGATAGGATCGTCTACCTCCGGAGTAGCCAGCATTGCTGAGAATTCCGGGTCGAGATTGAACAACCTCTTGTCCTGGGTAGAAGGAGCAGGGGAAGGGCCTGTCGACGCCAACTGTCTTGCTACTAGATCGGAGAATATTGGGGGGGTGGGGATCACCTCAGCCTCAATGATGGGATGACTGAATATGGAGTCTTCTTGACCCCCCGGGGTAGCAGGAGATGGCTCAGAGGCGGACTGAGGAAGAAGACCTGAGATATTTTTAGCCTTAAATAATAAGGATTTAAATAACTGAGGCTTGAACAGACCCACTATAGCCGGCTGCTCAGGGGAAATGCCCTCGTCTTCTGACATTTCCCCCTCCATGGGATCCACCTCAAATAGGGGCTCAGAATAGTGAAGGGACCCCCTATCGGAACCTTCCTCATCCCCGGAGGACTGAAAGTCCCCTTCCTCCTCCACCAGGGCCTCCTCACCCTCCAGGCATGGAGCGTCCAATTGGAGAGGTACCTGTCCCTGCTGTGATGTCGATCCGGCGATAGGTCTGGTGGACACGGATTCAAATCCAGGCGCCATTCCTTGAGACTCTGACCTTGACAATTGTTGCATGCCTTCAGCGATCCCTTGACGGATGGCGAGTTGCATCCACTCCTTGATACTGTCAGGGATAATAGAAGAAGCCGGGTCTTCATTCCGGAGGCCCGCTGCAGTCGGCGTGAAGGTTGCCTCAGGGGCACGAGGGGTCTGAAGACTTCGGGTGGAACTACACCTGGAGGGGGAAGACTGCCCTGGTGGGGGGGGGGCTGTATAGCAAGAGAGGGAGGGGCAAGAGCTACAGAAGGCGAGTCCTTAGAGCGTTTGCTAAATTCTTTCTCCAGAGCCTTATGACGCCGCAAGGCATCCCTTTGGGAGGCACTGGAGGAATCCTTGTCCCTTGTGCGCAAGTAGTGGGTTTTGGATTTGGCCTTTAAGGAAGGCCCACTAGGATTGCGCTCTGCCATGATACCAAGAAATAGGAGAGGCGGTTGGTGCGCCTAGGAGTTCGGCCTATTACCTAGGCCGGTTTTCCTAAGTTAGGTCACGTCCCCCTTTTGGAAGGAAAAAAAGGGAATTTCCCTTAAATAACTATCTGCTAAAAATAGTCAAAAAAAGACTTTTAAGGAAAGGTCTAGCCAAAAGGCTGATCTAATAAAAGAAAAAGATTTGTTTTATTTTAATTTCCAATTTTTTATTTTTATTTATTTTATTTTTTATTATTATTATTTTTTAATAAAAAGGGGCGGAGCCCAAGGTAGTTAAATATGAAATGAAACCTAATAAAAGACTAACTAACTATTAAACTGTATAAGAGAAGCCAAATGCAACGCTGAGGCCAGTGAAAGAAAAATATTTAATCCTTCTATATACAAAAGGGAAGGATCGCTTGCACAAACGGAAAACAAAAAAAGGTGGGTGAGGAAGGCCTCCAAAGGCAGCCTCCCAGCAAACTTGGAAGGTCCCTGCCTGGGTCTCTGAGCGAGTTGCGGGCAAACACCAACACCAACAGAGGCAAAAAAGAATTAAAGGAGAATAACTGGGCACGGAGCCACGGTATTCTCGGTAAATTCAGAGTCCACGCGGCCTATTAATCACGCTAAGGACCACCGACAACCACGCAACTTTGACGCTTTCCAAAATGGCGCCGACCACGAGGCGAGCCTAAAATGGCCGCCCGCAATGGCGCTAATAGCCCAGAGACACACCAGCCCTTACACTCAAAAAAGGAATGAAATTCAGAAGAGCTGGGAGAGGAAGCAGAGCTTCCTCTGATAGCGTTAGTGGGGGGAAGACGCAACAATCGGAAAGATAAAAAAAAAGCGGTCGGCTCCAAGGAGCGCGGTTTGGAACAGGCAGAGAAGAAAGAGGAGGGTGGGGGGGGCAAAGCTCCAACTCCCCCTAACGCTCCCCCAAGTGCGAGAAATCTCGCTAAGGCAACAATTTGGACCACACTGTTAACGCAAGGAACAAGGATTTAAAGAAAACGGCAAACCTGATAGCAATCAAGAATAGGAACCTGAAATGGCCAAGGAACAGAATTAGCTGCCTGTCTCGTCGAAGGCTGAACTAAAAACTGGGGGAACGCAAGGAGGAGTCACATGGAGGAGGAGGGCGTTCCCTCAATTATAGCTCAGCCTGTACGACATGAGACTGGAGCACCTCCCAATCTATGGATGCTCGCAGCAGTTCTACGGAGAATTGGTATGATCACATTATTGCTAAGCTATACAAACTTTTTACTGAAAATGGAATAAGGAAGAAATAAGTTAAAGACTGTATGATTAAATTAGTAAAAAATATGGATATAATATACAGTCAGACCAATTAGGGAGTATGTGGTAGAAAGGGTTGAAATTTACATTGAATTATCATCATAAAGATAATTGTTATAAAATTATACATTGTTGGATAAATTATCATTGAATACTGGATAAATTATCAAAAATGTATAAAGGAACTTCCAATATTTGTTTGAAATGTAACAAACAGGAAATAATTTTTCATCTTTGCTAAAAATACTGGGATTAAATATATATATATATATATATATATATATATATATATAATTTGTAAATTTTATTTGAGTTTTCACAAAAAGAAAAGAAATACAAATAAAACATCTTTTTTGAAAGCAGCATAATCCCGGGTTACATTTCTTCGTACAGATGCAAATTCAGGTTCATGCTCACTTTTATATTCTATTCCATATCTTATTACTATTTTACATTTTCTACATGGCTTCTCCCCTCTTTTAATTTTCTCAATTTTATTTTATTTATTTCATCTCAATTCAAATCATTATATTTATATTTTTTGTCTGTCCTGTTTCAATTGTCTATTATCTCTTCTCATTAAACAAAATTTCTCCTGTAGTTACTGATTGGAGTATGACACCTTTATATCTTTCCCCTAAAATTATAACACTCAATATAATACATAACTTCCATTCGGATTCTGCTTGGTACATTCTTAAACTACACACAGTATTCTTAAAAAAAAAGAAAGAAAGAAAGAAAGAAAAAATTATAAATGTATATAATTCAAACAAGATTCCATTCCAATTCAATTCTATCATTAATATTAATATACATTAAAGTCTTAACATTTTTCACGTTACTTTTCAATTAAATATCATACTTCTGTGGGAGCAATTATAAACTTTCCATAGTTAATTCCCCCCCTCTTCACTTATAATTTATAAAACATTGACTAATTAAGATGTTCCCGTTCCTTCCTAATTCAATTTTCTCATTTATTTTATTTCATTTATTTTATTCACAAACATTTCACTAAATTACACTAACTATTTTATCCCTCATTCTAATCATACGTTGTTTCCAATTTTCTAAAGTTATTTCTATTACTAATATAACAATACAATCTTATGTACCTTTACAGAATCCCTTTTTCAGTTAGATTTTCATCCATTATCTCTAAATAGGTCCTGTTTCTCTATATCTTGCTCCGGACCTTTGTAACTTCTTTTCCTTTCCTTCTTCCCTCTCTTCTTCTCTCTCCCCTTTTTACCTTTGTCTCTATACCTCTATTTCCCTCTTCTGTATTCCCCTTTTCTGTTGCTTTCCAGTATTATACTTATTTTTCGAATTATTTTTCTTTTCTTTGGTTGTTTTTCTAAGTCTTAAATTCTCCATCCTCTTTCCCCCCTTTCCTTTTTCTTCCCCACATAGATTTACTTGTTCATTAAAGATGGCTTCTTCTTTGTCCCAGTCTTCTTGTTTTGCAGTCTTTTCTTGTTGTTTCTCATAGTTCCAGATCTCCATTTCCAAGAATTGAAAAACGAAGCCAAAAGAATCCTTCCCTTCTTGTGCATCTTTGTACTTTTTAAGTCCCATTTTCAATTCATCCAAAAGTGATGCCACTGTATAAATTTTTAAACAACCACCCAATTGATTTTAGTCATTCAAATATAATAACCAAAAATCCAAAAGTCACCAAATAATCCAAATACACGGAAGCTGTTTCTTTTTGCTCTTTTTTTTTTCACTTTCTCTTCCTGGGGTTACTATTTAGTTGCAAAGTTTAAGTTAAAATGTATCTTTTAGAAGTCTTATTGAAATTTTACTTTAGATTCTTTTAAAGTCCAGGCAGTCTCCTCCCTCTTCCAGATCCTGCCCTTATTCTTTTTCTCTCCCTTCCTGCTTATAGAAGAAAAAGTTTTTAATGTCCAGAAATCTTTATTGTCCCTTTGGCATTTAATTATATTTTCAGCTTAATTGCCTATTGATGTCAAAGCGGATTTTTCCGATTTCTTATTTAGGTCTCTTAGTTGTCGATATAAGGAAGGAGAGAGAAGGAAAAAAAGCCAAACCTTTCCCTTTTCACTTTCTTTCGCTGCTTCCGACTCTTCTTTGGGAGCGATGTTATTTCTTGTAAAATTTAAATTCCAGGGTACCTTAGTTGTTGCTTTTTCAACTTAACCTAGTCAGCCAAAACTTTCACTTCTTATCTTCCTCCTGCACGTTCTTTTCCGGTTGAGTTCTTCTTTGAGGTAGCCATTTCTGACCACCGCTCCTACCGCCTTCGGGAAAGGGAGTAATGGCCAACTGAGGAGGAGAGATGCGGCTCTCCTCAACCCTGCTGGCGGTATCCCCCCTCTTCACCACCTCTACGGGGTGGCTTAGCCCTGAAACCAGCCGGCTCGGGGCACTCCAGCGGCGAGCCCAGGCAGAAACAGTGCACAATCGCGGATTCCTGTCTGTCACCGAAGCCTTCCAAACCGGAAGTCCATACTGAATATATTTTGATAGATTTTAAAAATAAATGTACAACTGAAACTTTTCTTTTGGGCTTAATGGACAAATAAATTGAACCATCTTATGGAGCTTTGTTTTTATGTATGATAAAGTCAGATGTGCTCAAAGGGGAAAGGACTTAAAAGCACCTGAAGTGGAAAATGGATGGTGAAGCTTGTGGAATTTATAGGATTAGACTTTTTGGAAGAAACTGAAAAAAATGAAAAAATTATTTTGAGATTTGATTTTTACTGGTAGCATTATTGGAGAGTCTTACTTTTGACTACAAAGGATGTAAATGGGTCTGTGATGAGGGCAGGTCAACAACTAATCAAAATGCTCCTTCAAAGAAGGATTCATTTGTCAGAAAGATTGTCCCCCATTTCCCAACACTCTTCAGCATATTTCTTCAAAATTGCCTGATTAGGAGGCATGCTAATGTGGGGCACCCTTCAATTTCAGATTAGAAACTACATAAAGACTTTCAGGAAGGTTGCAAACAAACCTATTTCATATTTCCTGGACTGGTTCATCCATCCATCTCTCTCTCTCTCTCTCTCTCCCTCACTCCCTCTCTCCCCCCTCCCTCTCAAATCATATCTACAGAATATTCTGAGTTTATATATATATATATATATATATATATATATATATATATATATATATATATATATATATATATATATATATATATATATATATATATATATATATATATATATATATGTAACTACATATAATGGACCATAATATACTATCAACCATACAATATTTTATGGAATGCAAATGTTTTTAATTTATAAACAGAAGTCTATAGGTAGTTCTTGAGAAACACTTAACCATTCACAATTACAGCCAATTACAGTTCTATGACTACATACGAACCTCTTTCAAAATTATGACAGATGTTGGAGTCATTCACACTTACGACAGGCCACATGGAAGCTGCAGCACCCTCGCCTGTCCTGTCATTTCCCCATTGCACCCAGATGAGACCCCTGCAACACTTAGGCCTGCTCCCTTTGCTTCCTGGAAGCAGCTGCCATTTTCAGCAACCCCTAAAATGAAGCTACTTCCACAGCTTTCTGGGCCTATCAACCGGCCTTCAGAAGGCTGCAAAGCTTTCCTGGCCTCTTGCCTAACTTGGGGAGGCCATCCCTTGCATAAAAGACAGCTTTAGGAGGAGCTTCCCAAAATCTTTTTCTTGCTTAATGCCTTCCCTCTCTCCCTTCCCACATTTCTTCAAAAAACAGAAATAAAAAAAATCTGAGAGGACCAGATTCATTGATCTTCCCTCCCTCCCCTCCACCCCGCCCAAATTAGATGCTAAAACTAAACTATCTCTCTACTCTCCAACCAATCTTATTTAACTCCAGGCTGAAAAACAGAGGAACAAAGCAAGCTACGAAATAAAATCTTTTTCTTTGAACTAAAAAAAAAGTCATTTCTAAAACTTGTGCCAGAAAATGGAAGATGCTAGGTCATCGCCAGCTTTAGCTGTTCTTTTAACTTCCTATAGAGGGCAGTCTACAGTCTGCTCTAAGCAAGTCCTCCGAGACTGACTCTATAATAAGCAGTCAGGCAGACCACTGAAGGTTGCAAAGAACCAGCATCCTCCATTTTCTTGCACAAATTATTGAGGTGCTTTTTTTTCTCTCCAAGTTCTGGAGAAAAGCTGCAAAAAGATTTTCTGTCCTTGCTGGTTTTGTTCCTTTACTCTTCAACCTAGAGTCAAGGAAAGGTTTTTAACAGGAATAGAAATTGGAGAGCAGAAGTTTAGTTTTAGCACCTAATAGGAGGGAAGGAGGGAAGATTAACAAGACTGCCCCACCTGACTATTTTTTTAATTGAAGAAATGTGACTTTGGATAGAGGTGAGGGAGTATGTTTTAAATAAGGGAAAGATTTTGGGAGCTTGTCTTTGAGCTGCTGTTTATGCAGGAGAGCTTTGCAATCTCCTACTAGCCAGCTGATTGGAGAGGGTGCAACTGTTTGATGCAGAAAGCCCTATAAGGCTAGAGAACTGGTGCATTTTTTGCCCAGAAAGGCAGGGCACCTGGGCAGGAGAAAGGGTAGAAGCAGAATTAGGAAAGACAGACGTACTCAGCATTTTCCTTCCATTGATTCTTGTTGGCAAGGGCCAGCATGCAAAACACCCAAGGGGTGGGAAGCATGGTGTATGAAGGGGGTGGCCTTGGGAAGTCTAAGGCAAATGATCTAATGCTTATCCCAAAGGTGCTTTTTCAAGAGGCAACTGGACTTTCTGGTTTTCCTTTGAAGACATTTCGCTTCTGATCCAAGAAGCTTATTTAGCTCTGACTGGATAGTGAAGAATGGAAGGGTTTATATTCCATTTAGCGAGTCATTAAGGTCACCTGGAGATGTGTTTGTGTCATCAGGGTCATCCAAGTGGTGCAAATTGGTGTGGAGCCTTCTTGGAATTATTGAAAGGACTGTGTTGTAAATGAGAAGTGAAACATCTTCAAAGAAAAGGTAGAAAGTCCAATTGCCTCTTGAAAAAGCATCTTCGGGACAACCATGACCTGGATGACTGAGAATCTCTATAGACAGATCTAATGCTTAGTGCCCTAAATAATGCACTGAAGAGAGCAGAGATGCTGGTCAATTTGATCTTCAATCCTAATGGGCAGGCAGGAAAAGAACTATCTGTACACCATTTAAATAAATCTGAACACGTAGAAATGAATAAATTGAAGAAAGCAGAAAAGTTTGTAATTGAACACATGCAAAAATAACGTAAGTAGAAAACACACTGAAGAGTATTAACAGAGCTGATTATGTGACCCCTAATTAACCTGTCTTGGTACACGATTATTCTATGGAGAAAATGGATGGGAGCACACTATCTTTATTATGTTGAATTCCTTGGAGGAAGGGTGAGATATAAAAATGGCAAACAGATTGCCCTGAAATCTCCTCCTTGTTATGGCAAAAGGTTACCCATATAAACTGGCAAAAATGTTGTTGATTGAGCAAAAATACAACTGTAATAGATCAATACTGTAACATCATGCTTTTCTATACAAGTAATTCATGTCCTCCAGAATTCATGAATTCAACACATTTGAAGATCAAAACAGTTCAAGGCTGGAGCTTAGACTGAAATTTAGATTTAGGATTTTCTGTTTCTATGTGTCTAAATATAAAGATAAAAAATAGACCCATATGAGCCAAAGGGCTGAGGTTATTATAAAACAGATACACTATTCTTTTGGCCATAGCCAAAGTAATTATAAGAAAGGGAAAATGTTCCCCACTTCCTTTTAGCTCTCCAGGATCACAAATTCCCAGAATACTTTCTAACCCTGGTCCATAACCCATCATTTTATAAAAGCATTTTATAAGAATTCCTAGAGACTCAGCAGGTGTCCCAGAGGCATTTTCCTAAATAAAGATAACAAGTAGAGGCTGGCCTTTTAATGCACACCAACTTTCCAGCATTGTTAAATGAAAGAAGTCTAAAAATCAGGTAGGACAGAGAATGTGAAGTGAACTCTAGGAGGCATCTGTGGGCACAATGCTATCAATGAGCACTCCACTGCCTGCTCCTGATGTAAGTGGGTGGAGAGAAAAAAGACTATTCTCATTAATCCCTACCATGGGAATTACATGCCTGAAGACGGTTCATTTGGAGCTTAAGAATTCTAGATTGTTGACCTGACTGATTATCAGGAATCTCAAATACGTTATATTTTGTATGGCTACATGCTTGAAGTGTGCATAACACAAACTCCTGCATTTGTAAAGTAGAATACTTATCTGAATGCCTTCCCATATCCAACAGATGAAATTTTCAGCAGTTTGGTGTCAGCTGAAGGATGGAGTCAAAACATGGCAATTAACCACTCTAATTAACAAGCTTCTTTTATGCCTTGCCAAAATCTCAAGACATCGTTTTGCCAGTACTTTGAAAAACTTGCCAGCTCAAGTATTTGAAACCACAAATACATACTTTTTTATCATCCCAAATAATCATATCAATATTTCAGTTATGCTCCCAAAAATTCTGCATACTATTTCATAGCAAGACAATCAAGTAACAGTTAATAACAGTTAAAACTCCATGGAAAAACCAATTAGAGGTAAGGCTTAAGCCAGCAAACTTGTTCCAATTTTTAAACAGTTTCTCAAAAAACTTCTCATATCATACAGCTTTCAAGTAGCATGAAAATATATGCCAAAAATTGGCACTATTTTCATTTTCTTTCCATTGAAAGGAAGAAATATTTCTCAAAAAACAGAAAGCCCTTCATATGGTACAGTAGTTCCATGTCTGTAATGGCTTGTTAGTCATGTCACTTTAAGCTTTGTAAGGAAGGAATTGAGCTAAAGTAAAATGTGTCAAATTGATGGTAGCATAGATTTAAGAGCAACATTAAAGATCCGAAATCTATTTCAGGTACCTATAAATCTTGAAAGTTACATTTGTACTGCCTGAGCTAATGCCCAGAAATTGACTAAGGTATTTATTTCTTAAGAAGCAGAATTGATCCCATAATTTTTGGGTGAAAGGGATGTAACTGTGTAACATGAGATTTAATGTTTGTCTGTCATTGTTTTAGAAACATCAGTAATTAAGAGTCGTGCAGTGGCATAATATATTTTTATCAATTGGATCATCTGGCTCACAACTAGGAAAAATAGTTCAAATTCTTAGCCATTATTATCCAAATTCTAATGCCATTCAATCTGATCTGGGAGATTTCCAAGAACATATCCACCTCTTTTCAATTATTAATTTTAGTACCGCTATAAGAAATGAGCATTCCAAATTGTTCTTTTTTATTTTTTAAAAAGAATAAAATTCAAGCATTTTTTTTCAGATCAAAGCTATTACAATCCTTATATATCATATTGTTGTTCTTGTAAAAAAATTAACCAATGCCAGTACCGTCCAGGACTGGATCAGAACATGACCTCTATTCTGAGTGCTAAATTAATGTTCTGAATCCTGATAATTAAATTAAATAATTAAATAGAGAATTCTTTAGCACAAGTCTTATACAATTGTCAGATTTTCCTTTACATTCTGCACTGGAAAATGTTAATACAAACAACAAATATCACTGCCAAAAATTTCTTCTTCATGCCGATCAGCCTTCTTATCTTTTTAGGGAGTTGTAGAAGACTTGAAAAATCTCAAAGTGCACACAGATTGGTAGGAAATAAGCAAAGAAAATCACAAATTGTAACCATGTGACCATAGGAATCCATGACACTATAATTGCAAGCCAGACCCCAAGCACTTGGGTCATGATAATATGACTGCAGGAATGGTACGATGGCTGGAATTTCAAGGACCAACTGTAAGTGCTATTTGTTCAGCATCATTGCAAGTTCGAATGGGCACTGAGTGAATGAATGTTCGTTAACCAAAGACCACCTATAATATGAATACATATATTATTCAAATAACTAGATCCAGACCTTTAAAAAGCTACAACAGGACTAAAATTGGTTCCAGAAAAATTCCAACAAACAGATCAGCCAATCACAGATATGCTAATTCCCAGTGACAATTTGCAGCAGCATTCAATTCACTTTTCTGAATAGTGCTGCATAAAATACAGTCACAGATTATTTTGAATTTCATAAAGTTATCTTTTTGCAGGAAGTCAAGGAATCTTAGATAGAAATCCTCATTTTACCATGAAATCCTCATTTTATCATAAGTTAACAGCCCTGCAAATAGGGTGGGCTGAGATAATGCAGTTAAAACCAAAGTTATCCTAACGAGTTTCCAAGGCTGACTATATCATGGTCTCTGAATCCTATTCCAAAGCATAAGTGCTATACTATCCTGGGCTAGGAAACCAATTGTCCTTCATATGTTTTGGACTATAATTCCCTCATGCCTTGCAGCTGCCCAAGCTGACTGTGGATGATAAATATTGACATCCAAGATATTTGGGGGTACTCTAACCACACTAGTATCTAATAACTGAGGTAAAGTCCATCTTACTCAGATTTTGTATGCTAACCAGGATCCTATACAGATAAAAAGCATTCCTAACTATTTTTCGTACCATAAAATAATTTCCAGAAAAAAATCAGTTCCTTTCTTACCCATAATATGTTTATTTTTTAAAATATTTAAATATCTGAAAATATTAAAATATTTAAAAAAATATTTTTAAGAGATAAAATTTTAATTGTACTTGTATCTGCTGTAAAAAAGATTGGAACATACTTCTTTATATATATATTTCTTTTTTTTTTTTTCCCCCTTTTACATTCTATTATTTTCTGGACTTTCAGCTCTCCACTAGGTTTAATTTTTTCTTGTTTTATATTAGTTTGTATTAGTTTTTAATCTTTCTTTTAAATTTTTAAATAAAATTATATTTACAAGAATATTAATTAAAATCTATGATATAATTATTTGTTTAAATGTCTCTATCTTCTTGGCTGTTGTTTAAGTTTCATATATAACGTGCTTGTATTTTTTAAAAAATGTTTTAAACCATCTAGAGTCTCTACTGTGAGATGAGCAGTTACATTAACTAGTTAACTACCATAACAAATTTAATTTCAGATCAGTCTCTGGACAATGGTTTTAAAAATTCACACAGTTGCTAAGACAAGAGGCAAATCAAGATGTTATATATGGGAATCTCTGGTAATTTTTTCCACTTCTTAATAATCTTGTGAGATAAGTTGGACTGATAGGTAAATTTTATGGGCAAGTGGGTTTTTACCTTATTGTTGTGTACTGCCCACGCTCACGTTTGGTGTACAGCTATATATTTGATAAACAAATACATGTATTTTAATCATTATACCAGTTGATTTTCTCCAAAAATTCATTATAATAGCAACAGCACTTAGACTTATATACCGCTTCACAGTGCTTTACAGCCCTCTCTAAGCTGTTTACAGAGCCAGAATATTGCCCCCAACAATCTGGGTCTTCATTTTACCCACCTTGGAAGGATGGAAGGATGAGTCAACCTCAAACCTGGTGAGATTCGAACTGCCAAATTGTAGGCAGTCAACAGTCAGCAGAAGTAGTTGCAGTACTGCATTCTAAACATTGTGCCACCACGGCTCTAATATAACATAACATAATATAAAACATAATATAAAAAATAAGGCTCACTGGCTAAGACACTGACCTTGTCAATCAGAAAGGTCAGCAGTTCGGCAGTTCAAATCCCTAGCATCACGTAATGGAGTGAGCTCCCATTACTTGTCCCAGCTTCTGCCAACCTAGCAGTTCGAAAGCATATAAAAATGCAAGTAGAAAGATAGGGACCATTTCGGTGGGAAGATAAAATCATTCCATGTGCATTCGGCATTTAGTCATGCAGGCCACATGACCACAGAGACGCCTTCGGACAGCGCTGGCTCTTCGGCTTTGTAACGGAGATGACCACTGCCCCCTAGAGCCAGAAATTACTAGCACATATGTGTGAGGGGAACCTTTACCATTTTAATATAAAACATGAACAGTGGCAAAACTTTGATTGTATTGTTGAACACAGTTCTCCTAACTGTATCTTCTGAAACCATTCTTCAAGAAAGTGCTGGCAACACCACAATACTGTATCTTTCAAGCAGATATATTGTTAATAGGTGAGATCTAGAAAAGGATTCAATTTCTCAAATCATGTCATGCAGTAGAACAATTAATGCAGGCTGCGTCCCAAAGTAGGTCAGAAACTAAATTAGAATGCATCTAAATAATTAGAATAATTCCACAGTGAATCAGTTGATAAACTCCTGCATTCCTCAACACTTTGCCCAAAATTAGTAAATAAAGCACAGTATTCCTATTATTTTTAATAATTAAAATTCTTCTTATGACGGTAATAATGCCTACTGAAGAATGTATTAATCAATTCTGAGGCCTAAATTTCCCACCTATCTCTTGCAGACTTCATAAAGATGGAAAGAGATTGAGATACTATGCGATAGAGTTTGTCTAAATCTTCAACCCACACAACTGAAAATTAAACATTACAGAACCAGACACTGATCTACTTCCATCCATGTCCAAATCTATCAAAACAGCAATAACTACAAGAATAAAATAATAAAAATACAAGCTATTAATCCATCTGGCTTTTAGGAAAAAGTTCAAGATTTGTTTCTCAGCCCATATAGTAAGGAAGCTCATCACAATCAAAACAATCTTTACTACACACCATTGGCAGAAGCAAAGTAGTGTGAACCCTAGGTTTAGCCAAGTCAGAAGCAACCTCCTGAAACCAGTTATTTTTTGCAATAACAAAGGACATATGATGTCATCTCACATAGAAATGACAAGTCTTCTACTGTTGTACAAAACATGTGGAAGAAAAAGAATGGAAAAAATAAGAAAATTAATCCTATGACAAATAGGATCCTATGTCTTCCTCCAAAATCCTATGTCTTCCTCCAAAATTTCTTACCCTGCATGCTCGATCAGTTATTTTCTAGAACCCAAATCATGTATAATTCTTTTTTCATAACTGGCATTCCCAGATAATTCTTGAGTTCTGAAAATAATTCATTCCTTGCCAAATTATGGCTTAAACCTAGTACTGTGCTGTAATATGGTTTTTAATTATAAGTTTGGCCATTGTTAAGGGATTTGTGTGCAAGTCAGTCACCATGCAAATGTCATTTCCAGCCACTGACAATGTAGTGGCTGTCATCACATGACTGACTATTATGTGTGCAACCACTCACCGCTTGATCTAAGCAGTTTTGGGACTGTTACCATAGACAAATTATCTCCATAGCAAATATAGCAACATTAAAAGCAAACTAAACCAAACATAGTTAATCACTATACATCAAAGACTCCACACACAATGATGGCTACCATATGGAACTCTTCAATTCCACGTGTGTGTCCAACTGTATGTTGAACAGCAGCTCTACTAATAACAAACAAACAGAACCTTCTTTCATTAATATTGAACTTTATGTTCATATATACCATCAATCTAAATATTGTAGTACTTGTTCTCAAAAGGTTTTATTTGTTTTTGCTTTAAACAGAAGAATTCAGGTCAACTAATTTAGATGAACAATCTTTTTTTTTAAAGTGCCCAAAAATATAATTTTATAATGAAGAGACAAAGATTCAAGGTCATATTAAAGCACTTTTGCACAATAATGTCTTTTTAAGACACTGAGATCCCCAGGGCAAACATTTATTTCAGGGTTCTATAAAACCCTGAAATAAAGCTTTTTCTCACTGCATCCATGTTAGTGTTATGTTTTTCTCTATGTCAAATCAATGGATCAGCAAGGACAAGTATGTGGAAAACCTAAAATAATAAAGTAACTCTTCGTGGTATGTTTTGAGTAATTAGGTCTACTGTCCTAAATGAAAACATCTCTCCATCTGAACATTTCTAATACAAATAATGGAATGGATGAGGTGCCTTTTTCTTTAAGAACACCCATGGATGTTTGCCACAAATAAATGATTCCCTTAAGAGTAATGCAAGTTTCTTAAGACAACTCAAAAGACTGGATATAAATTTAAATTATGTAAGTTGCTTCTAGAAAGAGCAAAACATACTTCTTTTTTAGCTTTTCATCAATCCATGTAAGGATTACTACACAAGCAGTATAGATGATAATAAAAATGCTCCTGTACCTAATCATGACAAAGCCTAAATGATCAAAGTGCATGGAAATATCAAGTGGAAGCTCCACCCTTTCATTCAAGAGCAAATAAAAAAGGATGAATGGAGGGAAGTCTTGGTATCATCCTAAGCATTTGGGATGATGGAGATTTTTGTAAAAAAGATATAAATAAAATTAAATGAATGTTTTGAATAGAACTATTTATTTTAAGTTGTGGGAGGAAATAAAAACAACTGTCACCAAAGTAGCCCAAGAACATATTATACACAAAAAAACCCAGCAAAATTGGCCAAATGGATATCATATGGTACAATAGAGACTGCAAAAGAAAGAAGGAAAGCAGAAGCCATTGGTGACACAAAGAAGCCAGGAAAAAATTAGAAGATTAAATGCAAAGTTTCAGAGAGAGGCAAGAAGAGATATAGAACTGGGCTGAGCAATGTAAGAAATTGGAAGAAGCAGCCATGAGAAGTCATACAACAGAGAATTTCATTAATGTAAAGAGGGCCAGAGACCCCTTTATAGCAAGAAAAGCTATAGTCAGAAGACTTGATGGGCAGAGAAACCAAAAGCAATCAGAGAAAGATGGTGCAGAACAATTTTACACAAACAAAAAATAAGCTGTAAGAAAAATAGCTGACCTACCAAAAATGGAACCAAATATCCTGGATGAGAAAGAACTGTGGGCACACAATCAGTTGCTTAATCGTAAAGTCTAGGAGTTGATGGAATTCCTACAGAGTTGCTGATACCACTGTCAACAAAAGCACTGTCAGAATTTTGCCAAAGTGTATGGAAATGGCCAACGTTTATCTCAATACCAAAAATAAAGTGATATGAAAGATTGTTACAACCACCAAACCATGGCCTTGATACCACACATCAGTAAAATTCTCTTGAAAATAATCCAGCAATGTTTGAATCCAACCGCCAACAGAAAACTGCCCGTTATAAAAGCAGGGGTTTTTTTAAAACAAAGAGGAACGTGGTCATATTGCCAACCTACTTTGAATGATGGAAAAACCAAAAGGAATACCAAAAAGACCTCTCTATGTACTTCACTGATCGTACAAAAGCGTTTGATTGTGTTGACCATGACAAGCTCTGAAACTGCCTCAAATATCTAGAAATATCACCACACTACTTCCAGTTCATTCAGTCATCGTATTCTAGTCAGGCAGCCACTGTAAGAATTAAATATGGAGACGCAATATGATTCAGAATTGAAAAGGGCATTTGGCAAGACTGCATCCTGTCACCTATACTATTCAACATATTTATAGAAACTGTTATGAGAAATGCCAAACATCAACAACCTCTAACATGGAACATTGCTTGTGGAAAGCAAAGTGAATTGGAGTGGTTAATCCTGAGAGTCAAAGATGAAAGTGAAAAAAAAAACACTGAACCTTAACATTAAGAACACAAAGATAATGACAACTGCAGAAAACACACAGGCCAGAGTTCAGATTGACAATGAAACTATCAAAATGGTAAAAGGATTCATCTTCCTGGGCTCTAAAATTGACCAAAGTGGCAGCCCTGAGATCAGAAGGTGTACAAAGTCTGCACTACTATTACTATTAATCTTCTCATCACTCCTTATCACTCATCCCCTCCCACTTGTGACTGTATGACTGTAACTTTGTTGTTTGTATTCTTACGATTTATATTAACTGTTTCCTAGTATGATTTGATTGCTTATTGTACCCTATGACTATCATTAAGCGTTGTACCTTATGATTCTTGACTCTTGACAAATTTATCTTTTCTTTTATGTATACTGAGAGCATTTGCACCAAGACAAATTCCTTGTGTGTCCAATCACACTTGGCCAATAAAGAATTCTATCTATTCCATCTATAGCACTTGGAAAAACTGCAATGTCTGGCATGAATAACATCTGGAAGAGTAAAGGCATTAGTTTTGTAACCAAATGCAGATTAGTTGATGCAGTAATATTTTAAATTGCTACTTATGGCTGCAAAACTTGCTCTGCAAAAGGCAGCTAGAACTGGGGTGGATACTTTTGGACTGTGGTACATGCCAGAGGCGACTATTACACATCCTATGGACTGCAAAAATAACAAAGAAACCTTAGACCAAACCTCTCCAAAAATATCACTTGAAGCCAAGACTGCCAAACAGAGGCTGTCATATTTTGATCATGTTGTGAGAACTGCCTCACTCAAAAAGTCAATCACGCTGGGAGTGATCAGGGTAAAAAAGAGAAGGGGCCTTCGTAGTACCCATTGGCCAGACTCTATAAAGGACAACACCAGGATGACCATGGAGGATCTGAAGGAGGTGGTGCGAGGCGAAAGGGCATGGAAAGTACTGATCCATAGAGTGGCTGAGGGTCAGACACAACTGAATAACTGACAATGGCAATGACATTTATTTTAAACTGAATGAGGAAGTTTAATTAAGATATGATAAAGTCAAACTTTGATGAGACATTTACATTCACATTTTTATTAGTTTTACAATGACTATAGAGACACCCATTATCTGAGCTGATTGTCGTCATCCAACCGCAACATGTTCTCCATAACTAAATATAGTATTGGTCCTGATCCAAAAAATAGTAACATATGACTGTTCTATATTGTATCTTTTTTATAATATTGTTGTGATTTTTAAATATTTTAATATCTATTTTTATATGTGGTTTTACCCATGTGTTGCTTCTAGTGAGATGGGTGGGTGGGTAGGTAGGTAGGTAGATAATTAGATAGATAGATAGATAGATAGATAGATAGATAGATAGATAGATAGATAGATAGATATTGCATGCTGCACTACCAGCTGCTGATGCTTATCTCTTCTATTTTCTATATATCAAAATTGTAGAGAAGTACTTTAGGGTCAGTATCTTTGTGACACATTATAAATTATAAATTAGCCCTGCACTATGCTCTCTGAATTTGCAATGTATATTACTGTATCCTTTCCATTTTATTTGTTCTACCCATAGATCATATCCAGCGTTGGAAAGAAATTCAATATTTGTGGAGGCAGTCAAAGAAGGCTATGATGGGCTTTTCCTGGAAAAACTTATTCATTCTTACTGAATTTGTAATTATATAGAAAATGTGACAGCTTATGGATTGCGTAATTCTATGGGGTTATTTTATGGAATGCCAAGCTAATAAACAGCTGGACATTGTTAGGTAGTTTGATGCATAGGTGTGGCAATACTTGTACGTGGATATATGCGCTATTTTTAAATTATATACAGAGGGAGGAAGTCTTATGCCAATAAAAATTAGTCTGCAAATTTATTGATGCCACATGTAAGAAACTAGTTTCCAGCACTGATTGGACTTTATGATTCAGGTAAGAATTGTATTAAGCTTGAGAGTAAGCTGGATTTTATTTTAAACAAGAACACCATTTCTGGCTCTCTAAAGCCTTTGTAACATGACAGAAGGAAGATGTTTTTAAATACATTGGTCAAAACAACTTTCATTCTCTGAAGAACATACATATCAATGCCAAAACCACATTACTTATTTTTTAATCCAATGCAACATTCTTGACCCTATAATTCCTGAACATTTTTCAATATGTCTTTAATACAAAATTGCCACTCATTTAATAAATAATTGTCTTTATTGCATAACAGATTTAATCATGCATTTTTGTTCATTTGGACACTGTTGCTTTGATATCCAGTTGTCATTGACATACAAGTGCAAACACCATTGCAAAGATTTTCCCCCTCTCCGGTTCCTTAATTTTCCACTCCAAAATAGACTCACAGAAAATTAAAATAAATTATATATTTATTACATTATTACATAGGTCTCCATAGGATGTCATCAGTAGAGCCAACATGATGTCCTGAAAGTTCAAATTTTGATCATACTGTTCTCAATCCTGACATGATTAATACAGTACAGATTTTAATCAGTGTGAAAACTAACATAATACTAAGATTTTAATTAATTTAAAGAGTGATATTTTCATATCTTCTTTAAAACTCAATATAAATGAATCCATGGAATTAGACCAAGTCTACTTTAAAATATCCTTTCATTTAGCAGAAAAACCAAGATGTCATGACTATTGCATATAACCAATGGTTCACAAATTATCCTTTTGCCAGACTGAGCCTTTCATTGCATGAGCTGGCTGTAGTAGCCTCAATCGTGTCTCAAAAGCAATGCTTTGGAGAAAGGACTGTGAGTTAACTGGATGGACATATATTTATTGACTGTTATGCATATTCTGCAGACTGATCTTTTGTTTTGGCCCTAGGCTTCTTAACAGATAAAGTGGAAACTGTTTGCATTTCTCCCCAAAAAATTATTTTTGAAACATGAAAATGGATAAACTTAGACAAATCAGACTCCCGTTTCACTATTTATCCTTTCCAGCAAGACCTTCCATATTCATATTCAGACTTTAGAGAATTGATTAAAACATGACAAAAAGCCGAAATAGTCACCAACTTATATTAAAATGTGAAAATCAAGGAGTTGCCACTAAAGAAAATCTCTGGAATAAAACTATAATTACCATGCCTTCATAAATAAGATATCTTCAGCAACATTACAGCTTGCTGCCTTTAAAGCTACTTTCTACTGAAAAAACAAGGTAATTAAATTATCATGTTATTCACTGTAAACTGAAATGAGTTTTAAGCTATAATACAGCATATATAGTCATAAATGAAACATTGGTGATGCATATACCACTTTGAAATTACTTTTTGCTAGAATTCTTTACTAGACATCAGGAGCAAGTCGGAGCAGTTTGAATAACTTAGAAGAAGTTGCTTTCATAGGAGAACATTTTTTTCTTACAATCTCAAGATTCATAATACAGATAGCTCTTGACTTACGACCACTGTTGCTAAGTGAGACAGTTGTTAAGTGAATTTTGCTCCATCATGTGACCTTTCTTGCCACAGTTATTGTTAAGTGAATTCCTTCACTTGTTAAATTAGTAACTCTAATATCATCAGTTCAATCAATCTGGCTTCCCCATTGACTTTGCTTATCACAAAAGATAATCACATGAACCTGGCATATTGCAAACATTGTAAATATGAGTCAGTTGCCAAGTGTCTGAATTTTGATCGTGGGACTGTGCAATGGTCGTAAGTGTGAAAAACAAGCATAAGACCCTTTTTTCACTGCCATTGTAATTTCAAACCATCACTATATGAACTGTTGTAAGTTGAAGACTACCTGTATAGAGATGGAGCCTATGGCTGTTATTAATAGATGAGGTCTACAGTTAAATGTATAAACTTTTTCTAACAAGTACTATATATGGAACATAGTTAACTTTTTCCTTTAGGGTAACAAATAGCGTCATACAAGTTTTAAATTCTCCCGATTATTTACTCTTAATTATTTACCCAAATTCCAACTATGTATCTGATCTCATTTCATTGCATCACTTTTAATCCTAGCAACAAACATTAAAGAATCTTTAATGAAGAGCTATAAAGTGACTGTTCACAAGGTAAAGAGAACACACCAAAGTTTTCAGAATGATACAGCTCCCAATTTATTTCCTATTTAAGATTTTTTAATTATTTAAAATATCTTGCCCACAATTCGCTGTACTTTTTTCAGATTAAATTCCCTTTTACGATATAAGGAACTCATTTGCTTTTACATTTCTGCATAAGCAGCAATTAGAATTTATTTTATTTTCTGATGTGGAACCTATCCTTCTGAAGACCATACCATCTGAAATTAGATTGTCCTCAATTCTACTTGTCTTTCCTCTACTGGAAAGCTTTTAAGCATGGTGGTTCTCTCAGACAGAATGGTCAGGAGATTAGCTGGGCCCATAAGATGTTAATTCACTATTGTTTGGTTTATCCTCAGTTCCTTTACTGTTGGTAGTTTTTTGCTTTTTGTTATTTGTCATTTATATTGATGTATCAAACTGGCTGCCCAGAGTTATTGTTTCAAGTTAAGTATAAAACAAAACAAAAGAATCAGTCACTTAATAAAGTATTAGATTCATATTCTAGATTTTGTTCCGTAAATCAAAGTACCATCTCTGGTGCTCCATCCTTGAAACAACAATCCTATGAGATGAGTTGGGCTGAGAGAGAATGACTGGTTTCCAAGTTACTCAAAGAATTTCCATGGCTAAGGATAGATGAGAACCTGAATCCAACTCCTTATTCACTACATCACATTGCTTTGGGAAATGATAATGATCAAGACTAATATTTTTAAAGAATTATCATGCTTAAAATATTATAAACATGTAGCTGATAAATACATGATACTTCTTCTGACACAATATTAGAACACAACTTGCTTCCTTTGAGCTTCATCTGGGCTACATTTACTTAACTGCAAATGTAGAAAACATAGAAGCAATCAGTCAACTGGGCAGGAACCATATTGCGTATGGTAGAATATGACCATCAATTTTAAGCATTTAAATATTTGCATATTGTCAAGAAGACAGATGCACACCCGAAGCACTGACTAATACATGACATTCTCCCTGACAGGTAAAGTGAATATTTGCATTTTGAAGCTATCACGCAAAGTTGAAATGGCGCCAGGGAATTGGAGAATGAACTCTTCCATCTGCTATCTCTGCAGCAAATATGCTGCTCTACTGCAATCTCTTTTCAGTTTCTTGACAAAAATTTGCTGTTTTCCAATGGAAATACCAAGTTTAAATATACAACTGAACATAGAATACTTATTGATCATTCAGACCTAAGCATCAGCCTGTTTCAGCTTTTCACCTTGATCCTCCTCTAGGCAACCTCAACCCACTGGAAAACATCAACTGCAATCTTGTTTTCAAAATTAATTAATGCAAGCAAATGGAAGCATACTTGCAGTTACAGAAAATGAATCATGATTATATTGATTGAATTGTAAGCTTTTGAATGTGTAGTTGTTATATATCTAATGTACCCAATACTGTAACTAATGTTCTTTGAATGAATTATGAAATTATTTAAAACAGTAAAAAAATTCCCTAAAACTTTTTTTAAAAAGTAGAGGAAAATAAGACAGTAAAGTGGAATAAATTGTGCACAAAAACACATTACTGCAGGGTTGAATATACATTTAAATGAGAATAAACTGATTTAAAATGTCTGGTTTTTTCCATTGCTTTCTCATCCCTTTGTTGCTCATGTCGCTTGAAAAACTTGTCTCAGAAACTGCAGGCTTTCCTAAATAACCTAAAACAGATTTTTATAATCTCCCAAACTGATTTTTATGGCATCCATAGGACTGCAGGATCACAACAGTAAAATTCAGCAGCAAAACAGCAATTTTCTGTACCTTGTTTAGAATTTTAAATTACACTAAAAATAAAATGGCTAAAATAAGTGCAGGTGGAACATGGCTTTTTTCCCATTTTTAAAATCTCAGTTTCAGCTCTTCCAGGGTAACTTTTTCATCTTCTTGTTAAGGAAATTCACATGTTATGGTAAAAAAAAGTCAACCACAATGGTTCATTCAGAGTTGTGCCTGATTTTTATTTATGACACTTTAGTAGCACCTTAATGATAATTGTGTGAAAATTGTTGACCCCATTCACCCTGTATATATGAGGCCAGTACAAAGTGATAATGGGAAAATGATAAAATGTGAATTGCAACGTGACACACACTCTGGCCTTTCCTGTTTGAAGGAAAGGCCCATAGTCACAGACAAGTCTGTAAGAGATATAATGCATGTGTTAACATTCATCAGTCCTTCAGGGATATTCATATCCCTTCAGTCCTCAAACGACCAGCAGTGTTAAGAAATTGAAGTATGCCTACTTCCTAGTGTAGGATGGGGGAGAAACAGAAAAAGGTCCTTAAGTAAAATTAATTCCAGTAAACCATAAATACTTTTCTACATGAAAAAGGTGGGAAAGTACCCTAACTTCTATAGTCACGTGCTACAAGAGAATGAAAGTGCATTATCTTTGTGACTATGAGATTCCCACTAAAATGGTGGATTAGGAAGACGTCACAAGCATCCAGATCCAGTAAGAGGGTACAGTACAGATTTGTCTTAGGCTACTTGAAGCCAATTTTTTTTCCCTTAGCTTACTACAATATCTTTGGATAATAACTATAATAATAACTCTGATTTTTTTTAAATGCACTAAAACTACATTTTAAAGTAAGCTTTTAAAGCAACCTGTTTTAAATATTTCTGCATAATCATTTCATTAGAAATATTATAAAGATTTCAGTAGTCAGCAGTATAATGGTTAATAAATATCTAAACTGCATAAATACCTCTCCAGGCACATTCATTCATTGTAAATACAAGAACAAATATCAACACCAGTTTTAGGATATCCATTTACTCGGGCTTTCACATTAGTGAAGTATCAAATTCAATTATACTGTAAAGGTAAGTCATTCTTTTGAGCAAAGGAGCTATATTTTTCTCTATTTTGTTTAAAAAGTAGGGAAGGAGAATGAAATCTAGTATTTCAAAAGGATGGTGTTCCATAACATAACATTCTGATTAGACCAGAATGCCTAGAAATCTCAGATACTTCCTTTTATTAATTATTGGAATTCTGTGAAATTTTGTTAGCCTCATGAACGTTGTCAGCAAACTTGTAATTGTTAGCAAATTTTTTACACTCAGGAGTTACAAATATTTGCCAAACCCAGATTTAGCATTACATGAGCAAGTCAAAATGCATCTTGTCTTTCTGAGTTTCTCCCTGTTCTTTTTAATGAACATAGCCAAGACCAAGATGGGAATTTTGCTTTAATTTGCCATATGATTTTAAGTAATAAATTGTGGTTAACCTCAATTGGGGACTATTTAAAACAGCTTTTCCTAATATGATACTCTCTATGGTGTTGGGAGTACAAATTAATTTGCACTAATACAAATTACATTGTATGTTATAAATTATACTACAATAGTAAATTGTAATGCAATTTCTCTCACACAAATAATCCATGAGAATTCTGGGAGTTACAGTCTCAATATACATAGAACGCATCTGGTTACGGAAAGCTGATGTAATGGAATGTGCACCTGGAGAAGGGGGGAGGGGTAATTCCCGCAAGAGCAGTGCAATTTCCCAGGGAGGAGGCAGTGCATTCCAGAAAGAATCTCAAATTAAGAAACTGTACAGTTCCAAGCTTGGGGAGGGAGAAAGAAGTTCAGGGTGGTCTCACCTCAAAATCTGTAAGGTTGGAGAGATTAATCTCTATTAGGGTAGAGAGTTATAACTTTATTTATAACTAAGATTCTATGCAATAGGTGTAAGCAAATAAAGAACTGTACTTGACTGGATTTCACTGTGTCATCTTTGGGTTTGGGCACGAAAGCAGATTTGGCTCTAGACAATACATAGAGATGTCCATATAATTTTCTAGGCAACAATAAGATTTACTTTCACGTGAGGTGGGCAGTCATAGAAATGTGATAGATGATAGATATATAGATATATAGATATATAAATATAGGGATAGATAGATAGATAGATAGATAGATGATAGATAGATAGATAGATAGATAGATAGATAGATAGATAGATAGTAGACAGACAGAAGATAACCTGATTATAGAGATGAGAGAGAGAGAGAGAGAGAGAGTTACCAGTCTTTCTCCATTTTTAAAAATTTTCCTACCTTTATTTTCCCATGGAGATATTCACTAGGCCTGATCTGTTTAGCTTCTTTTGAAGATTGGGTGATGGTATGTGAGAAAGATCTTGAAAAACAAAAACAAGATCTTGAGGAATAGTCAGGTAAGTGGGCATATAGCCCATAGGTGATGCCTCCTTCAGCAAACTCAACATAAAAGTCATTTTGGTGCAATATAGGAAACTCCACAGGCCAGCCTGCCATAAACATTTCATATTGAGCAGTGAATGTATAGAATTGAACCTGGTCACCTCTGAACTTCTCCAGGTTCAAGCTCCCATGGGAATGCAAGAATATTAGCTAAGCTACCATCTGCTGTCCTGCCAGAGGTTGAAACAAATTCTGTCCAGCTGTTGCAATGGTATCCTGACAATCTGCAAACTGGTCATCTGTGCCTTCACTTGCTGCTAGCATTGCAACATAGCGATCGGATCCTCAGCAGATAGCGAAATTCCTTGAGGATCAGAGGCCATTCCTGAAACTCTTTTCAGAACAGATTATGAGACTTGCAAGGCTGATGCCAGCCTTTCCAGATAAACCAAGAGGAAACTGAACTAGATGAGCTGCTCTAAAAGAATCTTGCAAGTCTCCCGCTGTCTCTTACAGTGTGAAACATTAAGGAGGATTCCTCCTCAGCTTCTTTCTCCACTTATTATGCAACCCCTGTAGGCAACCCTCTCTTACCTGCTATTCCCCGGGCAGCATTTCTTAAGATCTTTCTCATATAACCATCACTGTTAATGCTGCTGCCTAGCTTACGTTGTGAATATTGACTTAAATTACTGAATTATGAACATAATTGCACAAATTAAATGGAAATTACATATCTTGATTACCATATGGCAAAACATTTGTCAAATTATGTCAAAATAATCTGACTAGCAAGAATAGCAATTTTATTTGATAGATCTATCTTTGATTCAAAAATCTTACTCAGAGCATGCTCATCAATAGCTCCACATCAAACTGGAATGGACTGCTTCAAGTTTCAGTTTCCAAATCTGCAAATGACACAGGACTTACAAGTCCTACTATTTTTACTTCAAAGTCTTTTTGATTAGTTTAGAACTAGAGGCCATATTTCAAAGTTTCATACTGCTCTTTGTTCTCCTGATTTTTTAATTTAATTTTACAACAGCTTATGACTACTCTGGTTAGAACCATCACTGATGGGCCTATAAGGCCAATAAATAAACTTATGTCATGTACAGTTGTCTCTTGTAAACTAAATCTGAACTAATTATAACAAAAAAAAACACCTTCATTTTTTAAAAACTAACTTTGATAATATAAGTTCTAGGCCTCTGCAATTTTCACAGTATTTTGCACATAGCAGCCTTCTTACAGCAGTTGCATCTTTGCCTGGGATCACAATGTAAAACTGTGTACAGGGTGTGCACACATACACACATTGAGGCACTCTTTCCCTTTGATTTCAAGAGCTATACAATCCTAAAACCATTCAGTTTAACTTTCAATGTAATCCTATGTAAGTTTGGAATGAAATAATAATTCAGTGGCGCTGACTGTTTTTCAAACATAATTTAGAATCACAATCTTAAAACCACACAATATTACGTGGGACTATTTAAAAGAAAATTGCATTCAGTTCAAGGATACTTCCTTGAGTTAAATGTGTAGAGGACTGAAGACTGAATAAATAAAAGAGTTGGTTTCAAATAGGATTCTGAACATCAAAATCTTCTTTTAAACTTCCTTAAAAACTAAGCCCTCAAATGCATTCCAGATGAGAGGAAATCATAAGCATTTTATATTCAAAATGAGATCATGAATGCCTCTGTAATTCAAAGAAGCACAGATTTCTGTGGAAGTTTAATGCTCTTAGAGAACATCCTGTCTGGAAGTTAGGAAAAGCATAGCCAATCATTGATTAGAGGCACTTGAGAAAGCTTTCAATGAGCACCCAGAGGTCTTCCAGGATTGCTTTTAGATAGGACAAGTGTATATTGCTGCCAAATCAAACTCCATCTTGCTGAAAATGCATATTTCTGTGTAGTTACATTTCTACACTAGACACAAACAGGCTCTCTCTCTCTCTCTCTCTCTCTCACACACACACACACACACACACACACACACACACATTCATGCTGAACACCTCTGTCATTTGAAGGTTTATCCTTTCCCAATAGCATCTCAGTCATGGAATTCCAAGGTTCAATCTTGATTTTTTTTAAAAAAAAAACAACATATCCTCATTAAATGCATTTGTCTACATACATGAAGACCCTAATATTCCTAACGCCAAAATGCAGCAGGGAGAAAGGGGACAGCTGACAGTTCAGTCTCAATTCATCCAGACAACAACACCTGGCTTGGCGGGGGGAATGTGGGTGGGGAGGGCTGACCTCGGATCAGGTGGATGGATGGCTACATTCCCTCCCCGCGTGCTGCAATTTCTATGCACGGCGCATCAGGCGCGGAGTCGCGTTTTGGAAGAGTCCGCTGGCGCCGCCTCCTCCCAAGCGCCCGTCTCCGGGCAACAGAAAATCCCAAAGAGCAGGCGGGCCTCTAGCTGCCTACTCCGCTACTGGCGTCGCTTACCTGCTTCCCAACAGAGCTACGGCCGATGCGAGTGTCGAGCAGGTCGTGAGGAGTTTCGTTGCCTTCACTGGCACTATAGAGGAGCCGAAAAGGGACGCTCTTCTGCCTTTCCCTGAAGCGACCCGCAGCCTTTCTCTCCATCTCAGTCAACAAGGTGTCTCCTGGGGGTGGGGAGGGGGGAGACGGTAGCGGTCAACCAATTCCAGCCGGAAGGGATCGGTTCATTTACGAAGACCCTCGGTTACGGGGCGCGGGTGGAAAATGGGGCAGTTGCTTTCCACTTCGGAGGCAGAAAGCAAAGGCCAGCTCCATCTTACATACATATAGTTTGTGTGTGTGTGTGTGTGTGTGTGTTTGCCATGAGCTTCCTTCCCACACGCGCACACGGCACGCAGCTAACCCTGGTTCCTCTCTCCCGGGCCGGCGGCACCTGGGATGCTGCACACTGCAGCGCCGAGAGTCCCCTAACCCACGAAGACGAGCTCCTGGCAGGGCGAGCTCTTCTTCCCCGGCCGGCAGGTCCAGCAAACAGCGGCAGCCCGTTTCCCAGCGGCAGCCGCCGGGCGAAGGTAAGGAGGTTCTTACCTGCGCGGCCGCAGCGAGCTTTCGAGAGCATTCCGACGGTCCAGAGCATCAAGGCGAGCAGAGGAGCCGCGGTGTGCATGGCTGGCTCTTGGGAGAAGTGGCGTGGGGAGAAAGATGAGCTGCCCGCAAGAAGCGAGGATCGCAAGGCGAGAGGGAAAGGCAAGGCGCTCCTACGGCCAGGCTGGTGCTGCTGCTGCTGCTAGCGGGAGAGGCGCCTCCTCGCCACCGCCTCAGTGCTGCATTGTGTGCCGCCGGCTTCCGCTCGCGTCGAGAGCTTTTACTGCATTGGGTATCCTGCTGTATCTCAGAGGCTTCAAGCTCCTCCCTTTTCGCTTTCCTTCTCAGCTCCAGGCGAGGGGGATCCACGGTCGGTCGAGCTGTCTCCCTTTCTGCATCCCGCTGCCTCCGATCTGGAGAAAGCGACCCAATGGCTGGGCAGGGAGTGTGTCTGTTTTGGGGGAGGGGGGGTAGGAGGCGACAGCAAGCGAAGGAGAATCTGAGAAATGCATTTAGTTAAATTCGGGTGGGGATACGGGACGTCGAGCTAGACCGACTATTCTCCTCTCCTATGCCAAGGATGTTTTCGGTGAAGTTGAGAAATTATTTTTCAAGCTAATGTGGAGACAGAGCAGGACAATACTGCAAATTGTGATAACAATCCAAAGGGTTGCTAAATCTCGACCGAGCACATCCTGCAATGTTATTTGCTTGCTGCTGGAAGTGGGTTCCAGCTACTGTGTTCCCTAAATCATGATTTAGCATCCACACAACCAATTTGTGGTTTATACAAACCATAATTTTGTGCAAGGTGAGCCCACCATATCAAATAAAAGTTCAATTATTACTGGAAATGAGTACTATACTCATACTTAATCATAATGTAAGCTGCCCAGAGTCGCTTCAAAAATGAGATAGACAGTATATAAATGTAATAAATAAATTATAAGCAGTAAACATGAAATGATAAACATTTGGGAAAAAGCTTCATTAGTTTTTTGGAAATTGAAATGGAAACTGATTTTATGTACTTCATATGTAGGGGGCTTGCATAAGCGCACCAACGTGCCTACCGTCCCTGTCCTATTGCTTCTTTTTATTTTTCTTATATGTATCCATTTCATGTATTCATAACTATGTTTATACTTATACCTATTGTTAGCGATTGACAAATATAATAAAATAAATTAAACATTCTTGAAAATGGATTAGGAAGCTACTTTTGACTGAAGCTCCTGAAAGCCTCCTCTTCACATTAGTTGGGTTCACACATTATTACAGTTCAATTTGCAAATTTATAGGTTGCTGATTTACTTTTTAAAAAAAAATCACAATTGGTTTTAGATTGCATGAAGATGTTATATGAATCCAAAACATGTTGGGTTTTATAGAATTATGTGGTGCCTCAATTTTCACTCATTTTTATTTTAGTATTATTTTAATGAGTTATGCGGAATATACATTGTTTACCACCCAGAGTGATGTTAAGTTGAGCTATTATATAAATTTTCTAAAATAAGTAAAACTTATTAAACAAATTGCATAATGTCTTATTTGATGTGTAAGTGTAACCAACATGGTTTAGCTTTATGTAGCACTAGGCCACTGCAAAATGAACTAGTTAAAAATGATTACCTGTCTTAACTAGGCAGCCATTATACATTTGATCTCTATGACATATGTTTAATAGAGACTATATCTTCCAGAGTTCCCAACCAGACAACATATAAGGAAAAAATGCACATTTGGTTTAAATGACATTTTCTAGAATGGTAGTTATGTTTTTTTTCCACCTCTCAACACTAACCCCTCAACATTATCCAACCTTATTCAGAAATATATTCTGAAAATATATTTCAGAAAGACACAGTCAGAAGAAAAGTTGAAAACATGATTATATGTGTTGAGTTAGAATTTTCTAACATTCTAGATGTTGAAATTGAACTCAGGGTCTGAAGTTGGGATGAAGTAATTAATCTGCTCTGCCATCTCTGAGAACACTAATTTATAATCCAGGAAGACTGTTTTTCTTCAAGGTCAGGTCAGAAGGCAATCATGACATGTGGGACATTCAAAGCTATTTCACTTTACAGGCAAGGCATCAAAACTAGAAACTTGCAAAAATGTAAATGTGGCTTTCTCAATTTTAGACACTGCTCACATATGTTTGCTAGCTGGCAGCTAGATTTGATTTAGGATTAGGATCTAACAGTATCTTGAAATCATAATTGTGTGTCATCAGTGATTCAAAATGTAACTAGATTCTGTTTTAAGGTACGTTAATATTCTTTTCATAACTTGAATGGCAAGATGGAGAGAACAGAGATGAAATTAATCCAATAGATTTAATTAATAGATTAACTAGTTAACTATATTTAACTATGTTAAATGTGCTGGAAGTAGTTTAGAGAAAGCATGTTTACTTAGAAAAAAATCATATGTATGTTATGATTTATGATGGCATTTTATGGTTATGATCGATTCACTTGTATGTACTCTGAGAACTTATGTATCGGAGACATTCTTTCTGTATCCAATCACAGTTGACCAATAAAGAATTCTATTCTAGTGTTCCAAATAATTTGATCAGATTGTGTGTCCAGTTCTGGCACCACAGAACTTAAGAATTTGAATGAATTGGAAGAGGTTAACAAATATTAGAAATGAGAAACAAATTTTACAAAGAGATGGCGAGAAATGTATAGCCCAAAAAAGGCAGGGAGAGAGGAAGGGAAATAGCATTCTTGAATACAGTATTCAAAGAGATTTGTATTCCACCTTTATTTTTATAAATAGCTTAAAGTAGAAAATTGGATACTTAATATAGTAAGTAGCCATCAAAAACAACCTATAGCATAGTTTAGGCTGAAGGTGACTCCAAATCTCCCAGCTGGCTTTCACACCTAAGGTAGGATTAACACTCAATGTTTTCTGATTTCTAGCCAGGGGCCTTAAACGCTGGACCAAACTGGCTTGTTCCATAAAAAATTAAATTAAGACAAGATGCTCCATCAAGGAGGAAATGAGTGAGATTTCAAGAGAAATGGCATTGATGTTTCAAAGCATTTGGGGGACTATGGAAAAAAATTACAGAGAGATCAAGTACCTAATGCAAGGCATATATAGGAAAACAGAAAATACGCTACAACTGATGATGAATGAAGATCAGAGTCCAGAAAAGAGAGATAGTAGAAAGAATGGAAGAAAAGACAGAACAAGCAAACCAGCAAACAAAGCAAGAAGATAGGAAGGAGAAGACAATAAAAACAATGACTGATGAAATCAAGCAAGGCAAAAGCACTTTAAGAGATTTAAAAATGGAATTGGATAAGCTGGAAGATACTTTTGAAAGGGAGATAGGGGTTTTGGTGGATACTCTGGAGACTGGCAGCTTAGGAGGATAGAGATTGGAGAAATATTCAGTCTGAATGATGAAGATACAGATGTTGATAGATCCAAGAGTATGGGAGGCAAGCCAAAAAATGAATATGAATTGAAGTATTAAAACGGACAAGAGATGGATAGAGTGTATGTGTGTGTACACACACACTCATATAATGGCCTGATTAGGAGTTTGAATAGAGGTAGAAATAAGAATACACATTTTTATATGAAGCAAGATAGATGGAAAGATTGGGGGTTGAAAGATGGTATTAGGTATGTTTAAATAATAGGAAGACTGATACTTGAATGGTGTATTGTGACTTTGAACCAAATGAATGACTGTCTTAATGTGTATTAATACTAGGATTAGCAATGGTGACCTGATTAGAAGTTAGAATAGAGGTAGGAATAAGGAATAGAGGAAATATTAGCACATAATTTTTATTTAATAGAATACAATAATTTGATGGAAAAGAACAGAGATTGAAAGATGGTATTACTATGTATGCTTATATCATTGGCATTAAAATGGAATATTGAAATATTGAATAACTATTCTAAAAAAGAACCATGTATATTAATACTATTGTTTGATTAATATAGCAACTATTATGATTATCATTATTGATGTTTGCATTAAAAAGAATTATACAGTTCATGTATTGATATTGATGTATCAATATGTTGATATATGATACAATATGTATCAAATGTTCATGTATTGATATTGATGTATAATTAAAAAAATAAAAATCTAAAACTTGGGCGGGGGGGAGAGAATAAACGTTGACACACCTGAAGGACACTCAGATTCAGGAAGGCTTCTTTCCTCAATGCCTTCCAGCAGAGGCAATACAGAATGTTTTAAGCTGAACTACTGCATTAAGGTACAACATCCCGTTTCCTAGTCTTAAGATTTGCTTTTGTTCTCAAAAAGATTTATTCCATGATGAATGTGGTCAAAGTATGCTCTAGATAGAGGAAAGTACACTTTGGATCTTATGAATCCAATATTAATGTTTTAACAGCCTCAAAATTTCAACCACTTTTGGAGAGAATAAACTCTTCTAAGCATTTAAACAGTATTCTTAGAACACGTATGTTGGCAGGGAACTGTGTATGTCATTTCCTCTGTCCTTTAGCTAGGCATTTAGCCAGTTTTAGAAGCTGACTCCAAATTGCTATATCCTAATTCTCCATTACAGTAAAATCTCAATTTAACAGACAATTTAGGGGAAGGGAGTGCTTGTGATTTATGAATGTCTGTTAAATCCAAAAGTATGCCATTAGCTGCAATTTATTCTATCTGTATAACAATATCATTACACAAATGACACAAGCTATATAAATACAATTTAATATACATTTTAAGAGCCTTGTTCAGATTACTTGGCATTTAATAGACTTACTTGGGATGCATAAATGAAAATGTTGTCCAATGCATCTGAAAATCACAAAATTGGTATTTTACTATAACATATATTCTATTCTAGAATGTATGTGCAAAGGCAAGGCAACAAATGCCTCCAGTAAGTTATGTATATACTTAAAAATAGAATTTTATGAGAATATATTACAAGGATTCTGTGAGAGCTTTCTGAGTTAATGAAATAATGAATAGCCAGCACAAAAGTATGAACTCAGTTGGAATAATATGCACATAGTGATTTAAACAATCATTATTATAATTATTTATTATAAAAACACATATTCACATTTTTTTTCAATTTGCACTTTTATTCTATACCCATTGTTTTAAATAAAGCAACATTAAAATCCAGTAAATGGTGACGAGGAGACAGACGTAGAAAACAAAGACCAGAGGGCATCTGTATGCTGGTCTTCCCAACTATTTTTCATTAAACTTGAACCTTTGTTCTCTTGTATACTTGAAAACCCCCTAAAATCTGAATTTGCATCGCTGGTCTGAAACAACTGTAACACAGCTTGAGTTGATGAGCTTTGTTCATTTGTTTCTTCCAGAACAGGTGGCTTCTCTGTCTGCTGTAAGCATAATTCCATATTTTGTTTCTGATTTCCTTTTCTATTCCGTCCTATGGGATGTATGACTTTTTTGTTGAATTTCATTGAAGGTGAGCTTTGTATATTAATGTCTGTCAACAAAACTGGATCCTTGTTTGCAAGACTATGGGATGGCTTTTCTGACTCTAAAGCAACTGAAAGTTCTCTTGGAAAATGGCTTTCCACATTATAGTCAACAAATTCTTTGTCAATTGGTAAATGAGAAGCTACTTTCTTCAAACATTTTGCTGGCAGAAGAACTGAACTACTCAATTTTCGTTTTGACTTTAATGTGTTATTTCTTTCACTATACTCAGATGCTTGGATCTGAGTATGTAATGAGTTTAAATTTGCTGACAATCCCAATGTATTCTGTCTTGATAGAGGCTCACAGGGTTCATAAATTTCTGGCAAATTTTTCATATATGGTGTACTTTCTTTTGGAGGAGGTAGCGGAACCAAATTCGTTGATAAAACTATTTCTTTCAAGTTTAAATTTTTAGGTATTCTGGTTTTATCAGTAGTGCCATTTAGTTTTCTTGATGTTTCTGAAGAACAGAAGGTGTAATAGGAACAAGCAGAACATGAAGGTTCAGAGGTAAAATGGTTTTGTGTAGACTTAGAATATCCATCTATGTGTTCAGAACCTTCTTTCAAAGCCTTCATTGCAATGCTTTCCCGAGAATACCATCTCAATGGAATATCTCGTCTCATCAGTCTTTCTTTCAGTTCGTCCTTTTTTGTTCCAATGAGAGAAGCAAACTGTCCAACATTACATTTGCGCCTAAAATTAAAGAAATTAATATAGGTAAAAATTAAGAATTATTCTTTTACTGTATGAATACTAGGTTAAGTAGTAAGTTATTAATGATACAGGTCAACTCTCAAAAGATTACTCCAGGTTTGCAAGTTACCACAAACTTGGTTGTCTGTGGTAAATATTATCTTGAGAGCCTGCACGGGAGACATTATTTAATTAGCTGCATTCTTTTCTCAAAAAGAAAGTCAAAGTTGTTAAACTGAACTGTATTTTTTTGTTTACTGACATTAGAAGAGCAACAAAAATACCTTGCCAAATGTACAATTAGAAATAACACCTCTACCTGTTCCCCAGATTCCTAAAGAAGATAACAGTAGCAGTGAATTTTTAATAACCTTGCAAATTGCAAAGCAAAAATCCAAATAACAGAATATATTTTAGAATCAATTTTCTTCAGCCTTAAAAACCCAAAATTCCAAGTTATTATTTTCCACATTATATAATAAATTTCATATGCTATAAAACCTATGCATAGTATTAAGGTCATATAGACTTCTTTCCTGTGCAGTAAAAATACCTATATATTTCAAAATATTTTATTATATTTAAACCATTATATTCACAAATAATAAAGTGCATATTAAAATTATCTGCTGTCTGACAGTAGCAGACTTAAAATTATTTTAAACTATATAGTAATAGCACTTAGACTTATATACTGCTTTATAGCCCCCTCTAAGCAATTTTACAGAGTCAGCATATTGCCCCCAACAATTTGGCTCCTCATTTTACCTACCTCAGAAGGATGGAAGGCTGAGTCAACCATGAGCCTGGTGAATTTGAACTGCCAAATTGCAGGCAGCCTGCAGTACTGCACTATCTACTGCACCATATATATATTAGCAATTTCCCAAATCCAGGGATATAGGAATGTTTGTCAAAAATATATTAATTTGTGGCTAATGGCTAGCTTGATCTTTCTTAATAAAACTAAAGATGTTAATAATCTTTCTCATAATATTAGCATTAGTGCTATGTTTTTCACAAATATTATATGCAGAATATAGGAATTTGTAAAATACAATAAAATAGATGTGGTCAGTGATAATTTCAGAGTGAGTTTCCTTAAGTTTAAATAGCTGCCCTATGATAAAGTTACTGCAAAAGTAGCAAATTGACTTGGGACAAAAAGGTCAGTGTAAATTCTCAAATCTGAAGAAATCAACTCCTGTAAACTTTGGCTACTTTTAAACAACCACAAAAGTATAGTTTCCCTTCTATATTATGTATTGCATAATTATTAGCAAATAAGCCATTACTCTTAATGGCTTATTTACTCCTTTATAGATAAAATTAAAATGTCCAACAATATATCTATTTTTTATTGTTGTTCCAAGGAAGTTCTCTGAAATATCACACTGAGTGGTTGGGCGATATTTTTCTCCTGCTGACAAACAGCTGATTTTACTGCCAATGCTGATTCTTTGGCAGTGCACCTCCAGATTTGAACAGGAGCAACTACGAATGACTCAAAATAACTCTAATAACTCTTGGAGGACTCTGTATCTATCTGGGAAGAGGAATCTTGATGGTTGCAGTTCTTGGTAGGAGCAGCCCGAGTGTACTGGTCTCCCTCTTTTCCTTTCAGATGTTTCCTTTTTATGCTCACTTTGTTTTAACTGAATGTTTTGAAGTTTACTTTTTCACTTTCATCTTCAACTGTTAATCAACTGGTTGAATGCTGATTTATTCTAACCCCTTGCTGGATTTGAATATGTAGTTTCTGCACCTTTTTACTGCTTTATTTTGGAGTTCTGAATCATTTACACTTTCAACTCATAAAAGTTAACAGCGAGCACTCTCATCTGGATAGTGAAAGTGATCTGATCTGATTTGATTTACATTTACATCAGATTTTTATTACAAGGATTTTGTATTCCATTAGGGGTTTTTTTTTTAAAAAAAATCTGGTCTTATTTCTTTTGAATATTATATATCTAATTTGTTGCTGGCAGATTTGAAGAAGGAGCCTAGTTTAAGAATTGCAGGCTTGTAGACAAGGCTGAAAGAGACATGAATTCAAAAGACTTAGAGATGACAGAATCAATGAGTGATAGATTGGACTTTAAGAAGATTGATGGAAATTGGGAAACTGATTTATCATATCCAATCAGAAGACAATTGTCAAGAGTTGTTGCATTTACACTTGTAAGAAGATTCTCTGAATAACAAATTCTGTAAAGATACCTACAACAGAGACTTATGACTTTGGGGAATGAGATGCAAATGTTGAGAACGATTCCAGTAAGAAATTTAAGGAAAGGTTTTATCGTTAAGAATCAATCAAAGGTATTTGATCCTGAGATGATTATGGTGGTTTATGGCAGATCGGAGGCTGTTGTGATTTTCTATGAGTTAAATACAATAATACATTGTTAACAGAGGGCTTTGAAGTTTATCTTTGCTTTTGGCTTTATCTGTTAGCTATAGTTGTTTCTATAATAGATAGATGCCAGGTCAAATTGATTGGATAAACAATATAAAGTATTTTATAGATGGCACTTTCTACTAGCAAGACTAGCCAAGATGTTCAAGGATATGTTTGCAAAGTGTTGGAAATGTAACCAGACACTGGGCTCATATTACCACATGTGGTGCAGATGCCCAAAGGCAAAAAAATATTGGACAAAAGTACACTTGGATAGAAAAAAATGATAAATGAATACATAGACTTAAAACCATAAATATTTCTGTTGGGTATCATACCAGAAAAATATAATAAAGGGAATATGTATTTAATACTACATGTGTTAACAGTGGCTAGAATTGTATTTGCACAACACTGGAAGAGCATAAAGATCCCTACAGAAGAGAATTTAATAAAAAGATACTACAATGTGTAGAAATGGACAGATTTGTTCTATCAATGGTTATCGAGCAGAAACAGAAGTTAGATTTTAAAAAATACAACAGGATTAATTTTGTAAAAACGGTTTACTAAATGGGTAAGTACTATTATCACTATATGTTTATTATCAATGTTATGATGTTATCAATGTTACTATATATTGTTACTATATGACTACTAATATTATGAATGCTATTATTATGATGATGATTATTACTCAAAATAACTATACCCAGACAACACAGTTTATATAGAAATTGAAATTTTTGCTCTTTCTATAAATAAAAAAAAAGATTGGATAAAAAGAGATGTAGAAATTCATAAATTGTGGGCCAGTTTCGCAAGGGGGGAGAAGTGTTATTCTTGAAATATATCAGTATTCAATGGGGGAGGGGCAATCTAGGTATACGTTGGTTTTAAAAGCACATTTTTCATCTCTTTAGCTTTGCTTGGTCTTGTACTTTTCTCTCCTTTTTGGGGAGTCTGTATTTTAACTTTGTGAATAAAATATACAGTTACTGAAAAATACGTGTGTGTGTGTGTGTGTGTGTGTGTGTGTATCAATAGCTATCTGTCTGCCTGCCTGCCTGCTGGCTGAAATTAACATGAAACATAAGAGGTAGTTACTGGGTCTCTTTAAAACTATATCCATCAAACAAACGGATATATAGTTTTTAAGCAATTTTAAAACATACATTTATGAATAATTATAACAACACATTATAAGAGAAACTTTAAAGAACAACAGGAGGAAATATCAAGGTATGTTAAGGAACTTTAAGGTCTGAAACAGGCTACAATAGAGCTTAACATTTTTTTGAGATCATTCTAATATAGTCCCTTGCTCCACTTTCAAAGAGTCAAGATGGAAAAAGAACTAAGAAGATGAGAAACAGGAATGAATGAATGACCAAAATATATAATAACTATATATAGTCCTCAGGACTAACAAAAACCTCCTTCAACTCCAAATGTCCTCTGATATTTTTGTAGAAAAAGGACCACCATGTTAAGCTCAATGTACCATTTTTCTACAATGGAGCTATGACTTGTGAAAGTGGCTCATAATGACAGCTATTCCTGCAGAGAGGATCCTCTGTCCGTAAAGGCTCTAATTGTTTGTATAAAGACAAATGGAAGGGGAAGAATAGGTTATTGTTTTCGAATATATGAATCTATAAGTGAATAATTTCACTAGATCCACCCAATCACCGCTATCTTTGTTCTCTATTTTCTATTTTTGATAGGAAAAGGAACAGCCCTTAGATAAAGCAATAAATTTAGAATAACTTATTCTGAGATTTTTATCTATCCTGTGATATACTGCATCACTTAGTGATCCAAGAGTCCACGTGGTTGCTATAGTGATGTAAAATAACGATCTGTTATTCTTTTTTTCATATGCTTTGTTAGATTTAGAAAAAAGTTTTTTTACCTTTTAACCTTTGGTGTGTTTTCTCTCAGTTCTAAAAAGTCACAAGAAAACTTGGAAATGATATCATCCACTACTTGATACTGAGAACTCTTTGCAAATGTCTGGTGTTGTTCACTTTCAACATGCTGAAAGAAAAAAAAGTACCAGTATCATTTGTATGCAAGTTATTACTTTATGTAGTATTTTTTTAAGTTTAAAACATTTTAAAATATATGAAAGGAAGAAGCACACAAAAATATATATACTTTTATATTGCACAAAATTAGACTTAAGTGCATAGGTTTTATTGCTGAGATTTTTTTTTGAACAATAGTGCTAACATCATTCCTAGCTTATAATCTAAAGTAGCATATTTCACAATAATAAACATTTGGACATGCATACACTAATGCAACCAGGATATATTACCAGTCCTTTTATTTTTCCAAGGCAAAGCTGTTTGGAGGTTTCAAGCTACAGCTTAATCTTTCTTTTCTTCCTTCCTTCTTTTTCCTTCTTTAATTTTATGAATAAAGTACTTATTTTGCAAACAATTATAATGTGCATGTTATAATATTCAAGCATATCACATTCGTGAAAATAGGTGTATCTTCAGGATTGGTTTCAGTTGAAGTTCATAAGTTAGAAAACCTGTATAGAATTTTTCATGAATTTATATATTTTTCTAACTACTTTTCCTTTACACAGAAGTAAACTTTCAGGACAGAAAAATATGCTATGTAACTGATTTCTCCATAGGAATCCAAAACAATACAAAATTATTAAAAAAAAACCTTATTGTTTCAAATAAAAAGGCAATGTAGCAGATTGGTATATTAGAATTTAGCAATATCTGCTTTAGATAACTAAATAAATAGATAATATGTACATACCGCATGAAGATCATCATATTTCTTCATACAGCATTCACAATATCCTTTTTTCCTTTTATGCTTTAGAGGAACCTGAACTGGGCGTTTTTCTTTATCACTATTTGCAGGGTTTCTATTCTCAAGAGAAAAGAAACATCTTATTTATATTTTGTAAGACAAGCCAATAGGAACTAATAAAAATTCTGGCCTGTTTTAGTACCCAGTCATGAATCCATCCCATTATGACACATTGTCAGATACGTTTTCAATGTAATTATAAAGGATAAAAAGGAACATAAATCCTAACCTCTGCCCAAAATAGTTACTCAGAAAACCATTTTAATGCTCAGTACTGAACATCAAGTAATAAATAACATTGACAATATAATGATATAGAATACTTCAATGCATGTTGTGCATACACATAAAAAGAACATTTCTGTTCTCTTCATTATTGTAACACAAGTCTACTATAATTCTATAACAAATATGCAAGGCATATAACCCTACCAATGAATGTAGACTTCAATTAAAAAAACAATATCTAATTTTTGGTTTCAAAATAAGAAAAAAATTAAATATGTAAAACTAGTCTCTAGCACCACCTGTCAGTAGGTATAATAAGTTTCTGTCTTAAGAAGAAAAGCATTTGTTGATGCCATTAGAAAATGGGACATATTTTCTCATCTATGCATAACATTTAATAACTATACATTACATCATATGTTACATTATTTCTACCTTTACAAAACTAAAACATCTAATGCAATTTTCTACACCTAATCAAGATTAAAGATAGTCTTTGTTTACTAGAACACCCATAAATGAATGTTGAAATTATGTGGGACTGAAAGGTTGTAGTCATTGCAACATCTGCATAATCACAAATAAGGTGGTTGGCAGCATCCTGAGGTCACGTGATTACCATTTGTGATTTTCATAGCCAGCTTCTGATATACAGGAACTCACAAGCCACAGCCCATGTGACATTAACAACACAGTATGATTTGCTTACTGACTGTAGCTAATATTTTAAGTCAGACACAGTCATGTGACTTCATTTTACAAGCACATCACTTAGCAACAGAGATGCCAGTTCAAATTGTAGTTGGTAAGTGAGGATCACCTGTATAATTTAGGGTTAGCGTTTAAGGGATAATTAGCTTGTAAATCTGTGGGGAAAAATGACTTATAGCTGCTTAAAAGAAATTTATTATATGGGAAAAGTTTTACAGTAAAATAAGGTAACACTGAATGGCTATACATCTAAGAGTGCAGTTTAAAATATTCTAATATAATTTTATGACTACTAAAAGAGAAAGCAGATATAATTTTCTAAGCAAAATCTATCCAGATACTTATTTTGAAATAAACTCACCAAATAAGTTATTTAGAGATAGAGTTTACAATGAGCCTCCTGGCACTAGGTTTATTAAATTAAACAATTATAGAGCAAGCCATAGGCTAGTCCTAAATTCTGTAGCAAAACTCAGACCTGCTTTCATATATTTTTGTGTAACTAAATCTTGTCATTCACTATTGCATTTTCATGTTGTTTTTCTTCCATTACCTTTGTTTATTGTGAATTTGCCTCTGGCCATGTGCATTTTTCTTTTCTACATCAAATGGGCTGCAAGGCCTTGGATTAGAATAGTTGACAACAGGAAAGCTGGACAGCTGGAGGTAAAATGGTCTATAGCGACTATTAAAAAAAAAGTGTCAATTCACTACAATACATACACATAATCATAAGGAATGGCTTTCATATATATTGTACTTCCTTGAAATACTATTTTATCCAATAGTCACTTTACATCTTTGTTTTTCAAACTTGGCAACTTTAAGAGGTGTGCTATGGAAAGGTACATGAGTCTAAGTACTATTGCTATTGCTATTTCAATTCTGAGAATTCCCCAGCCAGTATGCTGCTAAAGTTACTAAGTTTGAAAAACACTGTTTTAGAGTAAAATGAAATGAGAAAAATGTGGAAATATTAATATATTGTTTATATCATTCTGTTCTGACTATGGGCACATTTATTTTTTTAGTCAGGATTGAGCAAGGTATTCCCTCAACTACCACCTTTATATCTAGCAACCATCAAACATAATGTGGGCAATTCTGCCAATTTCTTTTCTTTAAGATTTCATTTATTACCTATTATGGCTATCATTAAATATTTTCTTAGCATATAGACCAGAAAGGGCAAGTAGATAAAAGTTACAGATTTCTCAAAGTGCTGATTATATACAGACTTTCTAAGATAATACAATGGTTTCTTTGAACATTTAAATCTAGATTTTTCTACATCTAACAGAAAACACAGTAGATTGATGTTTTTTCCTAAAAAGCATTTACCAACATCTACATCAGAATATTACCTTTGCAGAATACTGCTACAAAGACAGTACTTGTAAAACTGGTTCTGGCTACAAATAACATTTAATATAACTATGTCAAAAATTAAAATATGCCTGAAAATAAATGTATCATAGTAACTTATGTTGCATGTGTTCCAGTTCCCTTTACTTCTTAACTTCTTAACTTTTAGGTAATTACATCAACTTAAAGATCAATCTACAAGGAAATGGGGGAAAAATGAAGAGATAAAGATGGACTCTTATCTATTTCTTGTAGGCCAATTCAAAAATTCAGGATAGATCTATTAAAATCAAAACAATTTAGGCTATTCATCTTAATTTTGAATTTATCTGCAACACTCCTATAAAACATGACTAACCCTGAATTAAACAAAAATTAAACTTGAATATAATAATTTATAATTATCATTGAATATAAAACCTACAACAAATCCAAAGGACATGAGAGTAGGATTTTAATTCATCTAAAAATAACACTTACCACCTTCTGTCCTCTACCTTCAGAAAAGGATTTTTCAGTTTACCTATGTAATAGAATTTAAATCAAATTATATAAATATTTGCCTGCCTGCCTATCTCTCTATCTATCTACCTATCTACCTACCTATGCATCCTATCTCAGGACATGACAGAATAACATATTTGGAAAGACTCTTTGAGCTCTTCTAGTCCAACCCACTCTCAGGCCGGAAACCCTATACCATTTCAGACAAATGGTTGTCCAAACTCTTTTTGAAAACTTGCAGTGTTGGAGTTTCCAAAACTTCTGGAAGCAAGTTGTTCCACTCATTAATTGTTCTAACTATTAGGAATTTCTCCTTAGTTTCAGGTTGCTTCTTTCCTTGATTAGTTTCCATCCATAGCTGCTTCTTCTGTGTTCAGGTGCTTTGGAGAATAGGTTGACCCCTTGTTCCTTAAGGCAGCGCCTGAGATATTGGAATACTACTGTCATGTCAGCCCCTACTCCCCCTTTTCATTTAACTAGACCGGGGGTCAGCAACCTGCTGCTCTGGGGCCGCATGCGTTTGGGCGTTCTGCTGCGGCTCCGTCACTCTGTCACAGCAGAGGGATGAAATAGCCATCACCCTGTTACCCCGTGCACTTGCTGGGGTTTGAGACCTTTTTCACCTTCCTGGAAGTACCGAAATGGGCATGTTTTTCAGCCTTCAAAGGCTGCAGAGGCTTCCTTGAAGCCCCTGGGAGGGTGAAAACGGCCTCAATCAAGCTGAAAATGAGCTGGGAGGCACGCGCACTGCAGGTAAGGGGGGGTTGCGTTTGCATGTGCAGGGGGCAGGGCGCATTGCATTGTGGGTGCTGGCACACAAGCACTTTCGGCACATCACAACAAAAAAGTTCACCATCACTGGCCTATAACATACATCTATGGCAATGTCATTTTTTTTTATATTGATCCAAATGCATTCAAGATGGTTTTCATCACTGGTCTGCTTATTTCTGTAGAGATTTTTTTTTATATATATATAGCGCAAATCCACCTCTTCTTTTATTAGTTGTTTCTTTTAAACAATTTAAACCCCTCTAGCTATATATTCCATTCATGGGTTTCATCCCACCAAATTTCCATAATGGCAACAATATCATATTAGCCCTAGTTCATCCTATTTATTCCTCATACTTTTGTGTGTTGGTGTATAGATATTTTAATCATTTTTGGCTGACCCTGTGTTTGCTTTCTACATAATCTGGTTTGTGTCTGAGTTCCTCTTTTTCTTTGCCATCTGTTTGATTAGTGCACATGGTACGGCATACACTATCAAAAGCTTGATTTTCCTTGATATTGATTTTCTTTACTACACATTTTTTTTTTTGGAAACACTGATAATCCTATTGGTTTTAGATTGCTGGGGACAAAAACGTTCTGTATCAACTATGTCCCCATTATTAAAAAAAAAACCAGAAAACCCCTGCATTTATTACTAAATAATTCAGCATCTTTATTTCATGAATACAAACAATTTCTTTTGTATAGCTTTTCATCAGACCAAGTGCAAACATCATGACTAACAACCAAAACTTACAATACTCCTTTAGCCACAGATATTATGCCTTGCTTATTAGATATATAATTTGTCCTAAAACTATATTTTTCCTTTAATAAAATTGTTAGTAATATTAGTTGTGCCTTGAATACTTACTTTTTGCTTTTTGATCTGCCAATCCTTTCTCCTATTTAAGAGAAATAATACTATACTTAAGAAATTTGTATAATGTATAAGTAATCATCTAATATTCAGCCACCGGCCCTCTAAATAGTTTTAAGTATTTGTGAAGTGTGAGACACCAAAGATATAAAAGTAATTTTGGGGTTATAACAGCAACTGGAACTGAAATTGCCATTGTTAAGCGGTGCAGTCATAAAACATGATACCACATGACTGTATTGTTGGTGATGGTAATTCAGGCACTCCTCATTGTCATCATAACCCTAGGACATCACATGGGTCACTAAGCAGGAAGCAGCAAGAATGCAAGGTATGGAGCATGGAGATGCCACAAAGGAAACAGGAGAGACTTGATGCAAATCATGTGCAATTTGGGGAAATGTGGGGAAACAAGAGCACACTGGAGTGCACAGAAACCAAGGAAAGGAGGGCACAGGTGGGCCAAAGGAAGGAGGATTTATTGCCATGGGCAAGAAGGTTGGAGCAAAGCAACTGAAGGCTTCCCATTGAATTTACTTTGGAAGTTCAGCGAAGAAAGTCACAAAGGGGAAACACATGATCATGGGGCACTGCAACTGTCGTAAGTGCAATCTGGATGCCAGGCGCTGTTATGTGATAGGAAAGGTACTGGGATAGTCATAGCTGTGACTCAATTGTAAGCATCACTTGTTCAGTACCATTTTAACTTCAAGCTGAATGTATGGTTGGTAAGCAAGAGCTATCATTCTTATTTGTGATAAGAAACTTTTTGGTTTAAGTAATCACATTTTAGGTTAGAATATTTAAAGTACACATGAACAAATTGGGAGGAGGATTGAGTGTGCAACTATAGTTATTTACTCCATACTTTCTGAAAACAAGTATATAAAATGATATGAGTTACATTTTTCATTCTATATCACAACTCAACTTTAAGCCTAAGTTAATATGGAAATTCTGGTAGAATTGAGTTTGAACTGCATACAAAAATATCCCTTCCTAATTTAATTATAAATTGTTTATTATTCACTATTTCAAATTAAATATGGATTAGACATATCTTTTTTTTAACTTTTCTAACAATGATTCTAGGTGGCTCAATAAGAATTAAACCAGAAAAATGTAATAGTATATGGAAATGATCTTGAGGCACAAAAGGAAGAAATGCTGCCTAGGCAGAGGTCCCCAACCACTGGTCCAGCGGACCGGTACGTCCGTGGAACAAGTCCTACCGGCCGCTGGCTTGCTGGGCGCCGCCATCTTGTTTTGATGAAAAAGTGCTTCCGGTGAGCTTTTCCGGGTAGAAAGCTCACCGGAAGCACTTTTTCATCAAAACAAGATGGCGGCGCCCAGCTGATGTCGGTACCGGGCCGCGCCATAAAAAAGGTTGGGGATACCGGGCCACGGCGTAAAAAAGGTTGGGGATCACTGGCCTAGGGAATGATCAGACAAGAGATGAAGGAATCCCCAGTGGTTTCACAGTAGAAGAAAGAAACTTAGGAAGGACTCGCTCTAATTGATCAGGCTGTTAATAGAATTAGATCAACTGTTGGTTTTTCTTGTCTGGTTTATCTGGGAGGACTGACAATGCTTAAGTTATCAATAATATATACCATGTTTCTTGTTCTAAAAATCCAGTATTAATCCATACAGAACAAACATGCTAAATAAGGAACACATCATGTTGATCGGGATGGTAATTTCTTTAATTGAAGTTGAAACAAGAAAGTTTTTTTTCTCATGATCTTACTTCAGTGGTGGACAACCTTTGATAAACAGAGCCCATGTAAAAGATAGTTATTACTAATAGACAACAATGCAAAGTGAGCAGAATTGTCTCAGACAGATACCAGGATTTCCTGAATTTTGAGTGTGTGTGAAATTTTATAGTTTACAATGCTAAGCATTCTTTAGTGGTTTGCACTGATATTTTTAAGTCTTTCCCATCTCAAAATATCAATAGAGATGAATGGCAATTTATGCTTTCACACATCTATGAGGTCTCAGTTTTTCTCTTGCAAATTATCAATAAAATATTAATGTAGCAGTTTTGGTAGAAATAACTTATTTCACATTTCTGCTTTTTGCTATCTTTCTTGGAAATTGAGTAATTTACTTACCACATTGTTGACTTCTGTGCTTGTTTTCTTAGCCAAAAAGATATCTTTTTTCTTTTGCTCAATATACTTCTTAATATCTTTTTTCCAAAAACAAAATAATTATTATTTTATGTCATCTAAGTTATTTAAATAGAATAAAGTCTTTTAATGATGGGGTAAAATCAGTTTTATTTTAAAAATACTTGCCATCAATGTGAAGTATTTTCACTCCCCAACTCAAGGCATTTGAGAGTATACTACCAGATGGGATCAATTCCTGAAATACAAAAGTATAAATATTGAATATTTCTATTATTATATTTGAGCATACAAATATTTAAATACAATTAAAAAAAACTTGGAGTGCAGGTACTCTGTATCCTCATCCTCCTTCCACCTTCCACCTTATTAATAAAATACATTGCATTCCTTATTCATGCTAGTCAGCCTTGTGGCACTAAGGAAATAAGGTTTGCCTAACTTAAGCTTGAGTAAGCACAGCACTGTGCCTTACTAAAAGCAATTATATACAGGTAGACCTCAACATACAACCAGAAATGGGAATAGAATCACAGTCATTAAATGAAATGGTTGTTAAATGAGGCACCCACTTTTTTCAACAACTGCAATCATGGTACTCTGTGATGCAACCAAGTGATCTCCTGGGTCATTAAGTGAAACGGAGTGAAAAAGCTGCCTGCTAAGTTCAATTCCCCCCCCCCCACCACCACCATAGGAAAGCACATAGGAAAGCACTTACTCAGACAGTGGAGTTCAACTCCCCCCACCCACTCCCTTTGTGCAGAAGAAAATTGCTCCAGCAGGATTCAGGAATGGAGCTTGTATCTTCGAGATCCGAGCTCCTTTCTGCACCCTGCCAAAGGAGTTCGACTCTCTTCCATAAGCGGAAGGAAAGCACTCCAGTGGGCTGTGGGAATGACACTTGGATCTTTAGAATTTGAGTTCCATTTCTCAAGCCACCGAAGGACTTCAGCTCCCTGTGGCAGGCAGCTGTTTCAATCAACTCCCAGAGGAGAGGGAGCTCTCTTGCAGCGGTAGCTTACAAAGGTGCCATAAAGCACCTTTCCCAAGACCATCTTAACTTTAAATAGTCATTAAACAGTCATAAATTGAGGATACTTATTAGGGAAAAAGAAATGTCAAATATTTGATTTCATAACCAAGCAGTGCCAAAAAGCCTTGCTAAAGCCACATATTTATCCATTAATTATGAAAGTTTCATGTGGAAATAATAACAGTAAGAAAGGTAATTCAATATGAAATGTTATTAAGTGACATATACCTGATCTTTGATTGCCTTTTCCACTAAAGATTTTCCTCTACTCATGCGCACCTATATCGAAGAAATAAAGAGTATGTGTGGTTATAGCTGTTACTGCACACATAGGGTAATTTAAAATAGTTACTGAGTGAAGTTTATTATTTTGAGTTTTTTAAAGGTTCACAAAATTATTTAGGTTAGCATGACATTAAAGTAGTAAATTAAAATTAATATATTAGTGACATCAAATCTGATGTAATGGTTAAGGAATCATGCCAGAAAGGGGCATTGGTCCTACCTGAACGCTTCTTCTCGGGGAGCTGAAGGGAGAATCCAGGATGGGTAGTCTCTAGTCTCATAGCTCTGCAGACCGAGTTGAAAAACTGAGGACACCCTCCCTGGTAACAGTTCCCAGTTCTGAATGACGTCGAAGCGAATCCAGCTGCTCCACGTCATCTAGCAGATAGCCTGTTCGATACTGCGAGAAAAATACATTTCCTCCCTACTCCGACCAGACAGAATACAGGGTGGGACTGGATTCTCCCTTCGGCTCCCGAGAAGAAGCGCTCAGGTAGGACCAACGCCCTTCTCCACTGAGCCGAAGGGAGAATCCAGGATGGGACATACCAAAGCTGGCTGATGGCTGTCCTATGGGAGGGAAATGGATTGGTCGGAGGTCCCCACTTCTACATGAACACCCTGCAAGACTCGTCTTCCAAGGGACGCCTCTGCTGAGGCAAAGGAGTCAATTTTATAATGTCTTATGAATGGGGTCACAGATGACCAAATCGCAGCTCTACGAAAGTCCAGAACCGAAGCCTGCATTGCCCAGGCTGCAGTGGTCACTGCACTCCTGGTTGAGTGTGCAGTGATTCTCCTGGGCACAGGAAGAGCCAGTAACTCATAGGCCTTCGCAATACAGGCTCTAAGCCAGCGACCCACGGTAGATGGTGTCATCCTGTGACCCAAAGTTGATGGCTGAAAGGAAACGAACAGGGCTTCAGTCCTCCTAAAAGAGGAGGTCTTTTTGATGTATATACGGAAGACCCTGCTAACGTCCAAGGTGTCCCATTTTCTCTCCAGTGCATGGGTAGGCCCTGGACAGAAGTCAGGCAAAATCAACTCCTGTGAGCGATGGAATAAGGAGTTCACCCTGGGCAGAAAGGTAAGGTCCAACCGCAGAACCACCCTGTCTACATGGAAAACGCACAGGTCCTTTCTGATGGATAAGGCCGTCAACTCCGAGATACGCCTGGCCGAAATAATGGCCACTAAGAATGACACCTTGCACATGAGTAGGTGAAGACTGACTTCACGCAAGGGTTCAAATGGGGGAAAGTCAGTGCCTGCAGGACTCTAGGCAAATCCCAGGTGGGGAAATGAGTAGACCACTGGTGGCTTCATATTAGTGGTTCACCCTGGGGTGTTGGGCCAGAGTGGTTGATTCCTTGACCAAAAAAACCGAGGCCAAGGCAGCCACCTGTCTCTTCAAGTACTGGGGCCGAGACCTCTGTCCAACCCGTCCTGCAGGAACTCCTAACACATTTGCTACAGACACAGCAGTAGGTTCCAATAGGTGACTGGCACACCAGCCGCAGAAAATCCTCCACAATGCATCGTATATCCTGGTCGTGGAAGGTCTTCTGGCCGCCTGGATGGTCTGAATGACCCTTCTGAAAAACTACTCCTGTTTCTGGAGCACCCGCTCAAGCGCTAGACAGTCAACTGAAACCAGGCTGGATCTGGGTGCTCTATCGGGCTGAGGGTGATCCTGTGCAGGGCGATTCTCCAGGGTCTGGTGACCAACTGGCCTACCAGGTAGGCAAACCATGGGTGCCTGGGCCAGTAAGGGACTACCAAAAAAACCTCTGCACTCTCTGTCAGTACCTGTCTGATTGTTCCCGGAATCAGGGAAAGGGGGGAAGGCATAGAATAGCCCTTGGGGCCACCTGCACCGGAGAGCGTTGACCCCTTCTGCTCCAGGTGCTGGTGGAAAGAACCTCGGGAGCTGCGAGTTCTCTGGAGATGCAAAGAAATCCAGAATTGGATGACTGAACCGTTCCGTCATCTCCTGGAATAGACTGGGATGCAGTCGCCATTCCGACTGGTTGACTGTGGTCCTGCTCAACCAGTCTGCTTGCACATTGTAAACTCCCAAGATGTTTTCTGCTCACAGGGACAACAGGTGCCTCTCCGCCCACCTGCACAACCAAGTCGCCTCCTGCATTAGAGATCTGGAGCGAGTGCCCCCCCCCACGCCGGTTTATGTGGGCCTTGGTGGCCACATTGTCTGTGAGGAGAAAAACCTGTCTCCCCATCACCTCCTGCCTTAGATCCTTGAAAGTTAAGTGGGCAGCCCTGAGCTCTAGCCAATTTATGTTGTGGGCAAGTTCCTCCCATGACCACCTAACCTGGACTCCCAGGTGGGACCCCCAACTATACAGACTGGTGTTGGTGGTGATGGTAATCCTCTGGGGCTCCCTGTACAAGCAACCCTAATCCATGGCTCGGGACTGCCCCAATGGAGAGAATGAAGAACCAGAAAGGGGACGTGAACCCTCCTTGGTGAGTCGCCCCTGCCCGCCTTCTGGTATGGGAGCAGGAACCACTGCAGGGTTCAGGCAGGAAGCAGGCCCTGGGACGATCCTGATGCACAATATCAACTTGCCAAGAAGTTGAGACAGCAAGATGATAGGCGCCTCTGTCAGACAGGATCTGTAATGTGACATCCCTTATACTGTCTTGACACTCCTGTGAGAGAAAGACCTGGCCAGTTAAGGTATCTATGATAGTTACCAAATGCAAGAGACGGTTTGGTGGTACTAGGTGGTATTTGTCCAGGTTTATCGAGAACCCATGCTCTCGAAGGATCCTGATTGTCGACATCATATCCTCCTCTGCCTGGGGTCTGGAAGAGGATGCTATCAGGATGTCGTCCAAATAGCATAGTATCCTTATGGGTAAGGATCTGAGGTATGCTGCTACAGCCGCCAGGAGCTTGGTAAAAGTCCGTGGGGCTGATGACAGGCCGAACGGGAGAGCCCTGTATTGAAAATGGTGGCCGCCATAGCAAAACCTCAGGAACTGACGGTGTTTGGGGTCTATGGGCACATGGGAGGTAGGCCTCTGTCAGGTCTACCGAAGCCAAAAAATCTCCCTCCCGCAGGCCCTGTAGGATAGAGAGGAGGGAGTGCACCTTGAATCTTCAGTAGATTAGATGCCTGTTGAGCCCTTTCAAGTTGAGGATTGCCTTCCACCTCCCCCCCGGCCTTTGGAATCACAAACCAAATTGAATAGAACCTCTGTCTCTCCTGGTCTCCAGGAACCGGCTGGATGGCCCGAACGTCCAGCAGGTGGTGGATCGCCGATTCCATGAGATCCCTCTTTGAGGGGTCCCTTGAGACGGGGCAGCACACAAAGGCAAGGGGGGGGGGGAGAAAATAAACTCCCAAGAGAGACCTGACGATAAAGTTGTCAGGATCCAAATGTCCGTCGTGATCTGTTCCCACCTCTGGCAGAACAGTCCCAGAGGGCCCCCTGTGGAAAGGAGGCTTGGGTGTCACTTGTTGCATCTAAAAGGTCTGTTGGAACCCTGAAAGGACCTTCTGTCGTCTTGCCTCTGATGCCCTCTGGCATCTATCGGCCTGAAATGAGGATCTTTGGAAGAAGGGTCTACTTTGACGGGGAAAGCTTGCTCCAGCTTCCCCCTGATTAAAGGAGGGCTTTCTGTAGTAGGGTGGAGACCTGTAATCAAAACGCCTCCCCTGGGAGGGCAGGATCTTTTACTTGTCCCTGGTTTCCATAAAAAAAAAAAAGGGATCCAGGGCCTTTCCAAAAAGCCTCTCTCCCTTGAAGGGAGCAAACGCCAGCTTCCATTTGTTTCTGGTGTCCATCTGCCAATTTCTTAGCCAGATGAGCCTACACGCTGTTACAGATGAGGCCATGGCTCTGGAAGAAGTTTTGGCTGACGTGAGGGTGGCATTAGCTGTCGATTGAGCTGCGGCTATTATCTTATTTAAGTCCTGATGCACCCTGAGGTCCTCAGGTAGGATTCTACCCTGCAGCTGCCGCAGCCACCCATTAAATAAGGTATTCAGACCCACTGGGGCAAGTGTACCCCCTCCCGGGAATTCCCACTGCTTTTTAATCACATTCATAAACATCTGGGGCACAGGTATAGCGTCCACCACAGATGCTTTCTCAGTGCATAGGTAATCTTCCTGATCCTCTCCCTCTGGGGGAAGATCCTGGATGACCTTGTCCCTTTTTTTGAGATGAGCCATGCTCTTAGTCTTAACCAGCAGAGTCTTGGAGAGAGCCAGCTGGAAAAGATCCTTAAAGGAGGGGGGACCTGCTACCTCCGACTCCCCGTCCGAAAAGCCCTCTCTGGAAGGAGGTCCCTCTCGGAAACATAAGACTGACTTCTTTCCGAAGGGGATGCAGAACTATTTCTGAAGTAGATCGGCTGTTCTGCAGAAGCCTGCCCCTGCCCCTGAGGAACGCCTCTGTTGGTGTCCAAACCAGGCAGCCATCGCAGCTGGTTGACTTAAGCCTAAAATTCTTGTCTAATTGTTTGGGAGATCCAGGCTCTCATGAAGGATGGAATCTCTTGCCCGTGGGTCTCCTCAGGCCGAAACCCAGCCACTGTAGGGGTAAAGGTGGCTTTTTTATTTTCAGGCGCAGGTCTGGTTCTGCTGGAGGCTTGGCTTCCAGGTGCAGCAATCAAAAATCCTTGTGGTGGCTCAGAATTATTATGAGTGGCTTTTGCCTTGATTTGGAGGATTTCCTGCAAATCCTGAGTACTTGAGCCACCAGGATATCAGGCAGTCAAATACTGTCTATCTCCCAATTGGTTTTGCTGCCTGCCATCTTGTGGCAGCAGAGGAGAGATGGCCCTGTTTTCAGCCATATTGGAGTCTCTCACTGCCTTATCAAACTCCTTATCTAGGGCTTTTTGTCTATGCCTGGCCAGCCTATCCTCTGCCCTAGAGTGTCTTTTAGGGGCTAGAGTTCTAGCTCTGATCCTAGCTGCTGCCTCCAGCCCTGAAGACCTGGACTTAGTTGATCCCCTTGCAGCTCTCTCCCTACTCTGCTGAGGAGCTGATAATTCTTGACCAGCTCCCCTGGCAGCCATTTTGAGCCCGCCAAAAATAATTGTCACTGACAGGGAGAGAGAAAAGGAAAAAAGGGGCAAAAGAAAAAGAAAAACAAAATTTATTTGATCTAAAGCTGTCTGCTTTGGTCACAGCAGCTGTCCACCACTTCAGGAGGCTAGTGCGACCCAGAAGTGGTGAACTCAGTACAGCTCTGCAATTTAAGGCAAGAGTCAAAGGAAAAAGGGAAAAAAATGGCTCTTTAAAATTGCTACAAGCCCTGACAGATCAGAGGCTTGCAAGCCAGTACTGGCTGCACCGCAATCAATTTAGCAGTCTCAAGCGTCTCACAGCTGCCAGGTGCTCTGGTGACTGGACAGGGGGTCAGGATTCAATCCAGATGGCCAGTACCCCGCCCCAAGGGACAATCATGGAGATGAACTGCAGAATTGTCCTGAAATGTCTGCTGATGCCGAAAAGGGGCAGAAGCGCCTCGCGGTTTTCACAGCTAGCACAGATCAATAAGAACGGACAGGGAGAAAGTGAGTTGAATAAGACACTGACTCCCGCCCCCCCCCACCAGCCCGGGCCACACGGGCTCTCAGGGGCACCTCCAACCAAATTTACAATCACAATTCCAAAAACCAGTCTACCAGCAAAGATTTTTTTTTTTAAAAGGCAGTCAAAAAAAAAAAAAGCGAAAAATAAAAAGTGCTAACCGGCAAGCCCAATCCAGGGGTGAAGATTCTTCTACAATCTGAACTATTCAGAGCCCTTAAAGGGTGGTCTGAACACGCTGAGACTGAGTGAAGAACTGGGGACCATTACCAGAGGTTGTGTCCTAAGTTTTTCAACTCGGTCTGCAGAGCTAAGAAACTAGAGACTACCCATCCTGGATTCTCCCTTCAGCTCAGTGGAGAACAATGAGTTTTAGTCCTTCCTTAGGTATAAAGCTAGCTGTGTAACCTGGAGCTAGTTACTTTCTGTCAGTCCTAGAGCAAGGGGACAATAGTAAACCACTTCTGAAATCATTGCCAAAAAAACTGCAGGGACTTATCAAGGAAGTGCTCAGGAATAGGGCAAAACTGAACATGTGTGTGTGTGTCTGTGTGTGTAGATTAGTAAGGTTAGCCATCTATCTATGACTAGACATAAACAGCTTATTTGCAAAGGTGCTTTTTTTCAAGAGGCAACTGGACTTTTTGGTTTTTCTTTGAAGACCTCAAGAAGCTCTTCAGCTCTGACTAGGTGGTGGGGAATGGAACGATATATACTTCTTGCAGACAGCTGGTTATTTGCATTCTTTTAGCAGGTCGTTAAGGTTATCTGGAGGTTTATCTGTATCAACCAGATCAACTGAGTGGTACAAATTGTTCAATTTTGACATAAATCAAAAAGAGGGGTGAAAGAGGGGGTAAAAAAAAAGCCATTTATGTCAAAACTGAACATACTTCTCTCAACAGAGGGGGTGGGATACAACATCATCTATCTCCATCATCTACGAACACAATCCTTTCAACAGTTCCAAGAAGGCTCCACACCAACTTGCACTACTCAGGTGAACCTGATGACACAGATAAATCTCCAGGTAAAAGAATGCAAACGACCAGCTGTCTGCAAGGAGTATAAATCCTTCCATTACCACTGTCCTGTCAGACCTGAAGAAACTTTTTGGATAAGAAGTGAAACATGTTCAAAGAAAAACCAGAAACTCCTGTTGCCTTTTGAAAAGAGCACTTTTGGAATATGAACAAATTAGTCAATACTGATATAGATAATTGCTTTTGTATATAGTGAAACTGTTATATTTTAATACAACTATTAGAGTGAGGATAAATGTATTTGCATTTTAATATTCATAATATATTGTTTAATTTTTACATACAGTTGGTGGTGGTGCCTTATTTGTCAAGTGCTGAATTTTTTTAAAGTTAGCTATTTCAGTGTACAGAATTGATAATGTTTAAGAAGTTAATCTATTATTGCTTCAAGGAAAAACTACAAATGTGTTACCCCGATAGCAAAGATAGCAAAATTATAAATTTGAAGTAATGCTTGAAAACATTTAAATAGTCTATTGGATGGGTTGCTTTAGCAATTTGAATACTGAGAAACAATACTTTGTAAACACTGCCTTGGAAGACTCACAGAGCACATACATCGAAATTATAATTACTGAAACTATCGGGGCATTTATGAATTTTTATCAAATGAAAGGAAAGTTAGCAGACCCAACATTGAAGTTGTTCTATAGGAAAATTCTTTTGCAAATGCTATTTGGAGCAAGAATTTGACAGTGAAATGCCCGTTATCTAAGATTTTTACAAGAAATATGAGTTCTGCAAAAAATATCTGGAGCTTCTTAAAAGTTCTTATGCCTTTCCTCTATGAACTAAATCAGTTTTATCTTCAATTTTAACTTATAAAAGGTTCTGCTTAGTTTTGCAAATTTACTTCTCCCAAAAAGTCAAAATAATGCTTTGATTAGTAATTATTAACTGTCAAATACAACTTTTTCCTTGGTGCTCCAAGAATTAATTTAAAGTTTGGAAACTAAAAGTGCTTCATTCTACTTTGAGATTACCCAACTCTTAGGTCACAATATTAAAAAAATGTCTAGTCAAACAAAGTGGCTCAAGATAAACCTCCCAGATTGTATACCAATTTCAATGAAGAATATGACCTCCTCTTTGAGAAGGAAAGTATCCAGAGTCAAAAGGCCCAACCAAACAAAGGTTCTTGGTTTTGTCAGGATTTAGCCTGTCATTTTCTCCCCATTGTCATACTGATAACTCAGTAGCATAGTAATATAAATTGATATGATCCACAAAATAGATAAATCCAGATAGTCAGTCCTTGGTCTATGACCATAATGAAGCCTGTCCAAAAGTCATAACAGCCATTAAGTGAGATGGCATCACTTAGCACCCTCTGTTCTCCCTGATAAATTCTTAAATGATTGTGTGGATTGTTGAGTACAGGATGCCTCAGAGTAGGGGAAACCCTGGGAGCCCCATCACCCAGCTTGGTCGAAAAAGGAAGCATACAAGCAGCAAAAATCATTGCAAAACCAAAACAGCCAGTGGGGTGGGCTCGGTAAGGTAGTGATTGGCAAGTTAAAGAGCAAATGAAAAGAGTGTAAATCTAAAGGAAAATACTTTTCCAATGAGGGCTCAGTATGTCCAGCAAAAGCAGAAGTAAGATCCTATAGAGTCCAGACCAGCAGCAAAAAGCTTGGAAACCTTTGGAAAACTTTCTGTTATTTGTCTGACTCCCTTTAGGACTCAGTTTCTGCTTCAACTGTTTGCTGCATATGCTATGCTCCCAATAACTTCGTAGAGTATTTTCTTCTCCACTCAAACAACCCATAGAAGGATTTTTTTTGCTTCTTTCATCAAGCCCTTTTTAAAAAAAAATTAAACCATCTTTCTTTACTCATCAGCCTGTCCCATGCCAGTCACTGATAAAGGTAATTCACTTACAGATTTTGTCACTCTCTTTCCCAGTGCACATATTGTAATAAGTTTAGCTAATTAAGTGATTAAAGAAGATTGAGACTGGAGGGGGCAAAGGTGGACAATTTAGTTTTAGCACCTAATTTGGGGGGGAGGGAGAAAGATTAAATGGAATATTTTTCAATGTAAGATAGGAAGTCTATTTCTTCTAGGTTTCTTTTTTTTAATTGAAAAAATGTGGGTTTGTGGGGGGGTTGAAAAATAAGGGCAAGATTTGGGTAAGCTCAACCCTGAGTTGCTGCCTTTGTATGCCCAGGGGTCACTCCCCCAAAGCCTACCAAGAGGCAGGGCAGGCCTGCAGTCTCCCAACTATCTGGTAACAATTCTGGAAGCAGCTGGCATTCCTGCAAGGAATTTTCACATGCTGGAAATGACAGCCGCTCTGGGAGGCAGCCATACAGCCCAGGGATGGGTGGCTTTCCCAACATGAGGACCAGTAATTTTCAAAAGGTAAGTGTGTGATGGGATGAGAGAATGGGGAGAAGGTCCAAGGCTTGTGGGGAACCAGCAGAGAATTGGGGGGACAAAGGTGCTTGCAACATCCTTCAGTTAGTAGTAAGGACGAATGACCATGAGGATGCTGCAATAGATGTAACTTTGAAACAGGATCATAACTAGCTTTTGGAAATTTTTGTAACCAAATGCTAAGTGACCTGTCATATCTTGAGAACTACCTATATCACAAAGTATGCCTTCAGAAGTGATTAGTAAATTCCTGTAATCTTAAAAGATCCTACTCTTGCTGTCAATCTCAGATTGAAAATTTATTACATTATCTTTACTGTTATGTAATATATTTGTCTATCCATATAATGCAAAGCAATGGTCTATACACAGCAAAGTTTGGATAAAGAAAATGTTTTATTTTATCTAATTTTAAAAATGTCTTGAACATAGCTATACTAAAGATTAATACAGATTTTATGGAAGTAAAATGATAGGGTAAGTATGTAGCCATTGTTGAATTGTTTTAATTCTACCCACACACACATAATTGAATCTCTTCAGTTCAAGTTTATGCCTACTTTTATACAAATACATACTGTGTTTAGAGTAGTATGTGTAAAATAAAACAATGCAATAGAAATAACTTGGTTAAAGACTTTTGAAAATTTTATTTTAATAATAAAGAAGAAAGCCTAAAGTGGAATATTTTTCAATATAGATAAGGAAAGAATGAAAAGAACAAAATACTACAATGTTTTAGCCTTACAAGTACTGTTAATTTAATGGCTTCCAAAATGTCTTGCAGTTATCTATGCTGCCTAGATTATCAGCATTATCTGGTGGGCTACAAGTTTCCCAGAGTATTTTCATGAAACCATTCTCAGCTCAAGGAACTGCCCAAAGTTTAACTAGCTTTGAAATATATAGAAAAGTATAAAGAACTTGCTTTACTTAACATGCAGCATTTGTGCAGGGGTGGTAGAGAGTAAAGGAAAAAGTAAGAATGAAACTTACTGTGTCCACCAGCTTAAATGTACTACCATCAGTCCTGTCTCTTCTGCTGCTTGGATGAGGTGAACTGTTCCCACCATTACATACAGATTCTGGGCTTGGGACTGGAGATACTTGTCCAAGGGCTGCAAATTTTGCTTCTTTTTTATTAGAGATCAAGTAATTAATGTCTTTGCTGAGGAATCCTTCCACCCTCTTAATTGTAAAAAAAGAAGAAAAATATTATTTTGGAATACTCAACATAGCTTTAAGTGTCTAATATTCCCCTTCCGAAATATTGGAGTAATACTTCAATATTCAATATTGGAGTAATACTTCACAGAATCTCTAATTCTCATTCATTGACTGTTAGCAGCTGGATTGGGAGGATTGTTAGGATAACATGGCTATACAAAAAGAGTATTTCAAATCACAAATGTTTCAAAAAATTAACATAGATCATGCAATATAGGTTGGGATAGTTAATATAAAATACCACAAACATATTTACAATATGTAGATGATCCTGGTCTTATGACTTAAACTAGGACTGGAATTTCCATCATTAAGCAATGCAGTTGTAAAGAACATTACATTACACATTCTGTTGTCATTAACCATGAATCATGAACCATTAAGTACCTATCCCAATCCAAGCCATTCTGGGCTTGATTCCTCCCAACCTGAAGTTTGGTAAGATAAGGGAATGCCTCCCTTCAATTCCTCCTACCCATCTCCATCACATCTCTGACCTCCCCCCCACCCAACATATCTTACAGAGCAGCAGGCAGTCCCAAAACTGAGTTGCTGGGCAACTATCATGCCACTGCCCAAGGGCTTCTTGGTGTGCCTTGGCTCTTGGGCTATAAGAAGTCTCTGAGCCACACCATGGCACATAGCCACCACCACAGAAAGCCCCAGCAGCCTGGCATGAAAAAAATCGTCCATCAATGTGGTGCAAAGCCTCAGTATTTTTAGAGCATAGTACACAGCGCTGCTCCAGGAGGTCCTAGCAATGCAAAACAAAGCCTCTTGCCCCAGGAAGTCTCAGCTGCCCTCAGCTCTGGGTATAATAATTTTATAGAGAATTTTGGAGAAATGGCAACTTTTTTATTAAAAAAAAAACCTAACCATGAGCATTAAATAAATGAAAGGCAGGTTGTAAAAACAGAAAAATGCTTAGGATTTCGTCTTAGCAAGAATACAACATAGTCAAACTGAATCTGCATTATTCCTTTCTTTTCTATCTTAAAGCAAAACATACACTTACTCCTCCTAGTTCCTTAAGATCTTTTGCAATTTTATCAGAGAGGGTGTTAGATGGAATATCAAGATAGAACACTTTCCCAGTAAGTGGTTTGCATTTTGGTTTATCAGGCTTTGTAGAATCTTTCTTTACACTTTTCAGGGGAGGATTGCTTCTTTCCCTCCTTTCTTGCATATCATCTGCAATCAAAGTAAGTCCTTATCAGAAATTTATCTGTTCAATCCTTAAATCCTGTTTTGAAGCAAGAAAGGATTATTGAAAAGTATGTATAGGTATTTGACCCTCGATATTTGAGGTATTAAGGAATATCAGGTATATTTCCCACCTTGAGTTATAAATAAATAATATACAAATAGCAATACCACTTAGACTTACTGCTTCACAGTTCTTTATAGCCCTCACTAAGTGGTTTACAGAGTCAACATATTGCCCCCAACAATCTCCTGCTGCTCTATCACCTCTCCCAAATATGTTTTGGAGGGTCATCTAATTTTCCAAGGAAAATTTGGACAATACAGACTAAAAATAGAGTTTGGCTGAAGCGGGTCTGAATGCAGCTTCTTTTGTATGTGGTGGCTCTCTTCAGAAGGCCAGAACACATTGCAGCACCACAGAACTAAGAAAAGTAGAAGAGAAACAGCTGCTTGACATCTTTCTCTACAATAGCTATGGTAAAAACTTTCTATTCCGACACATAATAGCCAAACCAAAATGTACTACACACCTAGCCACCACACAAAAACTAACCCTACCATGCATAAAAGGGGTGTCTGATATGACAGCCAAAATTCTCCAACCTCTAGGAATAATAGTGGTGCACAAACCCACAGCCACATTCTGCCAGGAATTATCCAGAACCAGACAAGATACAAAAGGATGAAAAAACATTGTAATTTACAAAATCAGCTGTAACAATTGTAATCAATTCTATGTGGGGCAAACATCACATCAATTCTAAATCAGAATCCATGAACATAAGCCTAGCAGGCAATTGCCACAATCCCAAATCATTAATCCCCACCCACACTGACAACTAACAGCACCAATTCAATTGGAGCAATACAAGAATAATTGGCTACATTATGTATGCACTCCACAAGCAATTCCATCAACAGGACCCAACAGATACTTACCCCCAGCCTATGAGCTCCTGAGAATTCAAATCATACAAGTCAACAGCACCAACCCTCAACCAACTCACACAATTCTTCCCCAGTACTTTATCTCCCAAGGACCCTCACCTGATGTGACTTCCCCATCACAAGACCCTCACCTGACATGAGCCTCTCATCAAAAGACCTTCTGATCACACAAAGCCCTTATAAGCACAATATCAACACTTGACATTCCCTAAATTCTATTGAAGTTGTTACCTAGCCTGGTAATGTTTAGAAACCAAACCACAAGCTTTGAGAATGAAACTTCACTCTCAACCTATATCCAGGCTACAGATATTCAGCACTATCTAAACTAGTTAAGCTAAAAGAGAACCTGTTCAAGAATCTAAGCTTCAAATTAGAAAATGATTTTTTGTTGCATTCAGAACTGCTTCCAAAGTCCTCTCTTTACTCTGAGTTTGTCTTTGTTTTATTTTCCTTCCATTGATATCAAAGTTCCCCACCTTTCCTGGATCAGGCTAGCCCCCTTTTCCAGTTTCTTACCACTTTCAAATTTCTAATATTTGCTATATTTACTTCCTAAAAACTTTTGAGAAAAATAATAAATATTGCAACTGGCTTTAAAGTGTGTGCTTTGCTTTGAACAGTAGTACCTTTGTATTCAACTGCTTTGAAACTCATCAAATTTGGTACTCAGCACATTTTAACACATTTTTTTTCCTGGTACTCCTTGTTTGTTTGGTACTCAATGCACCAGCTAGCTGCCTTGTGACTACTTTATTCCTTGTGAGAAAGATTTGTTTAGTACTCATCATTTTTGGTACTTATTATACGTTCCAGAATTAATTAAGAATGAGTATCGAGGTATCATTCTATCTCAAGTTTTTTTGGATATTATTTTTCTTATCATTTAATTATAAATATCAACAGGGTGCATAACAGAAAGAAACATATCAGTGGTGGGATTCAAATATTGTTGCCACCGGTTCAGTGGGCGTGGCTTGTTGGGCATGCACCAAACGCGCATTATGCAGGCACAGAGGCGTTCTAACTTGCCTCCTGCAAGTCTGCACGATCCTGGTTGCTTCAGCAGCTGCTGTGTGGCACTCTTCTGTGCCACGCAAAGCAGCTGCGCTTAAATTCAGCAGATAAAGGTAAGTATGGGAGCCCAGGCGGGCAGGTGGCCCCAAGAGCAGAGTGGCGGAGAGAACCTGTTCGGTCTCCGCTGCTCATCACTCCTGCCAGCTCGCCAGAACCGGGCCGAACCGGTCGAATACCACCACTGCAGCATATCCACAGATATCACGTTTCAGTGGATGCAGAAAAAAAACTTTATGCTCAAAAATAACTAGCCCATATAATTCATATTATCTTCATAATCCCACTTTCCAATATCAGTTTGACTTGTAGACTATATATTGAACATATTCCAACATATGTGGCATTACCAAGAGATCACACTTTGAAAGTGAGTACAGATAATATATTTGAGACTGAAAGGTTTCAGTTTGCTGGATTAAGATTGTAGTCCTACTCAGGAAAATATTTAGATTGTAGCCCTAATTAGGAAAATGAAACCAAGAAAATTCAGTTTCAAATAAATGAAAAACATTCCAAGAGAAAGAAAAGCAATCCTATAAACATACATATACTTAATTTCATTACAATCCAGTGGTCAATTGTCAGTTTATCATGTCCTCAGGGACTGATTACAGAGACTGTTGTTATTCTAAATGTTTTAACAATAAATTCTTAATAAATCATACAGGGTCTACCAAAAATCAAATCTCATTGATCATTTATTACATTGCCACTTTTTCTAAACATTTTCTATTTGTTTGATATTCGTAGGTACAATAATATTTTCTCTGAAAATAATAAATAAAACAATTGTTCTATTGGACCTGACTTCAAGTACACCCTATATCTAAATATGAATCTCAGAAAGATTTTCAGTAGTAGTTTTAGAATCACCCTTATACATACACCCTTATAAAGACATTACAACTGGGTTACTTTAAGTTATTACTTATTATTTTAAATAAAATTGTCACCCAATATTTAAATAAATTACAGGGCCACCCAATTTCATTATGATTATCCATTGCCTATTTATCTAATACTTACCTACTTGTGTATTTCAAAGCAAATCTTTTTAAAAGCGAAAACACTGGCTTTCTGACTCAGCACTCAACGTATGCTTTAAATCAGTCAATACTGCACAGAATAAGCCATGGGGGCGGGGATTTGTTTAAATTCAACAGGACATTCGAAATACCAAAATCCATAAACTTTTGCTATTTTCCCAACCCAGACAATCCCTTCAACTTATCGAGGGGAATTTTATCGCTCTTAATTTCGCAAAGAGAAAAACCGATCTGAACCCGCTGCCGCACACAGAAGGCAAAATGAAGACTTACAGGGAAACTGTCCTTTGCTGCCGCTTTTCAAACCACCCGGTTTCATTTTCCTGGGAAGTCACATTTTCTGCACCCTCATCTTCCCGCGACGGTTACAATCTACAAGAAAAGAGCGCAGAACAATTAAAATGCCTCAAAATTCTTTCTTTAAAAAAAAACCCAATTAAAGCTTAGGGGCGGGTTCTGGGTGCGTTTCCTGCAGCTAACTCCTTCCTCCCTGGGTTTCTGCCTTCCTCCCTCCATTCACGAGGCGGAATTTGCAATCCTTCTCCCGTACCCGTCGCCTCGCCGCTGCCTTGCCCCGTCCACTCCACCCCACCCCGAAGGGACGGTTGGTGTTTGAAATGTACATTCCCGCCGCTCGAACCGATCCCTGGCCCTGGCCTCACCCCAACCCAGCGAGTCCCATGGGGCCAGGCAGGGCCGCTGCTCAGGATCTACTGCGCCTGACGGCCATCGCGCTTTTTTTTTTGTCAGCCGCGCTTTCCCGCCTTTGCTCACTCGGGCCTACCAGGCACTGCTGACGCTGGCTTCGCCTCCCTGGTTGGGCTGAGCTAGGACAGAGGCGGCGCCACGCAGCTAGGAGGAGGCTTTCGCAGTGCTGACAGGCCTAAGGCCTCCCCCTTTTTTTCTTCTTCGGGGCGCTAGGGAAGAAGGTGGTTCGCCGCCATCCTCTTCCCTTCCCCTCACTTCTCCGGTAAATGGCAATTGAATAGGCAAGGAGCGCGGAAACGTGCTTCTCGCTTAAAGGAGTGGTTTCTCTCCCGCCCCTAACGTGGTTGAGAAATACCTTGTAAGGTTCTGAGAAAAGGGTGCTTCTCTTCTGGCGGCCTCGGTAGAACTTTATTTATTTATTTATTTGATTTGTCAATCGCTTACAAGATAATAGGTAAAAACATAGTTATGAATACATGAAATGGATACATATAAGAAAGAAAAAAAACAATAGGACAGGGATGGTAGGCACTGGTGCCCTTATCCACGCTCCCTACAGACCTCTTAGCAAAGGGGTGAGGTCAATAGTAGACAGCCTAAGGTTAAAGTTTTTGGGGTTTGGGGAAGAAACCAGAGTCAGGAAGAGTATTCCAGACATTGACCACTCTGTTGCTGAAGTCATATTTCCTGCAATCAAGTTTGGTGCTGTTAACCTTGAGTTTGTAGCTATTATGTGCTCTTGTTATGGTTGAAGCTGAAGTATTCATTGACAGGTAGGACATTGCAATGTATGATTTTATATACTATACTTAGAGCGGACTGAAGGCGGTGTAGTTCAAGATTTTCTAGGTCTAGAATTTTGAGTCTGGTGGCATAAGGTATTCTGCAACGAGTAGAGGAGTGGAGGACTCTTCTTGTGAAATATTTCTGGACTTTCTCAACTGTGTTAATATCATATACGTAATGTGGGTTCCAGACTGAGGAGCTGTATTCTAGTATTGGTCTAGCAAATGTTTTGTATGCTCTAGTTAGTAGTATAATACCGTGTTTCTCACATAATAAGGCCGGGCCTTATTTTTTTTTGAACCCCGAAAAAACGGCTAGGCCGTCTTTTCGGGGGGTGACTTAATTCCTCCCCTTGCATCCTCGCCAACGGGCAATCATGGCCAAGCACAGAGAGCTCCCTACTCCCACCTTTGCTGCAGACACCTTTGGCACCTGCCTCTGTTGCTTTCCCTTCTGCCCATTACGCCGACACGTTTGAAGCTGCCGCTTCCGTGTTTGGAGTGCCGCTGCCAATTGGAGCTCCAACGCGGAAGTGGCAGCTCCAAACATGACGGCGGGCGATCTTTATTTTGGTCCCGCGAAGTTCAAAGCGAGCAAGAGAGGAGACTGCGATGCCTCCATCCGAGATGGCAACCTCACTAGTGGATCACAACGTGGCTGGAAGCCCGAATCGGCGGGATACGATGGCGATCTTTTTGGAGCGAGAGGAAAGGGAGAGAAGAGTTGCGGCGTAATTTGCAGGAGGAAGTGGGTGTACACCACGGCAGGGAGCCCAAGGAAGAAGGGCTGGTAGGCAACGGAGAGCGTCCTGTAGCTCCGGAAGCAGCCTAGAGACGCGCCCGGAAGAGGCGCAGATGCTGCCTTGTAGTCCCCAAGCCAACTGCGTGTGATTGCGACCCTGTCCTTTCCACCTGGTGCCCTTGCTGCTTTCTGGCTCTTTAGCAAGGCATCGCGGTCTCCCTCTCATGCTCACTCTGAACTTCGCGCGGACCAAAATAAAAAGATCGCCCACCGTCATGTTTGGAGCTTCCGCATTTGGAGCTTCCGCCGCCGTTTGGAGCTCCAAACAGCGGCAGTGCTCCAAACACGAAGCCGGTTGCTAAAGAGCCAGAAAGCAGCAAGGGCGCCAGGTGGAAAGGACAGGGTCGCGATCACACGGAGATGCCCAAAGCGCGGAGCGCACATAACTAAAGGCGGCGCACGCAGTTGGCTTGGGAGTACAAGGCAGCATCTGCGCCTCTTCCCGGGCGTGTCTCTAGGCTGCTTCCGAGCTACGGGACGCTCTCCGTTGCCTACCAGCCCTTCTTCCTTGGGCTCCCTGCCGTGGGTACACCCACTTCCTCCTGCAAATTACACCTCGCAACTCTTCTCTCCCTTTCCTCTCGCTCCAAAAAGATCGCCATCGTATCCCGCCGATTCGGGCTTCCAGCCACGCAGATCCACTAGTGAGGTTGCCATCTCGGATGGAGGCATCGCAGTCTCCTCTCTTGCTCGCTTTTTACTGCAGCGACCAAAATAAAAAGATCGCCCGCTGTCATGTTTGGAGCTGCCACTTCCGCGTTTGGAGCTCCAAATGGCGACCGCACTCCAAACACGGAAGCGGCAGCTCCAAACGTGGCGGCGTAATGGGCAGAAGGGAAAGCAACAGCGGCGGGTGCCAAAGGTGTCTGCAACAAAGGTGGGAGTAGGGAGCTCTCTCTGCTTGGCCATGATCGCCCGTTAGGAGCGGCTGGTGGCGAGGAATTCCGGCCCGCCGGGCGCTCCTAACGGCAAGTCTCCCCGCCCTTCCCCTTATTTTGCATATTTTAAAATAGGCCTAAATTTGGGGGGAGGGGCTTAATTTGATTTTATGCCCAAAAAACATGCTGGGCCTTCGTATTGGTGGAGGCCGTATTGTTGGAGAAACACGGTATTACCAGAGCAAAACTACGTAAGATTAGGTTAACAACTCTTAATGCCTTTTTGGCTATGTAGTTACAGTGGGCTCTAGCACTTAGATCATTAGAGATGAGTACTCCAAGATCCTTTACAGAGCTTGGATCATCAACAAGGTCTTGACTATTCCGCTTGTATTTTATTTTCTGATGTTTTTTGCCAATATATAAGACAGAGCATTTATTTGTTGAGATTTGAAGTTGCCATTTGTTTGACCATTCTGATACATAGTCGAGGTCTTTTTGAAGGGTGGCAGTATTGTCTGGTGTTGAATAGCTTTACATCATCAGCGAAGAAAATGCAATTACTCTTAATATGATCACAGAGTTAAGTTAAGAAGGCATACCTTTATAAAAGCTGGGATGGGGAAGAGGTAATCCTCAAGAGGTGGCGAGAATGAGTTGCTTGTGGGAAAAGTGGCAGTTCATTGAATTGACATTAACTTTTGTTATGTTAAACATCCGGATGAATTCCATGCAAGATAAGAGACATAGCAACTGACACTACACTTGAAGAGGGAGCATCTCACACAGTACTAATAAAAGGGAATATTTGTAACTCAGAGTTGAAACAAAATACCTCCCCACCAGCAATCAACATCCAAAATAACTCCATACATTAACATAGATTGATCAACATAGATTAACTCCAAGGCTAACATCAGACCAAGGATTAAGAGAACAATGCCCCATCAAGGAACTGTCAAACAAACAATCCAACCAAAGAACCTCCAAGACTTCCCCCATCAATACTGACAGGGCAAGAATATAAACAGAGTAAATTCCACTCCTTAAAAGCACTGGTGGTGTTATTACCTAATTTGTGTCAGGAATAGTCTGCAAGAATTAGATTAGAATTAGATTAGATTAGAATTCTGTATTGGCCAAGTGTGATTGGACACACAAGGAATTTGTCTTGGTGCAAATGCTCTCAGTATACATAAAAGAAAACAACCAAGCTCTGATCTCAGAAAATATTCCTTCATTTGGACGATTTTTATTCTGCCCTCCTTCCCTCTGAAAAGAGGGCCAGCAGCCTGCAGAATTGCTGTAACAGATAAGGCTAAGTGATCTAGGTTCTAAGTGGTCAATTAAGGTCATTCAAAAGATTTCATGATAAAGCAAGGACTAGCTTGACTGCTTTGAAATCAACATGTTAAGGATTGTACAGTTTGGACTCTCTGTGTGCTGGTTTGAGCCAATCCAATTAACAGAAATAATACATAAAGTATCCTTTGTTCTTATGAATGGCAGTTCCTTTGTTTTACGGAGTCAGCAGTATCTCAAATAATCCATAGGTATTGAGGGTATCTCTAATTCAAAGAAAAAATGTTTTTTTAAAATTGCTTTTGTAATTATATCTTAGCCTGCATTGAAGCAAATTCTAACGATTGAGGAATGTTTCTCGTGACAGATCAGAGTCATAAGGTTTAATTATTTTTTTAACAGGTTTTTCCCCCCCAATGATGGATTGTGAAGACAAAGGCAATGTATGCTCTGGAATCACAACTTTTCAGCAAATTGTCTCTTCCTGTTGTGGTGCTATTCTAACATCCGTTTTGGGTAAGACAAATATTAGAACCATTTAAACTTCCCTAAGTATTATAGTATTGTCAGAGTGCTCCTATCTTTGTGCTCAGATGAAAGTAAACTGTTGTCCTCTAGAAAGCAGAGCTTAATTTTTTTTCACTTAGTTAAATTCACTTAGCTAGTTCTGTTTTTAATCAATTAACTACTTATTAATATAAAAAAGAATTTTAACATGGTTTTTTATTATCTTAGTGACACCTCTAGATGTTGTCAAAGTTCGACTACAGGCCCAAAGCAATCCATCCCTGAAAGGTAAACCAATATCTTTATGTATTTCCAGTGTTGATGGGAGATAAAATTTGATAATTTCTTCTCAAAAGTTCACATTTATGAAATTGAGATTATTCTTTAAGTCCATGTTATAAATGTTATTTGCACTTGCTGATCAGTTATACCATGAACATACATTTTATTTGATGCTGGTTTATGATATAAAGATATCATTTGATATGTTTTATTTAGAAATTGTTAAGACATCTTTTTAATTATATAAAATGAATACATGATTATAATTGTACCATTATATTTCTTTATGACACTCCCATGTAACATTAAAGATATTGTAGAAACTTTATATATAGATAAGAATATAGTCTTCCAGTTTATGCTGTGTTTCATTAATCACTTTGCATTAACCACCTAGGAGAAAAGATTTCTTTTTTATTTCTTTATCAGGAAAGTCTTTTTTGGATTCTGATGGCTTGACTGATCACATTTATCTTTATGAAAATGGAACTGGCAAAACCTGGAATAAGACATCTGCCCGTTTTACTGGCATGTTGGTAAGAAAAAATGCACATTCAATCCCACTAGTATTAACTTTTAACTCTTCAAATATTGTCGGACCAATTTTGATATAGAAATTTAATTAGATAGTTTCATAGTATTTTAAGCTCAGGAGAAACACACTTCATTGCATTATGATAATTTAAAATTAAATTTGCCTATGACAGTCACATTTTATAAGATACTTGGTACAGCATTGTCCAATGATTGTGAATGAGAAGATTAATTTGATAGAAAGTAAGAAAATAAAAAATATGATTGATTAATTACCATAATTCCTGTCACTTAACTGATTGTAAGCAGTAGGCTATGTATATATGGTACTTGAGATGTGTTCGTATGACAAACTAGCCAATAACATTGAAGCCTATCATGTTGTGCAAATCCAAATCCATGTAGTAGTTTCATAATTCAATATATCATATAATAGGCCAGTTTATAGTCTCTTGGTATGTTATAATCATACCTTAGGCAAGAAAGTAGCTGGGTATCCTTGCAGCCAATCATTTTGCCTTAGGAAAAAAGGCTGTGGCAATCCATTTCAAAAAATGTGCAAGGAAATTGCATGGGCACACAAATATCATGTAAATATAGTTATAATGTGCTCTTAGTATCAAAGATTACTGATGCCCTTTTTGTGTCCCTGAAATTCACAATTTCATTCAAATAAAAGCTTCTGACCTTGGTGGAAAGTGTTTAGCTCATTGTGGTTTATTACAGGGCTCACCAATCCCTGGTCCGTGGACCAGCACTGGTCTGCGGAATGCCAGATACCGGACTGTGCAAACAAACAAAGCCCCACTTGTAGAATGCAGGCAGCACATAAAACCATGCCCCCTCTGGTCTGTGGAAAAACCCACTCCATGATGCCAAAAATGTTGGGGACGCTGGTTTATTACATCTTCTTAGTTCAATTTTGCATGATTTGATAGGAAAGTTTTTTGATTTAAGAAGAAATTAAGTTTGATTATTTTTACTTTAAAGATTAATACATAGATATGAATATATATTTTACATAAAGTAACCTTTTTCTAGATGTAATATATTTATAAATAAATTCTTCATACTTCAAATTAGCATTTCTCAGATCAATATAGAAAAAGATGTTCACAGAAGAACATGCAGGTCCTTCTTAAATTAGCAAGCATAGAGAAAGTGATCAGCCTCTCCAACAGAGACTGTTGTGGAAGGCCGAACAAAAGGGCTGTTGCTGCTCTGGCCCTGCCCCCATGGGCCAGATAGGGACAACTAAAGGGCCAGACATTGCCTGTGGGCCCTAGAATGCCCAAGTCTATTTTCAAACCAAGATCAAGTGAGGTACTAATACCACTCTATAAAGCCTTAGTAAGATCACACCTAGAATACTGCATCCAGTTTTGGTCACCACACTATAAAAAAGATGTTGAGGCTCTAGAAAAAGTGCAGATAAGAACAGCCAGGATGATTAGGGGACTGGATACTAAAACATGAAGAACGGTTACAGAAACTGGGCATGGCTAGTCTAGTGAAGAGAAGGACCAGGGGAGACATGATAGCAGTCTTCCAATATTTGAGGGGCTGCCATAGAGAGGAGGGGGTCAACCTGTTTTCTTAAAGCACCTGAAGGCCAGACAAGGAATAATGAATGGAAACTGAACAAGGAGAGATTTAACCTGGATATAAGGAGAAACTTTCTGACAGTGAGAACAATCAACCAATGGAAAAGCTTGCCCTCAGGAATTGTGGGAGCTTCATCACTTGAGACTTTCAAGAAGAGATTGGACTGCCGTTTGTCAGGAATGGTGTAGGGTCTCCTGCTCGGGTGGATGGGTTGGACTAGATGACCTACAAGGTCCCTTCCAATTCTGTGAATCTGTTAAAACAAATGACACAAAATTAAGTGTGTTTGTTTGGGTGTGTGAGTTTGGGAGTTCTAAGACACATACCAACATGCCCACAGTATGCCAGTTTTTTTAAAAAAATATTTTTAAAGTATTAAATACATAGTGTTTGGTAAATAGTTCAAGAAATCTACAACATACCATATCACTATTTTTCCTTTTAGGATGCTTTTGCAAAAATTGTTCAAAGAGAGGGTGTGAAAGCATTGTGGAGTGGGTTGCCACCCTCATTGTAAGTTATACATTTTTTTCTTCCTTTGATTAATCTCTCACATTAAAATCAATCAAAACCTGAATAAAAATAGTTAATAAAATGAGTTATGAAACTATCAATGCTGTTTAATATTGACAGCAAAATTAGTAACAAAATAACTGAAAAACAATTTTATTAAATGTTTTTTCTCTGACTTAAAGTACAAAATGATGTAAAGATAGGAATGTGTATTCTAATTAATCAAAATATGTATGTCTTGAGCTATATTAATTGGTGCAACTTTTTATATGTCTCAAAGGTGCTTTTTCAGGAGGCAACTGGACTTTCTTGTTTTTTCTTTTGAAGATGTTTTGCTTCTCATCCAAGAAGCTTCTTCAGCTCTGACAGAACAGTGGAGAATGGAAGGATTTATATTGTTTGCAAACAGCTGGTAATCTGCATCCTTTTAGACCAGTGGTCTGCAGCTGATGGGCCACGGCCCACTGATGGGCCGCGAGAAAATTTTGGTGGGCCTCAGAGAAATCTCACCCCCAGAGCACTCCCCCCCCCCAAAGCAATTAATCCAGGCTGCACAGAAACACAAGGCTGCTCAGCCCACATGGCCCGCAGGAACCCTCCCTGCCCACTCACTCCTTACCTGACAAACTTGTCTGCTAAATTGCTATTTTTCCTTTTTCTGACCATCTGTTCTGCTGTGCCGGGAGATTAAGATTAGCTAGGAAGCAGGAAATGGTTGGATTTATTGCTTTCTGGCTAAGCACAAGCCGAATCTCCCTTAGGACTGAAGGTTTGCTTGCAAGCAAATTCAGTGCAGACTCATGGCAAGCAAATTTGAGAGACTGAGCTAGCCAATGGCAGCTAGATAGATTACTGAATGATTCTATGAGCAACTCAATCTGCCTGCTTTGCCTGATTTTGGATGAAAGTTGCTTTTTTATATAAAAAAGTCAATATTTACATACATGGTGTGTTGTGGGTTAATTTTGTGAGTTTGCTTGCTAGCAAATTTTATGAGCTAGCTGACTGAGCTAGCCAATGGCAGATAGATAGATTTCTGAATGAATCTGTGATTCTGTGAGCAATTCAATCTGCCTGCCTGCTTTGCCTGATTTTGGGTAAATTCAATATTTACATACATGGTGTGTTGTGGGTTAATTTTGTGAGTTTGCTTGCTAGCAAATTTTATGAGTTTGCTTGCAAGCAAATTTTATGTGACAGACTGAGCTAGCTAATGGCAGATAGATTTGTGAATGAATCTGATTCTGTGAGCAACTCAATCTGCCTGCTTTGCCTGATTTTGGATAAAAGTTGCTCTGTTTTTATAAAAAATTCAATATTTATATAAACATTTATAATATTTACATACAAGCCATGCCCAGCCAGTCACATGACCACCAAGCCACACCCACAAATTAGGCCACGCCCACAGAACCAGTTAGTGGTCCTTGGGATCTAAAATTATAAGTTTGGTGGTCCCTGAGGTCCAAAGGGTTGGCAACCCCTGTTTTAGAGGGTCTTTGAAGCACTTGGAAGTTTATCTGTGTCTTCAAGATCACCTGAGTAGTGTTTTGAAGACACAGATAAACTTTCAAGTATTTCAACGCTCCTTTTAAAGGATTCAGATTACCATCTGGCTGCAAGGAATATAAATCCTTCCATCCCCCACTATCCTGTCAGAGCTGAAGAAGCTTCTTGGATGAGAAGCAAAACGTCTTCAAAAGAAAAAACAAGGAAGTCCAGTTGCCTCCTGAAAAAGCATCTTTGGAACAACCATCACCTGGATGACTGAGAATCTCGACAGATGTTTAACTTTTTATATGTTACTATATAAATCATATTATCAAAAAGATAATAGAAATAATATTTGGCCTACATTTCTAGAAAATCAAGATAGTGCTAGGAGTGGTTTTTTTTTTGAACATTTGAAAGTTAAAAGCAACTATGTTGAGGAAGAATTCAAATTGATCAGTCTTAAAATCCTTGACAAAGCATAGAAAAATGAAGAAAGTTATGATAGGAAAGGGAGATAAAGATTGTAAAAAATAGTTCCCTTGCTCTTCCTGAAGCCCTCCCCCAAAATATTTCTGCTTTTACCAGCATGAACCCAGCCAGATGACCCTTAGAAAACAGCAGTTCTTCTGCCACAGGAAATCTAATCAGTTCGTGAAAAAGCAAAGCTTAAAGGAAAAAAATAATCATTTGATTTCTGTGTCTACCCATGTCAACAAGTGACTCTGGGCAGTGTGCATAAAAACATAAAAAATACTGTAAATATATATGGTTGCCGAATGAAATTTTTGCCGTAGATGTTAACAGAATCAAGAAATGGGGCTCTTAACATACCCCAAGCCCAGACATGTAACTAGGTCTTCACAGTCTTGTGAAGGCCCAACAGAGTTGGGGCTATTCTAATCTCTGAAGGAACAATTTCCTAGAGGGTAGGGGCTATGGGTATGACTCCTAGTCCCTGCCAGCCAACATTCCTTGGCAGAAGGGATTCATAATATGCCCAAACTGACCGACTAAATTGAACAGGTAAAAATAACTAAGAAAAGACAGTCCCTTAGGCAACCAGTCTCAAGGTTTTAAATATGAAAAACCAACTTCTTGGAAGCATACTGGCTGCCAGTGCAGCTCATATAGAAATCGTATTATGTGTCAAATATCCAACACCATTTACTACCCATGCAGCCACAATTTGCAGCAGTTGAAATTTTTGAATGGTCTTCAAGAACAGCTCCATGTAGAGTGTGCTACAGTATCCAGAGAAGAGGTAATAAGAGCCCGAGTAAATGTGAGCATAGCCTCGTAATCCAGGGATGAGCATGCCATTATTCAATTCTATGTGCAAAGGCCCTTCTATCTACAGCTGCCACCTGCTCTTCTAGCAGTAGTCATGATGCTAAGAGGATTCCCCATCCTCACCCCCATTTTGTAGCTGATTTGCTTAGAAAAATACCATTCCATCCAGAACCAAGAGTGGAAAAACCTTGTCTTCCAACGGTTCAGCACCTTTTCCAAGGTACTCTCGCCACTCCTTTATAACATCTACATGAAACTGCTGGATGAGATCATAGGTCATCATGGGTTGAGGAATCATAGTATGCGGATGATACTCAATTTTATATCTCCACCCTTGAAAAGCATTAAGAAGCTTCAATTGGTGCAGAGTGCAATTGTGTGAGCAGTCTTTGGGACCCCTAGAGTGGGCCACTGTTCTGTGAGCTGCGCTAGCTGCCAGTTTGTTTTCATATGCAATTCAAGGTGTTGATTATTACCTATGAATGACATGCATGACGGGTCCAGATTGCTTGAAGAACCATCTCACCCCACAGGAAAAACCCGCCTCACCCTTTTCAGTGGAGGTAGCATGCTGTGGATCCACCAGTCAATTGATTGGTGGGGTCCAGGAGAACAGCCTTCTCTGCTATGGTCCTGGCTCTTTGGAACATCTTGTCTCCTGAGGTGAGATTGCCTCCATGACCTTCCTCAAGAGCCTGAAGATCTGGCTCTGCCAGTTGGCTTGTGGCTATAATGGGAGAATACCACATTGCAGGTGGTTGATTGACCAGTCACTTTGCAGTTAGATGTGCGGCAAACAAATTTAATAAATGATGGTGGTGGTGAACAATGAAGCCATCAAACATCCCAGATCCTTGGGAAGGAATCAAAAGACAAAAATGCCAAATCCAGTTTGAACATCTAGCTGACTATGTGATAGACCATAATAATATGAATAATGTTATTAAAAAGGTCAAGCTGAGAAGTCAAGAAGTTGAAGGATGACTGAAATACGCCCATCCTGTTCAGTCCAGAAATCATTTAAGAGCACAATCAATGCCACATCATTCCGCAACCTGGCCTGAACCTGGTTGAAAGGTGTCCTAATATTCTGCTTTGTCCAGGATCCACGGTTGTCAAGCAGCCACCTTCTACACAATCTGCTCCCTGCCACAGTTAGAGATGGGACAAAAGTTATCCAGACTACTAATGTCAAGTGATGGTCCCTTTGGGAGAGGATACACCATTGCCTCCTTGAGAAATGACAGAACCACCTTCTTCAAGGAATTCCTTGAGAAATGACAGAACCACCTTCAAGGGATTATTAGCCACTACTCAGATCCAATAACTCATCCCTCCTTGGCATTCTTAACCAGCTAGGATGGACATGGATATAGCACGGAGATTGCCGGGCTAGCATGTGCAAGAGCCCTGTCCACTTCCTTAGATGCAACAAAATCAAATTTTCTCCAGATAACCTTGCAAGACTTAGCCCCATAGTCTCCACTGGTGCTATCTTAAAGCTTTAATAGAACCAGTTTCTCTGGAGTGAGGGGTGGTACCAGAGCATTGGAGGCTCACCAGGGAGTGACCATGACAAGAAAGAAAGAAATACGTCCCCCAATTCCAGAGCATAGTGTGACAGAAAAACCAAGCCATGACTGCTATTATGCATCAGGCTCTGAATGACCTGGAACAAGCCTAGGACTATCATGGTAGTCATGAACTCTCAAACTACCTCAGACCCCATGTCCTGGAAAGACATCAGCCTGAGAAACTCCACTGCCAACATGATTAGGGAGGGAGGCTGCTAATCAGCAGAGAGCTGTAATTCCAAAACCCCAAATGATCTCTCTTAGTGCCCAACTCAATAAATGGGGTCTTGCACCCAACAGTCTGAGAAGCAGTGTTCTGAATGCCTCTGATGTATCTCAGATGGCCACTACATCTCCCTTATCCTAGTCAGTGCCACTTATGGAAACTAGAAGTTTTCTGAATGAGCCTTCGCAAGCAATGAGAAACCACTTACTCATGACTAAAACACGCCTCTTTAAAAAAAAACAGGCAGGAACAGTCTTTATCCACATTGGATAGATAAAACCAAAAATAATTAGTCACAAATGAACGTATTTTCACCTTATGAAACAGGGCACAAACAATCTCTATTCACACGAGAACTTAAGGTAAAAAAGCCCTTCAATGATTAAGCCAAGCAGAAACAGACCCTGATCACACTGGCTTGAGGCAAATGCATTACCTATTGTTTCCCACGGAGACTCAGTTGGCACCTCAAATACTGAGCAATTAGTCTCAACAAACCTTGTTCTGGCAAAGGAATCCGACTTGATTGATGTACCCTGGAAAACAGTTATCTGTGACAACAGGCCATTCCCAAAGCCCTACTATTTACCATATTTCCCAGCCAGGGAGGGGCTGGCTAGTGTCTATGACTTCTTTTCCCTGAGAGCCAGTTTATTGCCTTCCGTTGCTCTTCTCTCCTCTCTACGAATACATGCATTTGGGATAGGCCCCATCTGTTCCTCTTCCTCACTCACTTCAGGCCCCGAAGGCAGCTGCTTTTCCACCTGGGGCCAGCAAAAGGCCCCAGCTCTGCCTCTGCTTCTGATTCCTTATCAGAGCCTTCCAAAGGCTCCAAAGCTGGCCCAGGTTTCCCCTCCACCTCCTCCTTCTTCTTCTTGAAGGTCTCAAGTGATGGCACTTCCACAACTTCTGAGGGCAAGTTGTTCCATTGGTTGGTTGTTCTCACTATCAGAAAGTTTCTCCTTGTTTCCAGTTAAATCTCTCCTTGTTCAGTTTCCATCCATTATTCTTTGTCTGGCCTCTGCTGCTAGCTCTGCTGGCAGCCAATGGGCCACCACAAGAAGGAAGAAAGAGGAATCTTCCCTCATGTTCCAAGCAAATCTCAGTAATCCGTGCCATGTCAGCCTTTTTATTGACAATAAAAATTGAATAAAAATTATAACAAATTGATTTAGCACTTAGTAGCAACAGCTGACAATGCAGGACCTTGAAATTCTTCCATCCAGGATCCAGGAGCAAGTTCATTCTCCATTGTTGGCCTGCCCCATATCTCCCATCATACTTCTCCCTTTGCCTTATTATTGGGATGTTGCAACCTTCCCTCACTCCTTCGGAGCTTTACCCTTTCTCCTCTCCATAAAAGTCTATGTTTATGCCCATCTCTCCCACCTTATACAAACAAACCTACAAGCAACCAATACTAATACTTGAGATGTTTCTGCACAGTAGAGCATTCAATCCCTTCAGTTAATTAGGAACCAGTTCATCTCATCTTTCTACCAATCATAATATGCCATCATTCAGTGTCCTCTCACCAGATCACTTTTCGTCTCTACCACATGTTTACACCCCCTTCATCCCAGCCCCCCAGTCACAGCCAATTGACAGCGAGCCTTTAGACTCAGCTGAACCTCTGCTGGCATTTCTCTGATGCCAGTGGACCCTCAGCCCTCCACCTCTGTTCCCCCTGTCCTGAATGTTTCAATGTATCCAGTGATTCACCACAAGGGACAAGCAGCCAAATTTCCCAGCAGGTGGTTGGAGGGTAGGGAGTGAAGGGGTTGGGAATATGTGGCGGACACAAAAAGTCCTAGACCCTACCAGATTGTTTAGGGCTCGATTGCACAATCCCAAATGATTCAATTCCCCCACCCCAACTGTTATCTATGACAAAGGTGAGCAGAATCACAACCTAAACTTTCCAACTTGATAACTAGTCATATTACAATAAATCCTTTCAATCAAATCTTCCTGGGTCATAGTAACTGTTGATTGAAGCATTTCACACGCATAGTTATTTCTCTACCATTAGTTCTCAGTCAGGAGGAACGCAAAATGCATATCTGATAATGTGGAGGAAGGAACTGCAGCCACAGAGTCCAGCCAGTCCAACGCTGCTTTTGCCACAGCAAAATTCCCCGCCTCCACCTTCACCCATGAGGAAAAATGGGTGGTTTTCAAACATATTTAGGCATCATTGTCCTCCTTGCCCTGCAGCATAGTCCCTTCTGCAGGCTGATAGGGACTTTCTTCAGTGGTGATCTCCTTCCCATTGCAGTGGATGAGGGATATGCTTTCTGGTTACTTTCAAAAGCAGTTTCATTACTTTTTCATTATGTATATGTTAATCTTTATCATTAATGTACATGATTCTCCTATACTGGGTAATAAAACATATAACCATTCCTGTGTTTTGCTTATTTCCTCTCCAGAGTTGGTAATAATTGTACCATTGTTTGTTCTCCATACTGTATTGTGGGGCACAAACTGAAAAAGAAACCACAACTGTTGGCCTTTAGAATTCTTTGCTTTAAAATGTTTAGTTGAATAACTTAATAGAGGGAAATGGATCTCTAACATGTTTCATGTAAGTTATTAAAGAGAAAATGGCATGTCTAAATATTTTACTCAGCACAGGAAATATCATGGTCTATATATGAGTGTTAGCATCTTGATATGCAGTATAACATGTCTCTTGTTCTGTGAACTATGACCAAAGACCAATTCTAAAATGCTTATATTTGAGCTAGAAGTTTGGCAATTATTTGAATAAAACTGAAATGATTAAGAAATTGATTAAATGCTTATATTTCAATTTTAGAGCAGTTTCAGTTCCAACTACAGTGATTTATTTTACCTGCTATGATCAACTACGTGATGCGTTCGTTAATAAATTAGGAGATAATGACTACATTCCACTTATTGCAGGTGGCATAGCCAGACGTGAGTTTATCAACCTGTAGTTTGTTAACTGTTTATTATAAGAAAACTTATTAAAATTAATCAGTATGATGATGTGACATAGTAAATATTTATTATGTGAAATAAATGAGTGTAATTAACTATTTCTCTGCTTTATGGTCAAAAAGTTACATTCCTTAATCTAAGGATATTGCCTAATACATGTTTAATATTTTATGGTCTCTTAACTATGACTCAGACTTAGGAGATATCTTTAGCATGAATAGTTCTTCCTTCTATCCTGAATTCCTCCTTCTTTACCTTGTCTAAGCTAACGCTGATTAAATTTATGGTGAGCATAGTAAATATGGTCACCATTAAGATTTAAGTTTAATCAGGATAGAAGAAAGAACCATGGTAAATATGTTGATGTAAGAGCTGAAGATAGCATATATTCAAATTTTGTCCTGTTTCATGGCCTAAAACAATAGCCTCCAAAACCAGTTTCCATGGATCAGGGGCATGATTTCGTGTACTGCCTGGATCCTCTGTTTGGACAGATGGGACTTTGATTGCTTGCACAGCCTGTTTCCTCACAAGCTGTGGATCAGTGCCAGTCCGTGGCCTCGTGGTTAACTGGAAGGGCAACAGAATATGAGTAAACTTTTTTAAAGAACAGCTTCCATTGTACAGTCAAATTATACAGTTGTCATTGTAATATACCAGTTATGAATTATATTTACTTGTTCAAGCATTCTCTTGTTTAAAGCACGTTTCATAAAATTTAGGACACTATACAATTGGGAAGAAAGTCTCTGAAAGATACATTCCAGTTTCCCACAATAGCTGTCATAAATTTTACTTGAAGGAGGGATTTTAATTTATTTGCAGCCCTAGGATTATGATCCTAATTCCATCTGGAATTTCCATCACTAAAATAGATGTTAAAGAAAAGATCACATAACCATGCTGTTTAGTGTTAGTCAAAATTTTGTTTGTAAGGCTGCAACCTCATGTTTCTATCCTGCATAACTATCTCTCCTTTAACTCCCCCTCTCCCATTTCTGCTCCTTTGGCCGCATAACATTCCACCACTTTACACCTCCACTCCAGAATCCAGGCATGTAGGGTCTGTTGGCCCTGAGCTTGCCTCCACCTCTCACTGGAGGCTGAAGGCTGGTTCTCCAAGACTCCATCCAATAGAGGAAGTTGAGGGATAAGGGCTTCCTGGAGGTGCAATTCATATTCTGCAACTTACATTTTGGAAAATAGCACTTCCAATGGGAGGACAAGGGCTTCCCAGAAGTACAATGTGTATTACAGCTCATTTGAAGCATTCATGAAGAATTGGCCTATGGGCTTCAGTGAAGGGTGGAGACAAGCCCCAAGTCAATAGAATCTTATATATCTGGATCCTGCGATATGTGACAAGAATGTGAGGCAGCCAAAAATGATATTTTTATGAAAATGTTATATTTTCATAATGGCTAAAGTTTTCCTTAACAATTAATTAGGGATAATTTTTGTTGTGCCTTCTAGAGCAAGGTTAATACTAACTCCAGTAGGTTATGTACAATTATACCTGTAGCCGCGGTGGTGCAGTGGTTAGAGTGCAGTACTGCAGGCTACTTCTGCTGACTGCTGGCTGACTGCAATTCGGCAGATTGAATCTCAGGCTCAAGGTGACTTAGCTTTCCATCCTTCCGAGGTGGGTAAATGAGGACCCAGTTTGCTAGGGGCAATATGCTGGCTCTTTAAACCACTTAGGGAGGGCTGTAAAGCACTGTGAAGCGGTATATAAATCCAAGTGCTATTGCTATACCTGACTGTGTGGTATAAAATGACTCTCAGGGCTATATGTTATCTGTATTGGAGCTTATAAGCAAATGCATGAACGAACAGATTTGTTAAGAATCCCTGTGGAACAAAGACTCTTTATTTTCATCTTCTTCCTAAAATTCTGCTGTGATAGGAGAAGCCAGTGATCTGAAGCTTAGTAATCAAGAAGGGGAAAAGAAGCCTCATAGGCATTCACTGACTTTGGAGCTATAAACCTGATGGGTAAGGTACCAGGTACAGCCCATTATGCAAAGTGAAATGAGGGTAAATTTTAAGAGGAATAAAAAATAATGTATAAAATTAAAAATAAAGAGACTTAGAAAATACAAAACTCTGTACAACATTGTTCCTTTGACTATGACCTCTTACTAATTGAAATCTTAAATATAGTAGTTAGCTAGTCAGGCTCAAGTCATGAAGTTTTCAAGCCAAGGAACCAGCCCTTTAATTTTATCTGCTGATAGAATTAATTAAGATTAAACTATTCCTTAGGTTACAAGGGCAATTGGAACAGGAATGCCATCACAAAGTGATGCAGTTGTAAAGATGTTATCACATTGCTTAGTGGCAATATTTTGGTAGTTCCAGTTGCCATTGTAATAATGTGGCTTGTTAAGCCAAATTATTTGTCGTATCAAATTCTGTACCTGTCAATAGTGGTGTCCCCCAAGGCAGTGTACTAGGACCAACTCTCTTCATACTCTACATAAATGACCTCTGTGATCATATTAAGAGCAACTGCGTTCTCTTCGCTGATGATGTAAAGCTGTTCAATACCACAGGCAATACTGCTACCATTCAAAAAGAACTTGACTCTGTATCAGAATGGTCAAACAAATGGCAACTTCAAATCTCAACAAATAAATGCTCTGTCTTACATATTGGCAAAAAACATCAGAAAATAAAATACAAGCGGAATAGTCAAGACCTTGTTGATGATCGGATCTTGGAATACTCATCTCTAATGATCTAAGTGCTAGAGCCCACTGTAACTACATAGCCAAAAAGGCATTAAGAGTTGATAACCTAATCCTGTGTAGCTTTTTCTCTGGTAATATCACACTACTAACTAGAGCATACAAAACATTTGCTAGACTAATACTTGAATACAGCTCATCAGTCTGGAACCCACATTACGTATCTGATATTAACACAGTTGAGAAAGTCCAGAAATATTTCACAAGAAGAGTTCTCCACTCCTCTACTCGTTGCAGAATACCTTATGCCACCAGACTTGAAATTCTAGACCTAGAAAACCTAGAACTACAGAGCCTTCGGTCCAATCTAAGTATAGTGTATAAAATCATACATTGCAATGTCCTACCTGTCAATGAATACTTCAGCTTCAACCATAACAACACAAGAGCAAACAATAGATACAAACTCAAGGATAATCGCACCAAACTTGATTGCAGGAAATACGACTTCAGCAACAGAGTGGTCAATGTCTGAAATACTCTACCTGACTGTGGTTTCTTCCCCAAACCCCCAAAACTTTAATCTTAGACTGTCTACTATTGACCTCACCCCTTTGCTAAGAGGTCTGTAGGGGGCGTGCATAAGCGCACCAATGTGCCTACCGTTCCTGTCCTATTGTTTCTTTTATTTTTCTTATATGTACCCATGTCATGTATTCATAACTATGTATATACTTATACCTATTATCTTGTAAGCGATTGACAAATCAAAATAATAAATAAATAAACAAATAAATAAACAAATAAATAAACAAACAAACAAATAATAAATAAATAATAAATAAATAAATAAATAAATAAATAAATAAATAAATAAATAAATAAATAAATAAATAAATAACTAACAAACACGCACAAGTCCCAGGTAAGGGGCATGAAGATACCACAGCAGGATGGGGAATCCTGGGAGGAACAGTGTAGATTGCATGTGAGTTGGGAGAGGATTTGGGAGTGTCAGCACAGGTCATGCGTGTGTTGGAGAAGTCTGGGGGAGGACTGCTGCAGTATAGTATGTGTTCAGGAAGGCCAGGACTAGATGGCACAGGGGGCGCATATGCAGGAAAGTCAGAGGTTGGATCACATGGGAGGATTTGCATGCAGAAACACCAGAATCTTACCAGAATGACTTGCAAACTTCCTTGATAACTTTCCTATTGACTTTGCTTGTGGGAAACAAACAAGGAATGTTGCAAATGACAGTCGCATGACTGCAGGATGTTACAACCATCATGAAAGTGAACCAGTTTCAAAGCACCTGCATCATGATTATGTGACCAGGGGGACGCTGCAATGTCTGGAACTTTGAGGTATAGTCATACTTGTTTAGCATAGTCACAATTTTGAATCATCACTGAATGAGTGGTCAATAAGAAAGAAGGACTACCTGTAGTTTGTAAATTTTATGCTGTGCTTTTGAATATTGGAAAAGGTGAAACATTCTTATTGCCTGAAATCAAGGGTGAGGTTTTGGGATCATGCATCTTTTAGAGATTCTTCAGATTGTTACTTTCTGATATTAGCAATTGGGATGCAGAACATCTTGAGAATATGGATTATGAAATTAATGTGTTTCAATCTATTCATAGTATTAAATAGTTTGTCAAATAGTATTGGTAAAAAGTTATGATGATTAAAAACAAAATTGAAAACTTATTAATTCCACATATGAGGAACTCAGAGAATCATGAAATTTTATAGTTAGAGCATTTCATTCTCATCACAGTAAATCTGGGTCAATGAAGCACTCACTGAATTTAGAATCTATCTGTTTTAATAAACAATGTTAGAATCTTGAGTTCTTTGAAAGTTGAATTAACAATTTATTAAATGTATATGACACCTGACTCCTAACAATTCTGGGATGAATTACACTGTTCAATAGCTATCCATATGTTTTTTATGTAGTGAAATGCTTAATGCCAAAAATAATAGATATGGGCATATACTGAAAGCAAATGTCTTGCAGAAAAAAAGTTTGTAAATTTTGAGCACTGTGTTTCTTTCTGTCTCAAATTTAGTATTTTCTGCTACTATAATAAGTCCAATTGAAATGATTAGAACAAGAATGCAGTCTACACGATTGACTTACACGGAACTGCTTGCTCGCATCAGTACAGGTGTGACCCAAAATGGCTGGCTTACACTCTGGAAAGGATGGGGTCCCACTATCCTTAGAGATGTGCCATTTTCAGGTATGACTTCTTTCAGAAATACACTATTTTTCTATGTGCTGGCTATTACAAGCTCTCTTCTACTGAGGATTTTAGTAAGTGGGTTTCCGAGATATAAGTTTTAAAAATACAGTGATGTATAAAATATGTTTATATCATAGGTATATGATACATCTTTCAAATTTACTTTCCTCAGTTAATAAAATGCAACTCTATTTTTATAATGTTTTTAAATGGTGATTTTGGCTTTAGCATTTTTTCTTTAGATATTAACCAAATCATCTTGCTTTTTAGTTTTTGTCAGAATTCAATGCTGGAATCATAGCTATCCCTAGCTATTATTAAAACAAAGAAGAGTTAGGCTTTTCAGTATTTGACAAAGGAAGAGTACTGGATATTGATAAATTCTAATATTTCTATTATTATTTGCAGTTATCTGGAATTAAAATAATGCTCAGGTGAAAAAACTTTTTTATGTTACTGTTTATAATTGGATTCACCCATCATCTTAAGTGTGGTTTTCTAAATATGCTGTATTACATAATTCACCGTTGGTTATATTCACACATCATATTCAGCCAAAATTAAAATTAAATAAACTGTTTTACGCATTAGCGCAGTATCTGAACCTTATTTGTAGTGATATTCATACTTCATAGAAACTCCATCCCCAATCAGGTAAGTCATAAATAGCAATAGCAATAGTACTTAGACTGATATACTGCTTCGCGGTGCTTTACAGCCCTCTCTAAGCAGTTTACAGAGTCAGCATATTGCCCGCAACAATCTGAGTCCTCGTTTTATCGACCTCAGAAGGATGTGTTATGGCCCCATCAGAACCCAGGGCCGTCCAATGAGGATGGCACATCTCCTTGGAATGTTTGGAGAGGCTAGGGGCTGAGGACAAAGCTGTCCCAGACCCCTCAGGCATTGTGGGAGGTGGTCAACTGGATGGAGAGCTGCCTGCTCTTACACAGGGGAGGATCGGATGCTGACAGGCAGTGATGCTGATAGGCAGCAATCCCGTCTGATGAGGAACAGCTGCATCCCCCATTCAATCCAAGGGCACAGAGAACAGAGTATAGGCAAGCTCAAAGAAGGGTTGTACCATTCCTCCTCACAAGGAACACCTGAGTGGATTGACTTAAGGAGAAGCTGTGGGGAGTTAGTCTTTGCCAGGAACAATTGTTTGTTTTGGCTTACATTCTCCCAGTTTTGACTCATGCCTTTTGCCTTTTGCCTTGCTAGCCTTGAGGATTACTTTTCACCTTTTGCCTTGCCTAGCCTTGAGGTCTATCTTTTGCTTTTTACCTTGCCTTGGCTTTGAAGACTGCCTTGACTTTATCTCGTGGACTTGCTTAACCAAGTGGACTGAACTTGGGACCCTGGACCTTGCTCTGTGAGCATGTTTCTACTCTGTGGACTTTCTTTGTTAAATATAGACTATTGTCTGGGGCACTGAGGGTGGCTGCCTTCAGGGTAGCATGAAATGGAGCCTTTCCAGTTGTTGGAGGACCATTGGGGGAACATTTACTTAGAGTAATCAAGGACTCTTTAGAAGCCTACCTTTCCTTAACAACCTGGATCAAAGCAGGATGGAAGGCTGAGTCAGTCTTGAACAGTCAGGATCAAACTTTTGGCAGTGGAATACAGAGTTAGTCTGCAAAACTGTATTCTAACCGCTACGCCACCAAAGCCCCTGCTCAAATATGCAACTGATGACAGCTTTTTTGTTAGAGGAAAGATGATATATGATAGGTAGAGATGGTAGGTAGGTAGGTAGGTAGGTAGGTAGGTAGATGATAGATAGATAGATAGATAGATAGATAGATAGATAGATAGATAGATAGATAGATGATAGATGATAGATAGAATGTATGTCAAGATGCAACATATTTTTCTTTGTGAATGTATAATGATCTGATCTGTTCAGAGTTAATCTTATACTGTATGGGTATAACCATTTGTTTTGTAAGGGTGACTGCTGCCAGGGCAGTCATGCAAACATTTAAAAGTTTCTGTTGCACTTCAGATTTCTAAAACAATTGGTTAGCAAATCAATTGCAATTTCAAACTTTTTAATGTTTCACAATTTGATCCCATAGCACTCTACTGGTACAATTATGAATATTTCAAGATGAGCTTATGTAAAAAATCAAGTTCTCATGAGCCAACATTTCTAATCATCTTCTCATCAGGAGCAGCAGCCGGTTCTGTAAGCGAAATTTCTGTTGCTAATAGTTCATATAAGAAAATATAAGCATAAATTTGTAAAATATTTGGCCATTTTAGTATGATGTTGATCGAACAAAATAATAAATTTAAAAATACATGTAATAAAATTAGATGAAGTTTAAAAATATTTACTTCTTTGAAATAGTGATCAGTAAGAAGGAACTCATCTGCTTTGGACATGCACTAGATGATAAATCAGCCAAGGGAAGCAGAAGTTGGAGATTTACACTTTTGAGCTTTGGTATTGGAGAAAGCTCGTGAAAATATAATGAATAGCCAAGAAAACAAACAAAACATAAAATAGATCACTCCACAAAATACAGATTAAGCTAAGTTGCAAGCCACCAGGCACAAATTATATTTTGGATAAATGCTAAGACCTAGCTGTCTTAAAATATCTATAATACTGGAAAGGTGGATGAAAAAAGAAGATGATAAGCCTCAGCACGGACTCTTATCACAACACAATGGATATACTATTGGAAATCTAAAGGACCTGGTTGGGAACAGTTCATGTTGCAAGAAGTCTATCCATACCACCAAGGGCCAATACTGATTTGATGGCACATAATTATAACCAGATTATATGCATGGATAGGATAAGAGAATCAATGGAATATGTTTAATTTTTAGGAAAAATTTTCTTAGGAAGTCAGTTATCAAGTCCTTTTGTAGTCTTTTGTTTCCTAGGCTAAACATACCTGTTGAGGTAATTCCCCATTAGGATAATGAGTGCACACAGGGAGACGTAGTGAGAGTAATGTTGAATAACACACACACAGCACACAGCTACACTGTATAGTAAAATGTAGGTTTTACTTCCAGTAAACAGTTAAGCAAAGTCCAACCAACAGTCCAAGTCATACACAGTTATAGCAGTCAGTTTTCAGTCCAGGGATAATCCAGTAACAAAGTCCAGTATCAAAAACAGTTCAGTAAAAGACTCACATCAAATCCAAGAATAACGATGATCAATAACAGTCAATATGGAAATGCAGGAACAGCAACACTCTAAGCAACAACAGAACAGAACAACCCAGGTTTCTGGCTCCATCTTATGGCCGTTTGAGGAACCACACCCAATTACAATTTTAGCATTCCCTTAAAGAGACAGTATTAAAATGTCTATCCTGGTTTATATATTTGCCAACTCAACTGTTAGGTGATTTACATTCCTAACATTCTCCCCTTTGGGTAGGACAATATATACAACTTTACATTCTAAGTCCATAATCCTCACAGCAAGCCATATGCTTTACAGAGCCTTGGGCTTTTGTAAAATGATCTGCGATGTTATTTTCTGACATACAGTATTCCAGCTTAATCATCTTACTTTGCACACATTGTCTCACATTTAAATATCTTCAATCTGTGTGTTTTGATCTTGTCTTAACAGCAAGATTGGAAGCCATCTGTATTGTTTGTCTTCATAAACAACAATAGAATCTGTTACATCAATTCTCATATCAATCAATAGTTGCTTATTATAAATTAAATCTGTACATAATAGAGATAAACATGATAATTCAGCTTCCATTGTTGATAAACTTAGATGTTTCTATCAAATAGACCTCCATCCAATCAACACCTTTCCTAATAACACTACAGTACCTGACGTAGATTTACATGTATTTACGTCTGTAGCAAAACTTGCATCAGTATATGCAGTTAGACTTAGTTCATCCTTAGGCTCCAAATACAATGCATAGTGCATTGTTTGTTTCAGATATCTTAGCACATCTAAGCAGCTTGCCAGTGCCTTTCAGTTAGCTCAGCATTAAACCTCGCTAATTGGTTAACACAGTATGCTACATCTGGTCTCGACCAATTACTGAGATAAGATAAGCTATCAATCAAGGACTGATAAATATCTTTATCAAAAATAGGACTTTGTACATTACTGTGACTAAACTCCTGGCTCATTGGTGTTTTAGCCGGCTTACAAAATTCCATTTTAAAATTCTGTAGTAATTGGTTAATTTTATCTGCCTGTGAGATTTTGTATCCTCCCCTAGTTTTATCTATCTTTAAACCAAGATATTGTTTAATTTCTCCTTACTGTTTTATCTTAAATTTCTTCTCTAACAGTGATATTATTTTAGTAGCTTCTTGTTCAGTTTTGGTGATTAATGCTGTGTCATCAGTAAACAATAGCAACAAAGACACTACACCATTACTTTAAACAAACATGGATCAGCCATGAAAGCTACAAAACCTATCGTAGTTAATTCCTTAACTATACACTGATTCCACTCATATCCTGATTGCTTCAAGCCATAAAGACTCTTTTTCAATCTCCAGCAATCAATTGTATTATCATGTTTGATTCCTAAAGGTTTCTTTAAATATATAATGTGTTGCAACGCTGCAGGCAGATATGCCGTTTCTACATCCAAATGATTTATAATGTATTTCTCCTTAGCTGCCCACACTAATGCTGCCCTTAATGTAGTAGCCTTCAGACTAGGCGCAAACACCTCATCGTAGTCATTTGCTGTCTGATTGAACCCTTGTGCTACTAACCTGGCTTTATGGGTAACAGTCCCATCCACACCTGTCTTAAGTTTATAAATCCATTTACACCCAATGGCATGTTCACCTGGTGGTAACCTGACATTTTCATATACTTCCAACCTTTTTTTTATCTGAGTTTTCACAAAGAGAAAAAAAATACAAATAAAACATCTTTTTTGAAAGTAGCGTAATCCCGGGTTACATTTCTTCGTACAGACACAAATTCAGGTTCATGCTCATTTTTATATTTTATTCCATATCTTATTACTATTTTACATTTTCTGCATAGCTTCTCCCCTCTTTTAATTTTCTCAATTTTATTTTAATTATCTCAATTCAAATAATTGTATTTATATTTTTTGTCTGTCCTGTTTCAATTATCTATTATCTTTTCTCATTAAACAAAGTTTCTCCTGTAGTTACTGATTGGAGTATGACGCCTTTATATCTTTTCCCTAAAGTTGTAACATTCAATATAATACATAACTTCCATTCGGATTCTGCTTGGTACATTCTTAAAATACACACTGTATTCTTAGAAAAAGAAAAAATTATAAATGTATATAATTAAAACAACATTCCATTCCAATTCAATTCTATCATTAATATTAATATTCATTAAAGTCTTAACATCTTTAACATTACTTTTTAATTAAATATCATACTTCTATGGGAACAATTATAAGCTTTCCATAGTTAATTCCCCCCCTTCACTTATATTTTATAAAACATTAACTAATTAAAATGTTCCCGTTCCTTCCTAATTCAATTTTCTCATTTATTTTATTTCACTTACTTTATTCACAAACATTTCACTAAATTACACTATTTTATCCCTCATTTTAATCATACGTTGTTTCCAATTTTCTAAATTTATTTCTATTACTAATATAACAATACAATCTTATGTACCTTTACAGAATCCCTTTTTCAGTTAGATTTTCACCCATTATCTCTAAATAGGTCCTGTTTCTCTATATCTTGCTCCGGACCTTTGTAACTTCTTTTCCTTTCCTTCTTCCCTCTGTTCTTCTCTCTCCCCTTTTTACCCCCTTGTCTCTCTACCTCTATTTCTCTCTTCTGTATTCCCCTTTTCTGTTGCTTTCCAGTATTATACTTATTTTTCGAATTATTTTTCTTTTCTTTGGTTGTTTTTTTAAGTCTTAAATTCTCCATTCTCTTTCCCCTCTTTCCTTTTTCTTCCCTACATAAAATTGCTTGTTCATTAAAGATGGCTTCTTCTTTGTCCCAGTCTTCTTGTTTTGCAGTCGTTTCTTGTTGTTTCTCATAGTTCCAAATCTCCATTTCTAAGAATTGAAAAACAAAGCCAAAAGAACCCTTCCCTTCTTGTGCATCTTCTTTGTACTTTTTAAGTTCCATTTTCAATTCATCCAGAAGTGGAGCCATTGTATAAATTTTTAAACAACCACCCGATTGATTTTAGTCATTCAAATATAATAATCAAGAATCCAAAGATCATCAAATAATCCAAATACACGGAAGCTGTTTCTTTTTTGCTCTTTTTTTCACTTTCTCTTCCTGGGGTTACTATTTAGTTGCAAAGTTTCAGTTAAAATGTATCTTTTAGAAGTCTTGTTGAAGTTTTACTTTAGATTCTTTTTAATTCCAGGCAGTCTCCTCCCTCTTCCAGATCCTGCCCTTATTCTTTTTCTCTCCCTTCCTCCTTATGAAAAAAAAAGTTTTTAATGTCCAGAAATCTTTATTATCCCTTTGGCATTTTGTTTTATTTTCAGCTTAATTGCCTATTGATGTCAAAGCGGATTTTTCCGATTTCTTATTTAAGTCTCTTAGTTGTCAGTATAGGGAAGGAGAGAGAAGGAAAAAAAAAAGCCAAACCTTTCCCTTTTCACTTTCCTTCACTGCTTCCGACTCTTCTTTGGGAGCAATGTTAGCTTTTTGTAAGTTTAAATTCCAGGGTACCTTAGTTGTTGCTTTTACAATTTAACCCAGTCAGCCAAAACTGTCACTTCTTATCTACCTCCTGCACATTCTTTTCCGGTCGAGTTCTCCTTTGTGGTGGCCATTTCTGACCGCCTCTGCAACCGCCTTCGGGAAAGGGAGTAATGGCCAGCTGAGGAGGAGAGATGCGGCTCTCCTCAACCCTGCTGGCAGTCTCCCCCCTCTTCACCACCTCTACGGGGTGGCTTAGCCCCGAAACCAGACGGCTCGGGGCGCTCCAGCGGCGAACCCAGACAGAAATCGTGCACGATCACGGATTTCTGTCTGTCGCCGAAGCCCTTCAAACCAGAAGTCCCATATACTTCCAACCTTTTTAAGGATTCCAGTTCCTTATCCATTGCTTCCTGCCAAGCAGCCTGATCCTTAGCAGGATACAGTTTTAGTTCATTATAGTTATTTGGAACTGTATTCACTTGGCATACAACACCAGCCTGATATCTATCAGGTGGTTGTGTTACTCGGGTTGAACGTCTAGGTCAGGGGTCCCCAACCACCGGTCCGCAGACCGTGCACCGGTCCGTGGAACAAGTCCTACCGGGCAGCTGGCTTGCTGGCGCCGCCATCTTGTTTTGATGAAAAAGTGCTTCCGGTGAGCTTTTCCGGGTGAAAGCTCACCGAAGCACTTTTTCATCAAAACAAGATGGCGGCGCCCAGCTGATGTCGGTACCGGGCCGCGCCATAAAAAAGGTTGGGGATACCGGGCCGCGGCGTAAAAAAGGTTGGGGATCACTGGTCTAGGTAATACAGGGCTTACTGGTGGACTCTCCTGTTCCACCTGCTCCTGTTCTTTTACCTCCTCCTGTGCCTGTTCTTCTACTTCCTCCTGTGCCTGTTCTTCCTTTTTAATGTCTATTCGTGGTTTACTTATATCATCTTTAGGGACTATTTGGGTGTCAATAATAACATTGCTGGATTCCTGTTCCAGTTTATTCCACCCAACGTGCTCAAGAAATTTAGCACTAGTGCTACAGTAAACATGAGCTGTGCCTTGATCCCAGAATCTAAATGATCTATGGTTGGCTTTGTAACCTACAAAAATTTATTTCCTAGTTCTGTGTTGCCCTTTCAGTCTTACTTGTGAGGAAATATGCACCCATACTGGAGCTCCAAATGTGTGTAGATAACTTAAATTTGGTTTTCTGCCATGCCAACGAGTGAATGGCAATTCACCAGTTGTTGTGTTAACTACATTGTTTAAAACATGGTTACTACACATTATAGCTTCACCCCACAGTGTTTCAGGCAAACCTGAATCAGATAACATAGTGTAACGTTTGTCCTCTTGTAACGTTTGTCCTCTTCGTTCTATAAACGAGTTATGTTGTGGTCTGTAAGGTGCAGAACGTTTATGCTCGACACCAGCCAATTTCAACATAGTTTGGAATCTCTTGTTAATAAATTCAGTCCCGTTATCAGTAACTGATAACTGATAAGGAGTAATTACTTTACTCCTCGTTTTTCTCTCTGCAAACCTTAGCCAGTTAAAGAAATGTTGGAATGTTTCTGTTTTGTTTTTAATGAGATAGCAGAAACCGTACCGTGGGTAATGGTCCAATATACTCAAAACATAGCAGGCACCTCCCAAACTGGGTTTCTTAGGACCAATTATGTCAGCAAACACAACCTCTAAAGGTTCTTTGGTCTTAAACCCATTCAGTCTGTTTGCTGGAGTAACCTTGCTTTTCTCCTGACTACAGGCATTACAGTTTAAATACTTGCTACAGGGTTTCAATTTTACTCCCTCTGACAATTCAACAGTTTGTATGAGCATTTTGAAATTAATGTGCCCCAGACGTCTATGCAGTAAATGTATACATTCATCATGTGGCTTAACATTGTTATAAACCGAGTTAGCCATCTGCAACTGGTCGTCATGTATCACATATAAATCATTCTCTAAAGTAGCAGTAACACTTTAACCCTCTTTCTCAATTATACAGTTATCTCCCCTAAAAGTTACTACATAACCAATGTTAAATAAAGCCCTTACTGATAACAAATTAAATTTCAGTTTAGGTACATATAACATAATTAAATGCTCATTTATACATGAACAATATGCAGTACCTTCACCAGATGCTTTCATCTTCCATCCATTTGCCAATGATACATGTTGCTTATTCCTAGACATCTTTATAAACCTCTCTCTATTTCTTGTAATGCACTGCGATGCTCCACTATCAACTACCCACAAATCAAGATTTACAGTTGAATTGCTAGATATAGCTAAATTGACATTCTTCTTAGCCTTCTGGTGATTACCAGTATTCTGTTGTTTTCCCTTCTTACAGAATCTAACTATATGAGTCCCCTAGCCACACAAGAAAAACATTTTTTAACAGCATAGGCAGTTGAAGACAAATCCTCTTCTTGTGGTTGTTCCTTTCTTAGTTGGTTCCTATCCAGCTGTCTTCTTGCCACTTCTAACAACCTTCCGGTTATGTCAGTCAATGTCAGTTTATCTCTGGGCAGGACTTCCAATGAAGATATGTAATCATCATAACTTTCATCCAATGAGGGAAGAATGATGTAAACTTGATGCAGCTCTGAAAATAACAGTTCCTTTTCATGTAGCTCTTGAAAAGTTCTTTTCATGAAGTTTAAATGAGCTAACATATCTCCACCTTTCAGAAGACGTGCTCTAAACAGTTTACGTGTAAGATGTATGTGTGCACCTACACTGTCACGAACATAAATCCTCTTCAAATTCTCCCAACACCTAGCAGCAGACTCTTCATGAATATGGACTAGCTGCTGGTCACTCAGTGTTAATCCAATTATACAAAGAGCTCGTTCGTTGTTCCGTTTAAAGTCAGTTAACTTCTTGGCATCATCCTCATCATCTGAATACCAAGCATTTACATCCGGTGGATCTTGAACTGTATTTCATAATCTTTCTCTACGCAGAAGTAGACTGCACTTCATAGACCAGGAAACATAGTTTGTTCCATCCACTGGGTTATCAGTGATAGCCTTGTTGACGTGTCTTGTGCCATCTTTACCAGGACAGTAACCCACAATAAAACAATAAACAGTTGTCTGTATACAGTACTGTGTATTCACACTAACTCTCAGTTATCTGAGCCTGGTATGGCCTGGGCCCATAGGCAGTGTTGAGGTAATTCCCCATTAGGAGAATGAGTGTACACAGGGAGACGTAGTGAGAGTAATGTTAAATAACACACACAGCACACAGCTACACTGTATAGTAAAATGTAGGTTTTACTTCCAGTAAACAGTTAAGCAAAGTCCAACAAACAGTCCAAGTCATACATGGTTATAGCAGTCAGTTTTCAATCCAGGGATAATCCAATAACAAAGTCCAGTATCAAAAACAGTTCAGTAAAAGACTCACATCAAATCCAAGAATAACGATGATCAGTAACAGTCAATAGGGAAATGCAGGAACGGCAACACTCTAAGCAACAACAGAACAGAACAACCCAGGTTTCTGGCTCCATCTTATGTGTGTATATATATATATATGTGTGTGTGTGCGTGTGTGTGTGTTTTCTCAAGTTTTAGCGTACTTACATGTATGGCATTCAGCTTTGTTCGGGGAATTATTTTCCCGTCATTGTAGTTGTGCTTTTAAAGTTGTAGCAGCGTTTGGCAGAATCTCATCTGCCATCATCAGGCTTCTGTATTGTGTCCGTCCGTCAGACGAACAATATACAGAAGCCTGATGATGGCAGATGAGATTCTGCCAAAACATTGCTACAACTTTAAAAGCACAACTACAATGACGTGGGAAAATACCCAAACAAAGCTGAATGACATACATACATACATACATACATACATACATACGCACGCGCGCGCGCACACACACACACACATATATATTTGTAATCAGTCTCTGTTTATGTATATCTGTATTAATAAAATGTTCTTTTAAATTAGGATTTTATTTTATGTTTATTTTTTAAAGTTGTTATATAGTTGAAACTACTACAATGCTTGTAATAACCTTTTTGTTTTAATGAACAATTACAACTTGCTAAATTTTTCACATGTTTTACTCCACCTATTTTTCTCAATAGGAATAAATTCCTGCTTTAGAATAGAATCAATATTTGGAATTTTATTTCAATTGTCTGTCCAGTTAGCATGTTAAAAGTTAATCACAGTACAATTTTTAAAAGCTGAACAAGTATGATTTATTTGATAGGGTAGCCAGGAGAATGCCTCTTCTCTCTAAAAAGAACATGATAGCACACCTTATGTTTGCAAAGTTATATCTGAATAAATCACAAGACTTCTGGAATAGTGTATCTGGACAGATGAGACCAAAGTTTTTTTTTAAGATGGTGACAGTGGCTGCATGTGTTTGTAGATGGTGCTCTGAAATACTTTGCAGAGAGGTTTTTTGATGAATTTGGATTGTAGAGATTGGTATATGGAAGTAGAAGTGTGTGTAAAGGAAAAAGAAAGAAAGAAACAATCTTGATAAACTAACTGAGTCTGGAATTGATATGAAGAGACAGAGTTGAAGAGACTGATAGACCAAGAGCTGCTACAGTGGAATGTTTGGAAAGTGACAGTTGGAAGGTGAGACGGAGAGTCAGAGCAGAGCAGGTAGACGATTTTTACAATTGTGTGACTTTCCTGATCTCCCCCTGGACTCCCCTGACTGAAGCTAAATCCTGTCTGAGAACCCTAGAGTCAGCAGCTGCAGATCTGAATTGATGGTGTGGGTCATCTGATGGAGGCAGAACTGACAGAAGAGACAAGCTTCTCTGGCCTTCGTTGACATCTTGGCCTACTCATGGTCAATAACACTGTGGAGAGTGGCAGGCTGCTATTGGGATTTCCTGAGGTTAACTGACGAGTGGGAGCTTGGAACTGTAAACTTCATGAGACATTTTAGGACTACAAAGCTACTAAATTTCCAATGCAACATAGCAAGCCTTTCTGAGTTTTTTTTCTAGCTACCATTTACAGTTTTACTTCTGCATTCTTGTGGGTGTTCTGTGGTCGGGCCTGGGAGAGTTGCTTGGGGGATCCTCGGGCTGGGGAAAGTTGAATGAGAGTATGTTGGTCCCTTTCCCCCAGGTGAGAGCTGGGGGGAAGAGTGGCTTCCTGCTTGGTGGGTGAGGACTGGGCAGGGTGCTGTTTATGCATCAAGTGGACGTATTCTGATTATATAGGAGATAAGAAAAGCTGGATGTGACCTCTCTGCAGCAATAAGGGGTGATGTGAGTTTCAGGGCTGAGAGCAAATGCTATAGTGCCTATAAAACTCACCTTGCCCCCAACAATCTGTCAGTGGAAGTAGATTTTTTCTTTTTACCCTTTTTAAAGAAGGAAGTTGGGGATGGGGGATGGAATGGTTCTCAGGGAAGGCAGAGGAGGACATCCTATTTCAGTGGTGTTGAGTAACAGGAGATATGGGAGAAAAGGGAAAGGACAGGCACAGGGAACACGGCCTCTGTGTTTAGTACCAATCTCATGTTCTGCCCCATTGCACTCACCTCATTTTCCTGGTCAGCAGATCTGTGGTGGCCCTGGTCTTAGACTTCTGCTTTTAAATGTGAGATCAGCTTGCAATAAGGCTAGTCTTGTTGCCGATTTGATCCTCGAAGAGAAGGCTGATCTGGTTTGTATAACTGAAACTTGGCTGAGCCCAGAGGGAGGCGTTCCTCTTGCAGAAATGTGCCCAGTGGGTTATCGAGCATGGCTCTAGTCTAGACCTCAGGGCCGGGGAGGAGGTGTGGCTGTTGTTATCAGAGAATCTCTAGTAGCTTCCAGACGCACTGTTCAGCAAGTCCCCAGCTGTGAGACCCTTTTTCTTAGATTGGGCTCAAGGGATCAGATGGGATTGCTGCTGCTATACCAGCCTCCCTACCTGGGCTCCTGGACCTCGCCACAGGGCTGGTGGTGGAATTTCCCAGGCTTATAGTTCTGGGGGATTTCAACCTGCCTTCTCTGGGGTCAGGGTCGGAGGTAGCCCAAGATTTCATAGAAACCATGACTTCCATGGGCCTGTCCCAGATTATCCAGAGCCCAACTAGTAATAGTGGTTTGACCTGCTGTTGTTGGGGTGGGGGGGGGGAGTTGGTTTTTGTTTGTTTTCCCAAACTTTGTTCTATTGTACTTTACTAATTTATTTGATTCTTTTTGTTAGTTCTTATTGTTTTTATTTTTATTTTAAATATGATTTTACATTGTGTAAGCCGCCTTGAGTCACCATGAAAGAAAGAAAAAGAAAGAAAGAAAGAAAGAAAGAAAGAAAGAAAGAAAGAAAGAAAGAAAGAAAGAAAGAAAGAAAGAAAGAGAAAGTGGAGATGTTTGGCCATAATGCACAGTGCCACGTTTGGTGAAAAGCAAACCTAACATATTAGCACATACATTGCATATCAACTCTCAAGCATGGTGGTGGAGAAGTAATTATTTGGGTTTGTTTTGCAGGACCCTGGGCACCTTGCAGTCATTGAATCAACCATGGACTCCTTTGTATAACAAAGTATTCTAGAGTCAAATCTGAGGCCATTTTCCGACAACTAAACCTAGATTGATATTGGATCGTGCAACAGGACAATGATCCCAAACACACTGGCAAATCTACAGTAGAATGACTGGGGGGAGGGGGGGCGAGAATCAAGGCATTGCAATGGTCTAGTCAAAGTCAGACCTTAATCCAATTGAAATGCTGTGGTGCGACCTTAAGAGAGCTGTGGATAAATATTGCCCACAGACCTCAATGAACTGAAGCAGTGAGCCCTAATTCCTCCACAACAATGTGAGAAACTGATAAGAGTTATGTAGAAAATGATTACTTCAAGTTGTTGCTGATAAAGCCTGTTCTACAAGATATTGAATCATAAGGTGTACTTTCAAACATAGTTCTCCATTTTTGTAAAATAAATGATGACAGCAGAGGTGGTATTCAGCAGGTTCTGACCAGTACTGGAGAACTGGTAGCGGAAATTTTGAGTAGTTCGGAGAACCAACAAATACCACCTCTGACTGGAGATTTTACAGTATCCTTCCCCTGCCATGCCTAACAAGCCACGCCCACAGAAATGGTAGTAAAAAAATTTGAATCCCACCACTGGATGACAAGATGTAATATGTACTGTTTATCTGAAGTTGTATTTACCTATTTTTAAGAACTGCAAAGGATCAGATTTTACTATGTCCTGATACATAAAACCATAGAACTCAAAAAGAGTATAGTTTCTTTTTCATATGACTACATATTTTTTTCTTTCTTCTTCCCTTTTTCCTTTTTTATGTCCCTTTTTTCTTCTGTTTCTATTTGTTTGTTTTCTTCTGTTTCTATTTGTCATTTATATTAATTTTAAAAAATAGAAATGATATTTTAATAATATGTTAATTCTGATAAACATTTAAATTCTAATCTTGAAAACTACACTATTTGCATTTTGGCCATTTAACATTTAAAAGTATTTTTCTTTGCAGATTGCAGCTACATTAACATTACCATTTGATGTAATAAAAACACACCGACAGACTGAACTTTGGGAACTTGATATTACACATTGTAAGTTTTTTTTAAGATTCAGAAGTATTCTAGTACCATAATGTCTGGCTATTTTAGTGTAGACAAAACCCTGTCTGTGGCCTCAGGCTTTTATTATTGATGTGTATAATATCAAGAATTAAATATGTTCAATCCTGGAATCTATGGACTGTGTTTTTACCTCTATAAGGAGGAAAATAAGATTCAGAAAATGTTAAATTACGTTATACATTTTTGAACACATTGTTAAAACCTGAAGTTGTCATATTAAAAAAAGAACTTTTTCTAGTTTATAGTATACAACTTAGGATAGAAAACACAATGATTTTATTACAAATTCTACTGTGAGAAATTTACTTCTAAATTTAGTATAGTGCATGACTTCTGATTATAAGGAAGATAATAAAATGCTTGTTTTGTAGCTTTTGGTTGTGTCATTTAAGTGGGCTTGTTTTAAATCTTATGTTTGTTAAAAACTGCCTTATAGTTAAAAGACAAGAAATGTTGAGAACGGTTTCTCACTGTATCTTATCTGAAAATAGTCCGTCAAGATTAATGTTATTATCATACCATGGGTAAAACAAAGTTGACATTAAATCATATTAAATAAGTGTAGAAAAATGAGATGTGTTTTCTTTTACTCAGCTCCACAGAAGAAAACTAGATCAATATGGGAAGTAATGAAGAGAATTGTGATTGAAAATGGATTTACTGGATTATTTACTGGTAAATTCTTATTTGCTGCTGACTGTAAAATATTTTATTTCTACATATTATACATATAGCAATATCAAAGTTTTTACCACAAAATCTAAGAAAGCTTTTACCATATTGCAGATTTCCCTATAAACTATTTTGCCAACTTTGAAAAATAAAACTCCAAAATAAATAAAATCTTAGGGATAAGCTCAATAAATTAGTTTGCAAATATTTATTAGTGTCTTTGATGAAGTATATTGTTTTAAGTTTTTTTTCCAATGTGTAGTTTTTTGTGGTACCTCATTTTTCAATACTTATAATTTTTCTTTTCCACAGGTATTATTCCAAGACTGTCAAAAATTGCTCCTGCTTGTGCCATAATGATCAGCACATATGAATATGGGAAAACTTTTTTTCGTAGATTAAATAAAGACAGAGATATGAAGAACTATTAATGTTGTTTCTGTAAAATTGAAATGATGTCAGTAGTTAGTACCCATAAAGGTCCACATAAATTGTATTTTATTACATAGTTTTTGTGCCCATTTTACACCCAAGTCTCTACCAACATTATGTTCAGAGTTATTCCTTGATCATGCTTCAAACATAAAATAAAGTTAATCTTGAATAAACATATGGGAGAGAAAAGATTGAAATAAGTATATGTTTCTGCAAAAGGAAGCGAGTACATAAACTTTAGAGCAATTTTCAGATACATATAGTGGTACCTCACTATTTGACTGCTCTGAAAGTTGTAGAATTTGGTACTTGACACATTTTATACAAAAATTATGTCTTGGTACTTATTTGTTTTGTATTCAACACGTAATCTAGAACTGCCAGTGGGTTTCACTGTCCTTTCCAGCCAAAATAAAGGGCCACGTGTTACCTCTGGCCCTATGCACATTCTCTTGTGGTCTTAGTTTCTGTGGTCACTTTGTGTATTTTTGTGCTTTTCTTCTAATCATGGGTCCTAAGAAAAAGAAGAGTGATAGCATTGAGTAAAAAAGAAAATTCTTCGCACCACCAATGAGCAGAGAAATAATAGACAAATATGAGAGTGGTATTCGCCTTACTGGTCTTTCTAGGGAATACAATATGCCTAGAACAATATGCCTAAGAATAAAGAAGTTTCAAAACACTTGAAGTTGAAAAGTTGTTAATTTGGGTAAATAAAAACAAGAAGCAGTGAGTGACATTGTGTCAGAAAGTATGATACGTGAAAAAGTGAATCTGTTGCATGATGATCTTTTGAAAAACAAACACAACCAAGTGGTGAGAGTGTTGAAGTTTTTAAGGCTAGACATGGTTGATTTGATAATTTTAAAAAGAGGATTGGCATCGACAGTGTTGTGAGTCATGGCAAGGCAGTGAATGCTAATAAAAAGGCTGATGATGAATTCACTTGTGAATTTCATACAGGCTGATAGTTTTATTCCCTACCAGTTTTTTAACTATGATAAGACCGAACTTTTTCGGAAAAAAAATGCCAAGTAAAACCTACTTCACAAAAGAGGAGAAGGCACTACCAGGCCACAAACCAGTGAAAGACATCCTATTGATCTGTGGGGATGCTCGTGAGGTCTTAAAACTCAAGCCTCTACTAGTCTATCATAGTGAAAACCTGCAAGTTTTCAAGAAGCATCAAAAGGAAACTCTATGTGGTGTGGAGAGCAAACAGCAAAGCTTGGGTCATGAGGCAATTTTTCACCAGGTGTATAAATGAAATGTTTGGTCCCTCAGTGAAAAAATATTTGCTGGAGAAAAATTTGTCTCTGAAAGATCTGCTACTAATGGACAACACACATGCCAGCTCTCCAGGATTGCATGGTGACTTACTGGAAGAGTTCAGCTTCATTACTATAAGATTCCTGCCCCTTGTTAGTATTCTCACACAGCCCATGGATCAGCAAGTCATTTCAAATTTCAAGAAATTGTACTCCAGGGTGCTTTTTTAGAGGTGTTCTGAAATCATTTCTGACATTCAGTTGACTCACAGAATTCTAAAAGAAGTATTTCAATATCCTGCACTGCCTTAACTTTACTGATAAGGCCAGAAACTGTGACTCAGAGAAACTTTGAAAGCTTTGAGGCTGACCCTAAGCCTGCCAGCACCGAATGTACTGTTGTGCAGGATATTATATCTTTTGGAAAATTCAGGGGTCTAGAGATCAGTGCTGCTGATTTTGAGTTAGGGGGAGGGGGGGGAAAGAAAGCTCGCCCGCCTCGTGCCTACCTCTCCTCCTGCAAATGGCCCGGCTGGATGTATGTGTACAGTATGTATGTATGTGTGTGTGTGTGTGTGTGTGTGTGTATATATATATATATATATATATACACACACACACACACATACACATACATACTGTATGTATTATATACACACACACACAGTATGTATATATATATATACATACATACACATATATCTAGTGTGTGTGTGTGTTTTCCAATAAAAAGCAAGTATTAGAATAACTGTTCTAGTATTAGAAAAAAAAAAAAGCAAGTATTAGAATAACTGTTTCAGTATTAGAATAACTGTTGTTCCTAGCATTTGTCTACAGCACTGTCTTGCTTAGCAATAGAAATTTTGGGCTCAGTTGTCATAAGCGAAGGACTACCTGTATTTGTATAATAATTGTTGTTAAAATACACTCATACTTTAAAAGAGCATGTTGTCTTAAATAATTAGATTCCAATGATAATGAAATCAGTTTCTACAGTTGATTTGGCTGCTTAGTGCTATTGAATGTAATCTGGGCAGTATTCCAGTCATCAAGAAATAGTACAACTATAGGTAGCATTGGTACAAAATGTTTAATGTATCTGCAATGTTGATACAACAACTCAACACATTTGCATAAATTTTCATTCTGAAAGCTTGGCAAGTTTTCAAATTCAAGGCAGTCTCTTCATGCACAAGCATTGATTCAATTGTTTTTTTCATACATACATTAAAATTTTTCATCCCAACTATTCCAATCAGTCATCAGCTATTATAAAAAACGTAACTCTTCTAAATCAACAACTTACTGAACCATACTGGATTTCACATACAAGCTTGTTAGTGTTAGTCTACGTTGTATTTCTCATTATGTTTTTAAACGATATTAATTTCACAAGAGATAACATGCATTAAATTATCAGGTAGCTAGTATATGTCATTTGACAAAGCAGGAGCTATTCCATTTAAAAGTTTAGCTCACCATATATGTTAACACAGTAAACTTACCAATACAAGATTTTGAATAATCATGTGCTTCCCTATCTCATTTGTTTCTCAAAGCAGGTCTTACTGGAGGCACATCATTTATTTAAATTATTAGTAGTCACACTGACAATTAAATTTCTGCACTTGTAGATACCCACATGTTGCAGCACACTAGTAAACAATGTACAGAACTTCTTTGGCACAATAAAGCATTTCCTCATACTCCTCAAAATTAGAGGTCCCTGTAAGTATGAATGTTTTACACAAGATTGTATTAATATACTCAACCATTGCCAGTAATGCTGGAAAATAAACTCTTACTCAATAGAATTGCACTTCAAAGTTTAAATCGCAAAGCTTCAAAAATTAAATAAAGTTTACTGTTACCATAGCTATTTGGCCCTCATTTTAAAATTTTATTACAGAATAAATAGCAAAAAATAGATTTGAATCAAAAAATTGCAAAATATTTAAAACATTTATATGAAAATCTAATGTAACATTTTCTTAGAGGTTTTAGAATGAACCACTATAATTGTAAATATTTTCTTTGCAGATTGAATCTAGTGGTTAAGAATATTTTTCCTTTATACTGGAGTTTAGTCTTAATTGTTAGTTGTTTGCTGAAAACATGAATATTGTTATGGAGTTGATGTGTATCTTTGTTTTCAAAGACAGTTATTAAACAGTTTTTTAGGTTTATGGAAACAAAAAAGAAAGCATTTTTTTAAAAAAACTAGTTGACATTTTATAAGTCTTAATGATAAATTAAGGAATGCCAATTGAATGCAGACACAGAAGTTTCTTTTTGTTTAGACTTGTTCAAGAAGGTGTTAGTCCAGGACTTGTAATCTCTGTTGTAGGACTTGCAAGATATTCACTTGATTTCAAGCTGGTGAGAGATTTGTAACTTGCAACTGATGTCAAAGAACCACAAAGGCCAAGTAAGGAAGGAGTGTCTTCTTTCCCTATTGAAGAAAGTTTTAACTTTTAGTTTAATAGTAGTAGTAAACACATTATGAGATGTTCTGGGCAGGATTAAATAGTTCTCCTTTCTCTAGATCTAGATAGTGGTTCACCCAAACCACTGCTATTTCAAGAAAGAAAATAGCATTGTGTACTTCACATTCTTCTTTCAAGCTCCTATTATATGTGCTGATGAGTATATAAAATCATACATTGCAATGTCCTACCTGCAAATGAATACTTCAGCTTCAATCATAACAATACAAGAGCACACAATAGATACAAACTCAAGGTTAACCGCACCAAACTTGACTGCAGAAAATACGACTTCAGCAACAGAGTGGCCAATGTTTGGAATACTCTACCTGACTATGTGGTTTCTTCCCCAAACCCCAGAAACTTTAACCTTAGACTGTCTACTATTGACCTCACCCCCTTCCTAAGAGACCTGTAGGGGGTGTGCTTAAGCACACCAATTGTGCCTACCATCCCTGTCCTATTGGTTCTTTTTATTTTTCCTATAAGTATCTATCTCATGTATTCAAAACTGTATTTATTCTTGTACCTGTATCTTGTAAGCGATTGACAAATCAGATAAATAAATAAAATAAATAAAATAAATAAATAGATCTTTCACCCAAACCACTGCTATTTCAAGAAAGAAAACAGCATTGCGTACTTCACATTCTTCTTTCAAGCTGCTATTATATGTGCTGATGAGTAGGGACAAACTCATGGAGTTTCCTGTGTACGCAACATGACAGAATCAAAAGCAAATCACAATACCAGAAATATGCCTATATTTTTCAACATTTTATTCTTTTCCTATCTTTGCCTGTATATTTTGAAATCAGCACTTTTGTTGAAATACCAGCTCTGCTATATCCAAATAAGCTTAGAAAGGTTAAATATTTATTTACCCTAGACAACCCATGACTCATTGGGCCATTATTTCAAAGATATTTCCTTTCCTAAATAGAGAATCACCACGGGCAAAAAAAAACCAGTGGGAACAGGAGTGACTTTTAACTTCCTGGTAATCCTGCTAGGTTTCAAAGTATATCTAGCAGGACTACCAGATTCTGTAATTTGTTCCCTACCATCCATCTGGTAAACTGGCAAGGTTCGTTTTTCTTGCCATGTCCATGTATATACCCGAGCTAGACTATGTTGTTCCTCTATGTCATATATTAGAATTAGAATTATTTTATTGGCCAAGTGTGATTGGACACACAAGGGATTTGTCTTGGTACAAATGCCCTCAGTATACATAAAAGAAAAGATACATTCATCAAGAGTCAAGAATCATAAGGTACAACACTTGGTAATAGTCATAGGGTACAATAACCAATCAAATCATACTAGGAAACAGTCAATATAGATCATGAGGATACAAGCGACAAAGTTACAGTCATACAGTCACAAGTGGGAGGGGATGGGAGATAAGGAGTAATGAGAAGAGTAATAATAATAGTGCAGACTTTGTAAATAGTTGGACAATGTTGAGGGAATTATTTCTTAGCAGAGTGATGACATTCGGGGAAAAATTGTTCTTGTGTCTAGTTGTTCTGTGTGCAGTGTTCTACAGTGTCAAAATTTCATTTTAATGTGTGCCGGTTAGTGTATATTCAAAGCGACAATAAGTCTACTGTAAATTCTAAGTCTTGACGCTTTGACTGTAGCTGACTATCCTTCAGCAGTCTATTGTGGGATTAATCTATCCAGCCTCTGGTGGGCTAGGGTGGAACTTGTCTACCTGATCTCCAGTGGCTAAAGAAGGGGCTGGTCTACTTGATCTCCAAAGGGCTAAGGCAAGACTAATCTATTGAATCTCTGGGCAGGGGCACAGTAGCAGTACCGAAGACCACAAATTTGCCATTTCAATCCCATGGAAGTCATGGATCCTGGATTTTGAACTCATTCTGTAAGTTAGCCCATTTGAGGCACCACAGTTCAAACACTGTTGCCCTACAATATACTGTTTCACCCAGTTAAAATTTATAGGCATGAATGTTTTAATAGTATATAATAAAAAATTTAAAAAGTTAAATAACATTATTTTTAGTCATGGGGAATTTCTAGCCTCAACATATTTTACAAGATTCCTCAGCTTTACTCCAAAGCTGCTTCCCCATTCCACCAAGCAGAGCTCTGTTTAGGTTAGGGAAAGAAAAGAACATCTCAATGGTTTTTGGTGATGAGCTAACACAACTACAGTATTTTATTCCACAAGACAGAAAGCAGTGTCAAAAGTGTTTCAGTCCAGTCCATTTAAAATACCAGACTTACATTGAAATTTACGTTTATTTTATTTTGTTTATACAAACTGTCTAGCAATTCTATATTTTACCATAAGATGGAGTTATATTCATTGTTAAAAATATTTTTTCAATATGACAGCTTCATATTAATTTCAGATCCTGCATTATAATCAATACCAGGACAAATGCTGAAGGATTGCAATTAGCTCTCAAAATCAAAGCTGAACAGACAGCAAAGGGATTAGATAGATAGAAATCTTGCATAGATTTGTATTATCTATGCAAATTATATAAATTATACTGTTCTCGAAAAAGTAAGAAAAAGCAGAGATTTCATATTCCAAATACTGTCTGAATAAATGTAACTATATTATTCTACCACAATATATACATTAATATCATTACAAATCAGGCAAGTTTAGTTTCAAACCTTCATTAGGGACCAGAAAACATATAAGGTAAACAGATTACAAATCATACGTTTATGCTGCCATTTATACTAAATTCATTCAACTGAATTTAAGTTTGAATTGCAGATTTGTAATTCTCAAGCTATATGTAGAACAATTGTATAGTCTTAGGTATACCCGGAAATTAGTCATTATACACAGATATTTGGGATTATTTAACTTACCTTCACTAAGTAAATTAAGTCCATCTTGCTTCTCATCTGCATCTGGTGGATTACCTGGATCCAGGGATGTCTGAGAAAAGCTTACATCAGCAGAGAGCTGATCCAGGCTGTGATAACTCTTTCTGCAATATCAGTGATAATTCATTTCATTACTTTTGAACTGATATGCAGGAGAAATAACTATTTTTTTTCACAATTTTCTAATTCCAGTATATCTTTATATACAACTATACATTCTTTAAATTATCCCCCCTGCCTGTCTCCCAAAATGTGTAATACAATATAGTACATAAAATTGGAAAAAAGACCATTAATACTATACTAATTTACCCTGAATCCAGTCCATAAACTTGTTTTTAAATCACACTTTAAAATTTTTGCTTATGTTTGATTCTGCATTTTGTATTATTTTAATAGTAGTATACTTGCTATTAGTGTTGGCTTATTTTATGTACTTGAATTTTGTTTGTATATAACTAGCTACAGACTTATACAATATATTGTTCCAGTTGCTATCAGCTCTTAGTATTTATCAAAAGTATCTAGATAATTTGACTGAAAGAAATACTTTTTCTAATAATATTTACAAAAAGTTTCAACAAAATTTCTGTGTTGTTAATATATCATTGTATATTGCAGTAGGCGGTACCATAAAAGCATACATGTGTCACATTCAAAAATCCAGGATACAACTAATGCAGGATACAACTAGTGCATTATTATTTATGCCTTTTATATCATTTGCCTTTACTGCATTGAACTTCTACACTGTTATAATTGGATGACGCTGATGTATTTAGACCTGCAATTTTGTTATATGTACTTCTCTCTGTGTGTATGTATGCACTCAGAGAAACACAAAACTGAAAGTGAATTATGCTAATTGTTTAAAATATTTTGTCTTTAAAAATCAAAGTACTAATTTATTAATCAACATTAAATATGCATTTAAAATAGGTTAATCCAGTGAAATATCCTCTTTGAAATATATTAAATTCATAACAACATAGTAAGGGCTGAATATGTTGAATGTATAAAATTGTGGAAGGGTCATTGGCATATATGTTTGGACCTGCTCCATAATGGCCTCTTTTTGGTTTAATATTAATAGATATCTTAATAGCGTATTGGGAAGATAAATGAGATACAAAGATACTGATGTAATATTGAACTATTTTAATATATTTGGAATTCAACAATATATGGACGACATGATTTATCAAGCATGAATTATAGCTAGAAATTATTGAAAATACATTCAATCCTGATGAAATATATTCATTTTCTACTATCAGCTTGTTTGGTATTGCCATCTAGACAGTGTGATCCACATTTTTTCATGTGATCAATTTGTTCTTTAATAACTTTAATTTATTTTATCATGATTATTCAGAAAAATTTCTCCATTTAATTTTGTTCTAGTTTTGTTTTTTCTTTACTATAAGCAATATTTTTTTAAAAGTCAGTCTTTCTAAAGGATACATGAATTTTAAAACCATTACTTGACCAAAAAATTAAAACTTTAAACGCAGTGAATATAAACATAATCAGATCCAATTTCTTTAAACCTGTATGTTGCTTGGATGCAAAAGGCACTATTTGAGGAAAGGGTTACCCAAACCAACATCTCATTTATATTCCAAGTCTTTTTCCCATTCATAGTTCTAAGTGTAATTAATCTTTAATATATAAAATGAACAGAAAATAATAAAAATAATAATCACAGCTACACTATCACTTCCTTACCAATCACATGATATTATTTTAACCAATTGGAACCTACTGGTACTACTACTTCTTTCCTTGTTGTCTGTCTTGTTTTTGCCTTTCACAAAAAGGAAGCACATGCCATGTTGCAAAAGCAAAGAAAAAAAAAGCAAAAAGCAAAGCAAGGTTTAATGAGATAAAACATAACTAAGCTGTCAAATATTTGATTGTAATACTATCCCTAAATATTATAAAATCCATTCATGATCAATATAAACTTGTTGGCACTATGTTGGCATAAGTAGAGGGTTAATAATTAAATTGAGTTCTTTAAATCTAACAAAAACAGATGAAGTTCTTATATATTATCAACATATGGCTGTCTATGGAATTCAAAACTACTAGATGGCTAATCTAAATTATTTAAATAAAGTTAGACACATTAATGGAGAATAGCTCTATCAATAGTTACAAATAGCTATATATTATTTATTATTTCCAAAATAATTCTAAAGTGTGGCAAGACAGTTCAAAGGTGAACTCTCCCCTACATTGCCTGTTTTGAGATTTTCTAGAAGCATGTAATCTTCAACATTGCAATACAAGAAACTGATATAGATAGGTTTTGGGCCTTATTGATAAGGGTTTCTTTTACTTTCTTACATATCAACCAAATCAAAATAGAGTTCCTAAGTTTCAAGAAAATGTTGAGAATCTCCCAAAACATATATGCATAAATAAATTGCTAACATTATTTAAAACTATCTTTAAATGTGTGTCTTAAAAAAATATTTATCCACACTTTCATATCATCCAACAAAATATGGTAAGCAGTAATGGCTGAACTGAAGTTTATTGATGAGGAAATCTATATTTGTTCCAAAGAACTCATGGAAAACAAGTAGCAACAAACTCTAAACTATGGTTGAGATAGAATACATCTGAATACGACTACAGTTTTGGTAATTTTCGTAATTAAAAATCAAATATTCATCTTGATATGCATTAATAATAAATAACCTCATGTTAAACAGTCAATAATATCCTAATGGGAATTTGTACCCAAAATTAAATAGGAATACTCTTATAAGCATGTTTAAATGATCTCAATTATTCTAGTGTACCATATATATATTACCCCAAATATTTTTGTTCCAACAATTTTAGAAACCCTAATTGAAGATTTTAGCATACTATTAATATTTGTTCCAAAGTTGAACTATTGCTCAATTAATCAAATACCAGTATTCTCTGATGCACAACATAGTACAATATGCTTAATTATACCTCAACACCTTGTCAGGTTGGGCTAATATGGAGTTGTTAAATTTTGAAAGGAAAAACAATGCAAATCTGATGTAAAATTTAAAGCCTGCCAAAACTTTAATGCTGAACAAAGTATAGAAATCTATACTAAATCTAGAGTTGAGTTATCTCTCTACAGTTCTTTTTTTTAAATATGTTTTTATTAAATTTCTATTGTTTCAACATAAAACATCATAGTTTCAGCCACATTCTTGACATCTATACAAGTTCTTATCTTAAATATCTTAACACATTGTATTTATATTTATCTAATATTAATTAATAACTAGCTATAATCGTTATTCCTATATATAATTTACAAACTTACATTTTACTTTCTTAAGGCTTCTTACAGTTAGATTTCTTGTCGTATTTTTTAGTTCTGTTTGCTAACCAATCATACCATTTATTCTAGATTAGGAAGTATTCAGAATAATCTTTTTCTTTCAATTTCAACATTAACATATTCATTTCGGCACTTTCTGTTACTTTTTGTAATATCAGTTCTTCTTTAGGAGCATTGGGAGTTTTCCATACCTGTGCAAAGGCTATTCTGGCGGCTGTTGTGATATGCAACAATAAATATTTTATTTCTTTTAGTATTCTATCTTTAATAATTCCTTAAAGGAAGGTTTCCGGTCTGAGTTCAATCTGATAACCAGTAATTTCTTGTAGTCAGTTTTTAATTTGAATCCAGAATGCCCTGGTCTCAGGGCATAGCCACCACATATGATAAAATGTACCGTCAACCTTCTTTCATTTCCAGCATTTTGAGCCTGTGTTAGGATAAATTTTTGCCAATCTCATTGGGGCTAAATACCACCTGTAAAACATTTTATATATGTTTTCTTTGTATGCTGAGGATATAGTTAATTTATAATTTTTGTTCCATATTTTCTCCCATTCCCCATTTTATACTGTATGCAAAATTCTGAGCCCATGCTATCATTGTAGTTTTCACTGTTTCCTCTTCCATTTTAAAGTCTAGTAAGTATTTGTATATTTTGGTCATGAATTTTTGTTCTGGTCCTATTAAAATATTGTCTAGTTGGTTTTGCCCTTTATCAAATCCAAAATCTTTTTTAAAAAAATATATATTTATTTTGGATTTGCAAATATGGCCACCAGTCAATTATAATTCCATTTTCCTTTAGTTCATGATTTGATTTTAATTTTCCTTGACTATCTAATAGTTACCCATAGCTTACCATTTTCCTTAAATCTAATCTATTTGGGTGGATCATGGCCTCCATGGTTGACAGCCATAGTGGTATTTCCATATGTTTATTTTTGATATTCTTCCATGTTGTAATCAATGAATCCCTTATTAAATGGTGGTTAAAATAGGTATATATATTACTTTATCTCTCTACAGTTCTTAAACTTTATCTTTGATTCAGTATGTTTCTAATTATAGTTAGTAAAGCCAAGCTTGGAAAAGATTCACATAAGAAAAAAACACAGAATAGGCAGTATCTGAACATCTTGCAAGCCTTCCACTATGTTTGCACAGGTTTGATATATTTCTCAAGGACAGCCATTGTCACAATGCAGTGCTCTCAAAAATTACGCAATGTCAAAATAATTTGAATGTTAGTTTTGCTTCCCATCTTCTAATGTAGCAGATAATAAATTTTCTGAACAATTTGCATGGAGAAGCAAAATTAACAAAAACAACCTACTTACACAGGAAGTGGTTTACATTAATAGTAAATCACTTTGTGCACATACAATAGTGTAAAAATGTATATTGAATACTATATAAGCTATTTGTATTACAGTACTCTAAATGTGTTTTAGGGTAATGAAATATTTATCACAAGTATTTCTGCACTGTTTTAATAATTAGGCAGCTTTTGTTTGTCTGCTGAGATTTAAAATTCTGATGGATGAGATATGCGTGTGGAGGAAGGTGAATGAGATTTCTGGGATTTTAGAAGCACTGCACAAATATAACAACTTACTCATCCCATTGCTTATTTTGCTTTCCATAAAGCAGCGTATCCAAGGCAACAGCATTAACATCCAGAGCTCCTGGGGAAGGCCACTGATTGGTGAGATGGGTAGTTAATTCTTGTCTTGATCTTAAATCATTATTCTTTAGCACAGTTCTGTAAACACATAGTGAATTTCATGCCATTAAAAGTAATATCTTAAAATAAAGGAAGAAAATAGGCTGTTCTTGAAAGGTTTTCCTGCTAGCATACTAAAGCATTTTCTCTCAAGAGATTTCTCAATCAAAAGTTGGCTCTTGAAGAACAAAACTAAATTCACATGACACTACAGTATGGGATGTTTTTTTTGTATTATACAAGAACAGATGATCTGTCAATTACAAATATGGAAATAAACATAATAAATTAAAACAGCTTACATGGTTTACCACATTTGACGCTAAGCAAACTACCAATATTGCTAATCTAAGTGCTAATTTATAGAAGAGCCCTCTGTTTCTCTCCTTTTTTTCCAAAACCTAAGCTTTATTTCTGAATCAAGAACAGAACGTTCAAAACAACTTCAATAGCTGATGTGAAGTAATGAAGTACCTATTCATATTTATTTCAAATGGGATGGGGAGGGAAGAATTGCAGGATTTAAATGCTGCTTTATACAGACAAGTTGGTGCAGCAAAATTAAGATGTACAGGATTTCTATATGGGTAATTATGGCAGAAATAACATTGTTTGGTGCCCTAATATTTTCTTTTTAAAATAACAATATAATTTAATCCAAACAAATAGGCTACATCACATTGTGCAATGTTATTCTTACAAATTTGAAAAAAAGTTTAAATATTTTGGGAATTGTATGTATGTGTATATGCATTATTAGATATACACACATAAATACATACATAAACAGATGCATCACTGTTTCATTTCTATGAAAAATACATTGAGCTATATGTCACAAAATCTAAAGTAGGAAGAAAGCACTCTAAGGTACAAATAATTTTTCCCAATCTCATGACTGTCACTTTAGTCAGAAATATCAAATCTCAGTATGAGTCTCAATAAAGGCTGTCACTTGAGAAAGATTTAGAGTGTTTATAACTAATAGTACAACCACAGCTTTATTACTTACCAGTACTATGAATTCTCCTATTGGGTAATCTCCTTCACATATCCCTCTCTATGGAATGAGTTGTGATCACCACCTTGACGACTCAGATCTGTTGAAATTTCAAATGTCATGGATGTGAGCCCATGTGGTGTGTTAACTGTCTTCTAATTTCATGTTAGTAGATAGTGTTAGAAAGTCCCTAAAGCAAGCAAACTAACACAAACACAGCATGCTGAGGAAATCTGAGTTTGCGGATTTATGGAGGAGATAACAATAGTAGAATTCAAGTTACTGATACGCAGTCTTTCTGCTGATCACGGTTATTTGCCAGGCTGTCACCCTGGGACAACCTCCCCAATAAGAATGAAAAGGGAGGAGTGTGACAAGCGTAAAAAAAATCCAGTTAGTTTTGGGTGCAATTAAATGTTCCAGATCAACTTCATATATTATAAATAGCTTCATTAAATATCAGTTACATCTAAATCACTAACTATTTTTATCTATGTTACCACAAACCAATTTATTTTTCTCTCAAATAATGACCGAAATAGTTTTAAAACTCTTGAAACATTCAAATGTTCAAATTGTAATTCTAGGGAAATGTCCAAATCAATAACTGGAGAACTTTTGCATCTAATGCTTTAGAATTTCATTTGATGCTGTTTCAGTGAGCAATTCCCAATTTCAAAATATTTTACACTTTTTACTTTTAAAGTAATATAAACTAGTAGCTCCTTAAATAAATTCAGATTAATTATGTCCATTTTCTTTCTGCCTTATATATTTGAAAATGTTATAATTTATAATTATAATTTATATTATATTATAAAATTATAATTTCTTGTACAGGTATTCTTACAATGTTCTATCTAGAATAGGCATCCAGTCTTCGTGAAAGATCAGACTAGAGATTATAAATAATATAAAATGGTGCAAGTAGACTGCTATCAAATACAAGATACTTGATGCTTGCACTGAAAGGTCTACACTGGATGCTAGTTGCCTACTGGCCCAATTAAGATTCTAGTGCTGATTTGTAAACCTCTTATGGCTTGGTTTCTGAGAAATCACCTCTTTTTCTAAATCTGTCCAATGACTTAGATCTCTAGAAGATGCCCTCTGTTACCAAAATCTGTGTTGTACATGGGGAAAAAATCCTTTTATGTAACTGCCAAGCTATGAAATGCTCTTTCTGGTGAAGTCCATTTCCTCCTGTCTCTCCCAATATTTAGAAAAGTCATAAAAGATACAACTTTTCATTAAGGTTTCACCATAAGCTGATGCTGATTTTGTTTTTATTTTATTTTATACTTTTGTTCCAAATCACCTTTAAAAGTTCATATAGGTACAAAGCAGAATTTAAAATCAGTCAATCAGTCAACCTTACTCAGAATTTAATAAAAGGACAACAAGGGATCATTTTGGACAATTTAAAGTTGCTGTAATATAGTGGTGTGCAAACCACTATTGATAAGTTAGCCCTCAGTTTAATCTTTGTGGGCTGTTACAATTTCCAATATTACACCACAAAAATATTTTTTGGTAAAGAATCAGTTATGAGCAGCTAATTTTTGTTTTTTTTTCCTGAAAGAAATCAAAATTCTGAAATAATGTCTGCATACTACCTAAATTGCTTTTTGTATGTATTTGAGGTACATATATGGCAGGTGTTTAGTTTTTTAAAATTATGAGCTTTATGCCAGAAGAGATCTGTGTGTTTGAATATGTGTTTGGGACATCATCAGTTTACCTTTAGAATTCCAATTAGAATATGCAACTGCAATTTAATTATAGTTTGTTTGTTCAAATTTGATAATTATCATTTGTTACATAAACAGAATTTTGTACCTACATATTTTTTTTTATAAAAAACAAGTACAGACCAAGTTTAAGCAATGTTTATCAGGAGCCAGTATAATCAGGAGCCAGTATAGTGATGAAGGATAGAGAAAAAGTAGGGAGAGTCCACTCTCAGTCCCAGAAACTCACTGAGTCTTTTGGAGTCATTCATTCTCAATCTAACCTTTCTCACCGCATTGTTGTCATGGAGAGCAAGGAGAAACTCTACTTGAGAGATATACATCACACACACACACACGTGTGTGTGTGTGTGAGAGAGAGAGGGAGAGATGTATTTACAATAATGGTAAAGGAGGCTTACAATTTGTGATCAAAGTTACAGTTACAGCACTCCTATGATCATGATTACATTTTGGGGAATTGGCAACCCATTTGTACTTACGACCAGTTGCCAAGTGCCCTGTCATCATGTGATTGTCCAAAAGGTGGTTTTTCAAGAGGCAATTGGACTTTCTTGCTTTTCTTTGAAGACATTTCACTTCTCATCCAAGAAGGTTCTTCAACAGGCTGGATGGTGGGGAATGGATTTATCTTTCTTGCAGTCAGCTGGTCATTTGCATTCTTTTATAGAGTCATTGAGGCCACTTGGAGGTTTATCTGTGTCCTCAGGATCCCTTGAGTAGTGCAAATGGGTGTAGAGCCTTCTTGGAACCGTTGAAAGGATTGCGTTGTACAGCTGTGTTTTCTGCAAGATGTTTTCGGCCCTGTGTCTCTTCACTGCTGAACACAGGCATAGACTGGAGATTACTGTGTTGCCTCCATCTCAAACTAAACTGCAAATGGTTCCCATAGTCTGCATTTTTTTTCTGGAAATCCATTCATACTCCTGCACCATTTGAGGGAGATCATCCTAAAGTGCATAGTGCAGAAAACATCCTGCAGAAAACATAGCTCCACAACACAGTCCTTTCAGCAGTTCCAAAAAAGCTCCACATACATTTGCATTACTCAGGTGATCCTGAGGAACAGGCAAACCTCCAAGTGGACTCAACAACACCCACACCTGTAGCCCTTATAAACAGAAGAACACCGACACTGACATCCCCTAAATTCTGTTGAAGATATTACCTAGCCTGGTATCAAAACGTTTGGAAACCAACCCACAAGCTCGGACAGTGAACCTTCACCTTCATCCTACTATACCCGAGCTACAGATATTTGCCACTATTGCAAATTTAAATCCATTCTAATATCCCCTGTGTTGGATTTTTTAAAAAAATGAAGCAAGGATGTGATCAAGTTATAAAAGAGATAGAGACAGTTATGATTTGATTCAGAATTAAATAGAATTACATGAGTTACAAGTCTACTATGGCAATAAAATCCAAATCTAATGACGAAGACTTTAAATCAGTGGTTCCCAAAGTGGGCAATACAGCCCCCGGGGGCGGGGCGGTGGGATGCCTTAGGGGGTGCTAAGAGGCAAGGGAGCCGACAGGGGGTGCTGGAGGTGGGCCCCACGCAGGGCGCAATTCAGAGGTGGGATTCTACCGGTTCATTACTGTTCCCAGTAGTTTGGAGAACCGGTAAAATGGGCCCCTGGCTGGCCCTGCTCCTCTCCGCCTGCTCTTCCATTCAATGCCCAGTCAGTCCTTATTGTGCATGCGCAACATCACACGCATGCACAACAATCACTGACGGCCACAGCGGCACGTTGGAGAAGCGGAGCAAGCAAAGCTGGAGGTCAGTAATTTTCACTGCAAAAAGCATCCAGAAACTGTGTTGCAGCTGCACCGAAAACAACACGCGGCGTCTGGAAGTTTTTTGCAGTGAAAATTACCGACCTCCATCTTTGCTCTGCTTCTCCAACATGCCACTGCGCTCAATGAGGTGGACCTGTGGGGCTGGTGCCTAGAATGCGGCTGCAGCGGCACTTTGGAGAAGCAGAGCAAAGCCAGAGGTCAGTAATTTTCACTGCAAAAAATCTCCAGCTGCCACATGTTTTTTTCGGTGTAGCTGCAGTCTACCCGCACCAAAAAAAATACGCGGTGTCTGCAGGCATTCGTGACAAGGATGACGTAGGTTAGCAGGGAGCCCAGCAACAACAATGGCTCAGCCCTGGCTTGCCTTCTCTGGCAGCCAGCCATGGGAGGAAGGTAGTCACAGCCGTGAAAGAGGTGGTCTGTGGGGGAGGAAACAGGGAGATTAAGAGCCGGGGCCTCTGAAAGGGGAAACGGGGTGATGCAGGATTAGCCCAGGCCTTTGACAGATTAGGCCACACCTTCCTGGGCAGAAAATAGGTAGATAAGTTAAGGAAAGGATAGAGAGAGAGGAAAGAGAGAAAGAGAGAGAAAAAGAAAGAGAGAGAGGGGGAAAGAGAGAGAGAAAGAGAGAGGGGGAAAAGAGAGGGAAAGAGAGAAGGAACAGACAAGAAAGTAAAGAAAGAAAAAGGGAGGAAGGAAGAAAAGGGATAGACAAAGAAAGAGGGGGATGGAAGGAAGGGACAGAAAGAAAGATAAGGAAAGAGAGAGAGGAAGAGAGGGAATGAGAAAGAAAGAAAGAAAGAAAGAAAGAAAGAAAGAAAGAAAGAAAGAAAGAAAGAAAGAAAGAAAGAAAGAAAGAAAGAAAGAAAGAAAGAGGGAGGAGAAAGTGAATGGGATATGGAGGGAGGGAGGGAGAGAAATAGAGAGAGCAAAAGAGAAAGAGAGAGAGAAAGAAGGGACAAGAAAAGAAAGAGAAAAGAGAAAGAAAAAGGGAGAGAGAAAGGAAGAAAAAGGATAGAGGGGGATGGAAGGAAGGGACAGAAAGGAAGGAAGGGGCAGAAAGGAAGGGAGGGAGGGAGGGAGGGAGGAAGGAGAAAGTGAATGAGATATCTAGTCCAACCACCTGCTCCAGCAGGGTTAGAAGGGTGTGTGTGTGTGTGTGTGTGTGTGTGTGTGTGTGTGTGCGCGCGTGGCTGTCAAAACTCCAAAAACAGGTCAAGTAGCTCTGGGGAGGTCAGGCATAAATTAGAACACTTACTAAGCAACCAGCCATTAAGCGAGGACCGCTTATATTTGGTTGGCCAGTCACATGGCCACGCCCACCCAGTCACATGACCACCAAGTCACACCCACAAATTAGGCCATGCCCACAGAACCAGTTGTTAAGAAATTTGAATCCCACCCCTGGGTGGGGGGCACTGAGGATAAGTTTGTAGCACCAAGGGGGCGGTAGACTGAAAAAGTTTGGGAACCAAGATTCTTTGTTCCAGTAAATGCCTTTTCCTCTTTTCTTTGCAGCCTGCCTCAGAGAATCCTCCAATTCACCAGAGTCCCTTAATTCACCAGAGTTCTTTGTTACATTTGCAGAAATTCAGTCCAGTAGGTATTATACTTAAACCTATTCATGTGCACCATTAAAATCATGATCTTTAATTCAGTTGTCCATAAGTTATTTTGTGTAATTGTGCACTACTAACTCAATATTTTTGTAAAGTCAGTTATGTTGTGCCTTAATTCATTTAATATGCTTTGGAAAAAAGACTGCTGTAAGATTCCTGGAATTTAGATTCCCACCCTTGTTTTATAAAGTGTATGATTTTTCACACTATTCTCTCTCTGTGTGTGTGATGGGACAGTGGTTAGAATGAAGTATTGCAAGCTAATTCTGCTGACTGCTGATTGCAGCAGTTTGGCAGTTCAATTTTCACCAACTCAAGGTTGACTCAGCCTTCCATCCTTCCAAGGTTGAAGACCCAGATTTTTTGGGATAATATGCTGACTCTGTAAACTGCTTAGAGAGGGCTGTAAAGCACTGTGAAGTGGTATATAAGTCTAAGTGCTGTTGCTAGTGCTAGTGCTCCCACATATACAGGATAACGTACCATGATCTAAATGAAGAACGATGATTAAGAGGGACGACTTTTAATAACCACCACTAAACAGATCACACAGATCCAACAAAATCCAACAACACAGATCCTTAAAGCCACTTTAAGGAATGCAGTTGCCCCTCAAAACATGAAGCTATTTGAATAGAATCAGGACGAGACAGAACTAAGACAAAGCTCTTTAAGTGGGGAATGGCAAGAACCTGCAATGTGACTGTACAAACTATAACACATACAGTATAATTCAAGAATACCTCTTCAGGAAATTTCAAGGCACCTAGGATGATCTCATTGCAACCACATCAAAAGCAGTTAGATGGTTAGCTTCCTTAAATATTGAATAGTAAGGTCTATATAATTATTGAAATATAAGTACTGAATAATAACATTTCTCTATATATAGATGCTTTATTTAAATTAAATTTGCATATTAGTGATTGCCTGATCTCTGTAAATGCCATATGCTAAATCTCTCTCTCTCTCATCTCTCTCTCTCTCTTTCACACACACACACACATACATACACACACACACACACACATACACACGCATAAATATTTAAAATGATGCTCACAGAACACAGAAAGATCTTACACAATTCACCACAGCTTCAACAGATAAGAAACTACAGCAGCTGCCTTAAGGAACCACTTTTGTGGCCAATGGCCTCTTGATTCAGTATAGCCAGGGCCGTCTTAACAGCTTTATGGGCCCCAAGCAAAGCAGTGTACTGGGGCCCCTACAACAACTAAGCCATATAGTTGTTGCATTTATATGATACAAGGTGTCTTGAAGGGTTAACATACACAGATTAGTATGGGGCCCCTATTCTCATGGGCCCACGCGCAAGTGCCCATCAGACCCATGCATTGAGACAGTCCTGAGTATAGCACAATCCAACATTTTCAGCTCAATTTATAAGGTGAACTACAGTATATTTGGTTCCAATGAGCATTCTTCATCAGGCTCAGAGCATAAATAGGACTCTCTAATATCCTCATTTAGCAAGATATACCTGAAATCACACTTACAGCATATCCCTCAAATCAACAGTCATGTGTAAGTACTAATATAACTTTTTTTTCACATAATTTAGGTTGTGAAATCAGCACAACATACACAATATGATTCAAAATCCATTTGTCATAGAGCAAACCAGAGAGGTACCGTATATGCCGGCGTATAAGACGACCCGGCGTATAAGACGACCCCCCAACATTTCCACTCAAAATATAGTTTGTTATATACTCGCCCCCTCTTCCGCACGCCTTCCACTTTTGCACTTTTTATTTTTTGAGGCACTTTTGTGCACCGTGGAAACGAGTCCCGTGGAGCCGAAAGGAGCAGCCAGCCTTCTCCCAGCTCCCAAGGAAGCGAGGCTCGCACCGCCCGGGCTCCGCTGAGGTATCCGGCTGGGGCTGTCAGGAGTTGTTACCGCTGGCGCGGCTCGCGCGCTCCAGTCCCGCGTTGCCTCGGGAAGGAAAGGCAAAAAGGAAGAGCCGCGGCGGCGCTTTGCAATGGCAGCAGCGGCTCCTGGTTTTGCCTTTCCCTTCCCGAGGCAACGCGGACTGGAGCAGCGCGAGCCGCGCCAGCGGTAACAACTCCTGACAGCCCCAGCCGGATACCTCAGCGGAGCTCGGGCTGTGCGAGCCTCGCTTTCCTTGGGAGCTGGGAGAAGGCTGGCTGCTCCTTTCGGCTTCACGGATCGCTTCCACGGTGCGCAAAAGTGCCTCAGCCGCGGCAGCCGCAGTGCTTCCCAATTACTATTTGCCGGCATATAAGACGACCCCCCCAATTGGAGGCATGTTTTTCAGGGCAAAAAAGTCATCTTATACGCCGGCAAATACGGTAACTAAAACAGAGGTATTAAAGACAGGCAGTAAAATAGATACAAAGTCCTTTAGTACTTGCAGATTAGGAACAATGTATTTCCCAGTTGTTTTGTACTTAATGGGTGGTGTAGAATTCTGAATTTGCTTTCCAAAATATATTTTGAGTGCCATGGTATAGGAACACTGCATCTGTATCACAATATACCACTTGCACCTTTTTTTTGTAAGATTATGCAACAAATAACAGCTACATGTTCTGGAAAGGTACATAGTAAATTCCAGCAATATTAAATGGCTACTGGAATTACAAGAAGGGACCTTAAGTACAGGCTTTTCAATCCTATAATTAAGCAATGTTTATTCATTGAGATTTACGTCATATCTTTAGGTAACTCCTAATAACTTCCAGCAAAAAATAATTTAAATTTCATCTTCCTATGAGATAGCCTGGAGAATATCCCTGGTAAGAGTGTCTAATGAGCAGGCCACAAGGGAGACCACAAAAATAATGTTGTATTTTCTATTAAGATTAATAAAGAGAGAGATACAAAAAACAAAGCAACAAACTTCTTAATGTAATGGTGTCATTTCTTATATATAAAGCCTCCTCATTAGATGAGGGTCTCCCCCACCCCCCAGGAATTATATATTTATATGTAGTTATTTCAGACTATACATTTATGCTTTATTATGCATTTTTAATTATTACTACTTATTGTGATCTACACTGTCCTGTTATATGTTGAATACAGCAGCAATATAAATTGATTAAATAAGCAACTACACTGTTTCTCTTTCCCTCCTTCCCTGTCTCTCTTTCCCCCTCTCTATCTCTGTTACTCTCTCTTTCCTTCCCTCTCTCTTTCCCTCCCTCCCCGTTCTCTTTCCCTTCCTCTCTCTTTCTGTTTCCTTCCCTCTCTTTTTCTCTTTCACCCCCCTTTCCCTCCCCCTCTTTTCCTCCCTTCCTCTCTTCCCCTCCCCCTCTCTCTCCCTGCTCTGGGGAGGGGGAAGGAATCCCTGAACTGGTGCTGGATGTTGAGAATAGAAGGCTGATGAGCCCAGGAGCAGCCTGCCGAAGCTCAGCTGGCTGGCAGGGAGGCAGGGCATCCCAACACAGGCAGCTCTGACATCTGGGAGACGAGAATGAGCAGGGTCACATTGTGGCTCCATGTCATAATGGGCTGCAGGAGGAAGATAGGATCCCATCTTCCCATTGTGGAAGTGCGCTAAATTTCACTGTGCTGTGCCAGGGGAGACGATGGAGGCAAATGCACTGCCACAAAGGCAGAATGCTGTTTCGCACATTTTTCTTAGACCTGCAAATGACAGCGAGAAACACGATAGATAAATGTCATGGAGCTGGGCTGGGGCATGGCGTGCATGCCCACAGAGAGGGCTCTGCGTGCCACTACTGCTCTAAGTGAAACAAATAATGCACACCAGATAGACAAACCCCAACTTAGACCACAGAATGGGAGTGGGAGAAAAACAGATTTTAAAGGATTGTTTAAATCTTGCAAGATCAGGCTAGTTCAAACCTCCAGAGATAATATTTCATGGTACTAGGTTGAAGTTACTGTAACTTGAATACAATCAAAAGTACTCTGAATCAAACAGATTATTTCTGTCAAGCGCAGGAAATCAGTAGTCCAGGCAATTCAAATACATATAGGTTTATTGTGTGCTAATGCTCTAGACAAAAATCTGTAGTATTAATGGTTAAAGCAAATTGGTAATAAATAAGAGTCACAGAATTCAAGGTGGGCTGGATTTCTTGACGGCACAAAGGCATTCAAGACTGATAAAGTGCTTAACCCCTCTGCTTCATCTCCTAGATTTTATTGAGTATATCGATCTTTCAATTAGAAAAGGGCAACTGCCCTCAGTGACTCTACTGGATAAATACAGAACTATATTGTACTGTATTGTATATAATTTATATATATTATAATAATATAATATAAAAGACTTCTAAAAAGTTGAATGAATGGAACTTATCTTTCTAAAAGGTTCAGAGCATGACATTCTCTTAATATCTCATTTCTAACATCCACCATACTTTTATCGAAAGGAATTACAAGTTGGGTTTTTGCTTGATAGCTCATTTAAAGGTGGGCAAATTTTGGATTCAAGCCAAGGGTAAGAGAAGAAAACAAATAATCCTGACCAATGATGGATGCAAAGTAGCTGTCTTAATTTCTTTTTATTGTGAGCATGAGATAAACTCTAAAATTAATAAATTTATTTTATAACTTTAGAGTTTTAGTTTACGTTAATTTATATTATCGTGTATGTTTTATTTTTTTATTGTATTAAGTAGCTAAATGAAGTCAACAAATCTTATGTAATAAGAATGAATATGTAATATGGTATCTTTACATTCCTTCAATTTTTCAAAATGAATAGTCACATCTTCATTATTTCTGGCAATTAAATGTCAAAATTAAAAACTACATCGTGTGTTACTGAGAATAGTGCTAAAATTGTTTCAATCATCCAGTTTTCTTCATAAACTATAAAGAAAATATGTTAAACTATGTTTACCTTTTTACATACTTTTCATTTGAAAACTGACAAATTTCTGATAAAGAGAACAGTCCATTCTTATCCCAAGATATTATTTAGTGAAAACTCTGAAAAAAGCACATTCTAGAGTTTCTATGGAGATTCTCATCATCCAGGACATGGTTATACTAAGTGTGTTTTTCAAAAAGCAACTGGACATTCTTGGCTTTTTCTTTTGAAAATGTTTAAGCTTCATCAGTCCAGAACTAAAGAAGCCTTTTGGATAAGAAGCAAAATATTTTAAAGCAAGAAACAAAGTCCAAGTGACTTTTAAAAAGCATATTTGGGATAAAATTCTAGAATGATTTTTAAGTAAGGAAAAAGGAAAAAAAAGTCACTTTTTGTCCTGGACATAATTCTCCCTCCAAAAGAATATAAATTAATAATTTGTAAAGGAAAGGGGAAATGATTGGTGCTTAGAACTCTCAAAGCTTTCAAAATTAAGTTGTACAATTTCATGGAAGCAATAAAGATTATCTAGTTGTGCCTTGGGACAAATATTTCAGGTAGAAAATATACCAATGCTTCTATTTTGTGTATTGATGTTAGTTTGGTTAACACAGTAATTAGATGCTGAATTGATTAGATGGCACCAAAAGATGAATGCTGGGTACACTTACTGGAATTGATGGTCCTTAATACGTTATATAATATTTACAATATTTAAAAATTAAACATTATGAAGAGGTGAGTTTAAAAAAAATAGAATATAACTTATAGCCTTTCTACCTTTTGTAAAGAAAAAAGTTAATTTTAGTAACTGAGCAACATTAATACTTCTCAACATTTTAACTGTACTTTTCTGTATAAAGACACACACAAAAATCACCTCTTAATCAAGAGCATATTTAGGAAAACATCTGTACCACAACCAACTTACAACTGATCCTGCAGTTCCACAACAATGTACTCAAGTTGTTCCTTTTCCATTTTATGAGCCAGATTCATAGATTCTATCTTCTGCTGCAATGCCTTCTTCTGAGAGATGGATTCAGCCAGCTGAGTGTCTCTGAGGCGTACAAGCTCTTCTAGATAACCCTACAAACATAGATCTCTCATGAACTTTTAGTTTTAAAAGAACTCTGACAACATATTTGATTTGATACAAGGGCTGGATGATATATAACCTATGAAAAAAATAACTCAAATGGACTATATCACTGCTTACATATTAAATGCAGATATTGAAGTTGTTTGCTAGTTACATACATAGTTTCTGTATCTACTTAATGCCCTAGATAGCCAGAATATATAATACGTATGCACTGACAATCTGATTCTCCTTCTAGGCCTTGGGAGAAGGTGATGATTGCTCTTATTTTGTTGTTCATTGTGTAAACTGTAAGCTGTCCAGAATAATTTGCAAACAGGCAGCTTTTAAATTAAAAATAAATAAATAGAAAGGATGCTTACTTTTCCACTCAGTTGAACCTCAAGAATATCAATTATAGAAAACTAAAGCAGAACTGGAAACCAGGCATAATAGCATTTACAACTGAGAGAAAGACTGAATGAAACTTTATGTAAGAATATTATTCTCTCTCTCCAGTCTTTTATAAGGGGTGGATTAGCAAATTTACTGATAGAATTCAAAAATGTCAAAGAACAGAAAATAGTAGAGATCTGCAACTACTCCTTGGAAATTGTCTATAGTATTGAAACAGTCCCTGTAAAACAAAACCAACTATCTTTGAAGGTAGAAATTGCACTAGAGGATATTTAAAAAATGAAGCAAACTCAGTAGTAAAAACTTAAATCAAGACTTTTGATATATTTAATAAACAAGAAAAAGGATATAACTTTAAAGAGAAATTAAATAAGTCATCAATAATGATGACTATATATATATTGCATTTTGTCTATATATGTAATATGTATATGTAATAAAAACTGAAATGCTTCACATTTCCTGTATACATGCCTCTTCCATAAATCACAAAGGCATGCTTTTAAAAACACAATACAAATTGGAAAGATAGAGCATAAAATTTTATCTCTGATATCAATGATTAAAGACTTTACTAAGAGACAAATTCCTACATTGCTGCTAAGATTTGCTTGCTGTGCTTTTTCTTTCTTTAGGAACAAGAGATAGAATTTGAAAAAGAAAAAGATGGAAGAAAAAGAATAATTGAGGTTTCCTCTGCCAAAAGGCTTTATGGCTGCATCTCAGCTTCAATAGATACAATAACTTAAAGAATATTATCTGACTAAGAACTACGTCTTGTGTGGCCAAAAACAGTTTTTCTATTACCTTATCCCTAGAACCATAGCTAATTAATAAATATTACAATGCTACATAAAATAAATAATAATATTCATTTTGTAAGAGTATTTTTAAAATCAAATCTTTTAATTAGCATTATTGTAACAATTGTAATATACCAAATATTTTTAGCCACTTTATCTCAATTAATGTTTACCTTTTGTTCCAGAGTGAGGAGGTATTTCTGTTCAACCCGTTTGCATTTGTTGTACCAGCTATTCTCATCCATGCTGAAAGGAGGACCAATGTTTTCTGGAGTACTGCTTTCACTACCACTACTGCCCAGTGTTCTTAGCTCTTCCTCATCACTACTGATGCTGTCAGAACTGAGAAATCAAACTCGAAAGCTAAGAACAATAACTTGCAAAATTTAAATGGAAAAAATGGAATTATTTGAAATTGCTTGTTTTTAGATATCCAAGAGATGGATCTTATCATCATGAATCTGCAGAAATTATTCTACAGCAGGGCTGTCAAACTCACGTCCTGTGGGCCAGATGAGTCATATGCTGGCCATGCCCACGCCTGGTTTATCGAAGGGGGGGAAGTCGCAATATGTCACGTGATGAAACCGTGACAACACGAGTATGACACCCCTGTTCTAGAGCCCAAAAACAAAAGCTAACACATTATCCATTCGCTAAGCCTTTCCTCACTGCTGAGAAGCACTATCTACTTTTTCATGGATCAGTAGAAATTTCCTCTCCCCACTATTGAGCCTAATTCTGTCTCTATTACTCCTGCTTCAAGTAACTGCTATCATGCAGATTACCTCCAAGATAACAGGTACAAAATCTAACAGAATTTATATACTTTTCAGCTACTCTAAGATGGTGTTGAAATACAAAGGGAAAATAGTATTTTAAACCCAGTAAGGGATGAATAAGGATGGTTTAAGCTTGTTCACATATTTGTGCTATTACAGGTGTAAATGAGAAAAGGAGTTATGATTCTATGATCCAGAACAGATTTTCATATTGTACAGATACTGGATAGTTATCTTTACATAGAACTGGTATATAATTACTACTTCCTATATCTTCTATCATTATATCTATGATCAACGTATCACTTTTCTTTCTAACTTCTGTCAACTTGTCTTCTATATTAAACTAAGTTCAAGAAATATTTTCTTCTACCAGTAGTTGAAGTAAAGAAAGAAAAACATTACAAGATCATAGAATAACAGAGTTGGAAGGGACCTTGGAGTCTAACCCCCTGCTCAAGCAGGAGAGTCTATTCCAAATATTAGCCTCTACCTAGGACCGAACTCACAGCCTCCTGATTGTGAGGCGAGAACACTACCTCTAGACCACATATTTATGTGACCAAACAGAAAAATGGGAGGTAGGGAAAGAGAGTTGTAACAGATTTTTCTGCATATATATTAAGGCAGGAGTACACTGGCATACACAACACATGCTGGTCTTATAGTGTATCCTTGGTGTAAGCCTTGCAGAGAATGTCTTTGTCTATCTATAGGATTGATGAAAAAAGCTAATTTACACTAATATTTATAATAAATACAATGGCCACAGGGAAATGACTCTGAGGAGTCAGTCCTTCAACCACTGTGTTCTATGGTTGGCCATGAGAAAACAATTCATTTGTGATACATGTCATATTCCAATAAAAACGTTTTCAATGGCATTTGGAACTCCTCCTTCCTTCATTCTTTCCCTTCCCAATGGAAAATGTCACAAAGTATTAAAAACAATATGTGAAATAAAAACAATACAAAAATATATATTATAAGAAAACTTTAAAGCACAGATAAACTTTACAGACTGAACAGATACCTTTGGGTGAATTTCAGATATGGTGTATAATCTATCACAGCTGGATAGTTGCCATCCAAAGCTTCACCTTTAAGGCAGAAACTGATGCGGAGTGAGAAATAAGAAATTAAGAACATTAAAACATATTGGTATTGAATAATATCAGCACTTAATTCATTTTTTCCACAAAATCACCAATGCAAAACTTATGTAAGAACAAGTTTTAACATGAGAAAATTCAACTTTAAATGTGGATTCTTACATACCCAGCAATCAAAATGTCATTCTGGAGTTTTTTAAGAACATTTTTTCAAAATATTGTTTTTTATGATTTTATATGTACTGCAGCAGAATTCAATACGTTTTCAGGAAAGCAAAATATTTGATCCTACAATCTTCATAGATAAAATCAAAGAGAAATGACAACAAAGTTGCCACTCATTATCACTAAGCAGCCACAGCTTATAAAATAGAAGGCTTTTAATCTCAGATTGAAATCCTTCATACAGAATAATTTTGAAATGTAATTATAATTTATAATGCAGCTCTACATGAGCAAGTCTTGGGTGAGATCCTGAAAGATAAGCAGGATCAGAATTGGTCAGTGCATGAACAGGAGAGTATCAGGAAATACCAAAACTATAGGTTATATGTAGAAATAATTAAAATTCTAGAAGAAATAAATGGAAAACTAGTTTTGTGATATTGCACAGAACAACACATGGATATGCCTATGTCATCACAAGCAGTCAAACACGTGTCCACCCTAGATGAGTTCAAATCATCAGGACCAGATGGATTACCCAGGGTTCTGAAGGCACTGGCAGACATGATCTCAGAACCACTGAACTATATGTTTCAAAAATCCTGTAGCACCAGGGAACTGCCAGAAAACTGGAAAAGAGCTGATATAGTTTCCATCTTCAAAAAAGGGAAAAAAATATATCCATGAAACTACAGACGTATCAGCCTGACCTCAATATCTGGGAAAATTCTGGAAAAGATAATCAAGCAATGAATCAGTGAACACCTAGAGGCAAACAAAGTCAAAGCCAATAGGGGTTTGTCAAAAACAGATCATACCAGACAAATTTTATTGCATTTTTTGACAAAATGACAAAATTAGAGGACCAGAGAAATAGTATGGATATAATTTACTTGGCCTTTAGTAAGGCATTTGATAAAGTAGACTACAACCTACTACTTGATAAAATAGAAAACTGTGGGTTAACAGCATCACCACCAGAAGGATTTGTAACTGGATGACCAACCACACTCAACATTTAGTCCTCAATGGAACTCCATCTACATGTAGGGAACTATGCTGTAGGGTATTCCGGGGATCTGTTTTAGACCCAGTAGTCTTCAACATCTTCATCAATTATTTGGATGAGGGGATAGATGGGGAATTGATCAAATTTGCAGATGACACCAAGCTGGCAGGAATAGTCAACCCTCCAGAAGATAGGCTTAAGATTCAGAATGATCTTGACAGACTTGTACATTGGGCATTATTTAACAAAATGAAATTCAATGGTGAAAAACTAAGGTTCTACATTTAGGCAAGAAAAACCAAACACACAGGTATAGTATAGGTGGTACCTGATTCAATACTAGTAACTGTGAGAGGGATCTTGAAAGTCCTAGTGGAAAATCACTTAAATATGAGCGTGTGCTGCAGCTTCCAAAAAAGCCAACAGTTCTAGGCTATATTAACAGAGGGATAGAATCAAGATCACGTGAAGTGTTAATGCCACTTTATAATGCCTTAGTAAGATCACACTTGGAATACTGCATCCAGTTTTGGTCGCTACAATGTAAAAAAGATGTTGACACTCTAGAACAGTGGTTCTTAACCTTTTTGAAAGAATCACCCCCTTGAGCCATTGAAGAAGTTATCATCGTGTCCCCCCCCCCCAACATAACCTCTCAATCACAACACAGGGAAATAATTCTTCTATTTATGCAAACACGTTTTTTGTTTTCTTTAAAATTGTCATCAGGACATATTGATGCAAATAATTTATTTCCAGTCTTTTTCCCATATCTCAACTGTGTGAAAAAAAAATTTTTTTAAAATAAAGTTTTATTTGGATTTTCACATATACAAAATACAAGTAAAATATCTTTTTTGAAAATAGCATGGTCCCGGGTTGAACTTCTTTATACAGACACAAAACTCAATTTCATGTTCCTTTTTGTATTCTATTCCATATCTTATACTATTTTACATTTTCTATATAGTTTTTCCCCTCTTTTAATTTTCTCAATTTTATTTTGATTATCTCATCTCAATTCAAATCATTATATTTATACTTTTGTCTGTTCTGTTTCAATTTCATATTATCTTTTCTCATTAAACAAATTTTCTTCTGTAGTTACTAATTGGTGTATGACAGCTTTATATCTTTAAATTACATCCATTCAACTCTTATTCAAACTTCAATATATATCTTAAGGTTATGACCTTCAATATAATACATAATACATAACTTCCAATCGAATTCTGCTTGGTACATTCTTATAATACACACTATATTCTTTAAAAAAAATTGTAAATATATGTAATTATAAACCCTCATTCCATTCCAGTTCAGTTCTATCATTAATAATCATTGAAATCTTAACATCTTTAACATTTCTTTTCAATTAAATATCATACTTCCTTAAAAAACACATATAATCTCCATAATTAATTTTTCCCTTATTTCTCTTCACATATGTTTTATAAATCATTAAATATACCTTTTATTACATTTATTTATTAACAAGCATTCCACTGAATTACGATAGCTATTTTATCAGACATTTTAATCATACATTGTTTCATATTTTCTAAAATTATTTCTGTTTCTAATATAACCATACTATCTTATGTACCTTTGCAGAATACCTTTTTCCATTAAATTTTCACCCCTTATCTCTAAATAGGCCCTGTTTCTCTATATTTTGTTTCTGTCCTTTATGACTTCTTTTCCTTTCTTTCTTCCCTCTCATCTTCTCCCTCCCCTTTTTACCCCCTTTTCTCTCTAGTTCTAATTCTCTCTTCTGCATTTCCCTCTTCTGTTGCTTTCTGATTTTATACTTATTTTTCACTCTATTTTTTTTGGAGTTGTTTTTCTCAATCTTAAACTTTCCATTCTCTTTCCCCCCTTTCCTTTTTCCCCCTGATCTAAGATTACTTGTTCATTAAAGATAGCTTCTTCTTTGTCGCAATCTTCTTGTTCTGCAGGCATTTCTTGTTGTTTCTCATAATTCCAAATCTCCATTTCTAAAAACTGAAATACGAAGCCAAAAGAACCTCTCCCTTCTTGTGCATCTTCTTTGTACTTTTTAAGTTCCATTTTCAGTTCTTCTAAAAGTGGAGCCATTGTAAACAGTTTTAAACAACCACCAGATTGATTTTAGTCATTCAGAACAATAACCAAGAATCCAGAAATCATCAAGTAATCCAAATAGTCCCGAGTTATATCTTCTTATTTCTTTTTCGACTTTCTCTTCCTGGGGTTTTGGTTGCGATATTTCAGTTAGAATGTATCTTTTGGAAATCTTGTTGAGATTTTGCTGTAAGTTCTTTTTTAATTCCAGGCAGTCTCCTCCCTTCCAGATCCTTCCCTTTTATTCTCTTTCTCTTCTTTCCTGTTTTCAAAAGCTTTTAATTATCCAGAAATCTTTATTTTCCCGTTGACTTATTTTCAGCATTAAATGCCTATTGATGTCAAAGTGATTTTTTTTCCAATTTCTTACTTAAGTCTCTTAGCTGCCAGTATAGGAAAAGGAGAAAAAAAACCCAAATCTCTTCCCTTTTCTCTCTCCTTCACAGCTTAAAAATCTTCTTAGGGAACAATGTTATTGTTTTTTAATAGTTTCAGTTCCAGAGTACCTTATTTGTTGCTTTTGCTGTTTGACCCGGTCCACCAAAACTTTCTCCTCTTATCTTCCTCCTGCACATTCTTTTCCAGTCGAGTTCTTCTTTGTGGTGGCCATTTCTGACCACCGCTGCAACTGCCTTCGGGAAAGGGAGCAATGGCCAGCTGGGGAGGAGAGATGCAGCTCTCCTCAACCCTGCAGGCAGTCTCCCCCTTCTTCACCACCTCTACGGGGTGGCTTAGCCCCGAAACCAGCCGGCTCAGGGAGCTCCAGCGGCGAGCATGGATCGAAGCCTTGCAGAGACAAGGTTTCGGTCTGTCGCTGAAGAAGCTCAAACCGGAAGAACTGTGTGAAAAATTCTGATGCCTCCCATCACTTTACTCCCAAACTTCGTGATACAAGTATTTCATTATTATCTTATTTATTCAAGACACTTAAATGCAATGACCACTGAAAACAAAATTCAATTGCAAGAAAATGAAATACCCCCAAAACCCAGTAACATTTAATGATTTAATTACAAGTTAATTTTAAGATGCAAAAAAAACATATAAAAAGGGCATAAGAACAAACTGCAATGCAGGAACTAAGAATTTCAAGATGAAAACTCTGAAACTAAATTAAGATTAGAGGAAACTATATATTCATGCACACAGGGTTAAAAAGACACAAAGAAAATTTTTACAGAACATTTTAAAACAAAGTTCAATCCACTAATAGCGAGCGATCTGATGTTTTTGTACGACACATATACAGCTGTTCACTGTATGAAAAAAGTCTCAAAAGTGTCCCCAAAACTTCTCGCTCCATCGCCCTCATATCACCCCCTTCCATTCCTTCGCCCCCGGGTTGCCCCTTTTCATTCCATCACCCCCCTGAAAAACAAAACCGCCCCCTGGGGGGCAATATCGCCCAGGTTAAGAACCACTGCTCTAGAAAGAATACAAAGAAGAGCAACAAAGATGATTAGGGGACTGGAGGCTAAAATATATAAAGAACAGTTGCTAGAATAGGTATGTCTGGTTTAATGAAAAGAAGGACTAGGGATGACCCTAATAGCAATGTTCCAATATCTAAGGGGTTGCCACAAAAAAGAGGGAATCAATCAACCTATTTCCCAAAGCACATGAGAGCAAAACAAGAAGCAATGGATGGAAACTAATCAAGAGAGAAGTAACCTAGAACTAAGAAGAATTTACCTGATGGTTAGAATAATTAATCAGTGGAACAATTTTCCTCCAGAACTTGTAAATGCTCCAACACTGGAAGTTTTTAAGAAGAGATTGGACAATCATTTGTCTGAAATGGCATAGGGTTTCCTGCCTGAGCCTTGAAGGTCCTTTCCGACTCTGTTATTCTATATTTTAAAATTTTACTTCCATCAAATAAATAAACACATTTACTAATTTTAAATATGACATTTTGACATGATAGTCAAAACCTTTATTGAGTTAATTACAAAATCAACTATATTTTACTAAATAAAATTATAATTTCATTTCACTTTCACAAGAATGAATACCTGAAATCAATAGCATTGAGTCCAAGCAGCATGCCAGCTAGCATATTTGCTTCTTCTCCCAATACAATTGCTCCATCTTCATAGAATCTTCTAGAAAAAGATTAAATTCTAATAAATATATTCTCAATTATTTAAATAACATGCCAAATACTCAAGTTATTGATGGTGGTTAATGCCAACAGCTACCAAATTTTAATTTATATTGCTAAGAAAACTATTCATTTGTACACTAATTTAAATGACCCACTCTATTTATACATATCAAGGATACTATGCAGTGGTGGGATTCAAATTTTTTTACTACCAGTTCTGTGGGCATGGCTTATTTGATGGGCATGGCTTGGTGGTCATGTGACTGGGGTGCTGGGTGGTCATGTGACTGGGTGGGTGTGGCTTGATGGTCATGACTGGGTGGGTGTAGCTTGATGGTCATGTGACTGAGTGGGCATGCTGGGTGGTCATGTGATTGGGTGGGCGTGGCCAACTTGACATCACTCACGTCAAGGGGTGCCTTGTTGGCCTCTCCTCACCTCAGAGATACAATTTCCCTCTCTATTTATTTACTAGTACTGAACATCCAAAATACACTATTTAATCCTATGTATATATACCATATGTGTACATACATATTACACATTAGTGTGTGTAAAGGCACACAAAAAGATACATTATCTACTATACTGTATGTGTATGTACACACACACACACACACACACAGAGAGAGAGAGAGAGAGAGAGAGAGCTCTTCTAAAACTATCGACATTCAACCTCACTGAGTTTGGAAAAACACACCCATAGTCCACTTTCTGCTACACATTTAACTATAACTTCTGTACATTAGAACATTGCACATGCCTTCAGATTTACTTCCCTGGCCTGCACATGACCGTTAGACCCAGGAGATGTCATGGATTGAGTAAAATGTGGTGAAACTCACTTAACAATGCTCTTGCTTAGCAACCAAAATTTTGGGCTTAATTGTGGTCATAAGTGAAGGGCTATCTGCCTTCTTCTGCATGGCAGCCTTGTCCTAGTAAACTCCTCTACCAATTTTCCTCTCCGTTAGAGGCACCAAAATAATCCAGATTCCAGATTATATAAGGTCTCCTGCTGGAGCAGGGGATTGAACTAGATGGCCTCCAAGGTCCCTTCTAACTCTGCTATTCTATGATTCTGTAAAGATCTTCTGCTGGAGCAGGGGGTTGGACTAGAACAGGGTTCTTCAAAATTTCTCCTCCAGTCATGTTAGCTCAGGAATTCTGGTAGTTGAAGTCCACAAGTTTTAAACTTGCCAAGTTTGAAGATCCTTGGACTAGAAGATGACCTCCAAGATCCCTTCCAGTCCTAGATTCCTGTGCTATTTCAAAGAGTCTTCTGAAGCCAGGGTTTGTGTCCTTCCTTCCTCTCCTTTTTTTCTCTCTCCCTCCCTCTTTCCATGTATCCATCTGTCCATCCATATATCTCATTCACTTTCTCCTCCCTCCATCCCGCTCTTTCTTTCTTTCTCTCCCTTCCTTCCATCCCATCTTTCTTTGTCTATTCCTTTCTCTTTCTTTCTCCCTTTTTCTTTCTTTCCCTTTTCTTTCTTTTTTGTCTCTTCCTTCTCTCTCTTTCTCTCTCTGCCCCCTCTTTCCCTCCCTTTTTCTCTTTCTCTCTTTCTACCCCTTCCCTTCCTCCTCCCTCTCTCCTTCTAAAGCTAGGAGAGGAGATCCACCTGAAACAAACACACATATGCTTCCAAGCACTCACCTGAAACAAATACACACACATACACATACACACACACACACACACACACACACACACACACAAACTTTCAAGTGCCTGGTAAGATCACTCCTTACAAAGGTTCTTCCTGGCCAGTCTCCGGTCCTGCGTTGCCTGGAAAAGCCAGCAGGCAAGGCTTCCGGGCCCAACAAAGGAGCTATGGGTGGGACATCCTCTTCTCCCGCTTTTGGGGAAAGAAAAGGGCTGGGAACTTAAAGCGAGGCATGTGCTGCAGCATCACACACCCTCTCCCCGCTGGCAGCTGTGGGCTAGGGAGGGGTTTGGCTTTCCTGACTGCCTGAAACTTTACATTTCTCCCGCAGCTGGTGGCAGAGGGAAAGGCAAGCCAGCCAGGCCAGAGCCTTTGCGACTTGGCTCCCTGCCAGCCCACATCTCATCCCCTGCCTGGATTCTCTGGCAGTTTCTGGGGCTCACCTGCTGGGAGGCGCAGGGGGAGGTGACCAGGAACCATGAGGCTATTTCCAGGACAGCCACCCCTACCTCACCGAACGAGCATTTTGGCAGTTGTAGGGGCGGCGGGGGAGCTTCATTTGTTCAACTTCTACCTATCCCACCATTAGCCACCACAAAAAAGGAGGAGGTTAATATGGCCTAAAAGAAACAAGAGTGGCAGGGAACATGCGAGAAGCGAAGCCAGAAAGCAAAGCCAAGTCCACACTCCCACACAAAGCCCCTCACCTGCCCCGCGTGCTCACCCCCCCACCCCACTTCACTCCCACTGTTTCCTTGGTTCCCCAACCTTCTTTCTACACAAACTTCCCTGTGACCCCACCAGCGAGCTGTTTAGTTACAGCCTCTTTGGGCAATGAGGAGTGTCGAGGATACCCAGAAAGGTGGGAAAAGGTTGCACTCTCACCCTTTCTCCTAGCACTCACCCACACCTGCGAGTACCCTAGTCTTATTAACCTGCCATTCTTCTTAAAGCTGAGCAATCCTACTCTTCGGTGAAACACGCCTCTCCCTGCCAGCCTGCATCTCATTCCCTGCCTGGATTCTCTGGCAGCTGCTGGGCCTCATCTGCCGGGAGGCGCAAGGAAGGGTGACCAGGAAGCATGAGGCTATGCCTGAATCGTCCCTCAGCCAGCCGCCCCTCCTTTGTTGGGCCAAGCATTTTGGCAGAGTGCGGGCCGCCGCTGTAAGAGGTCCATGGGCTGGAAGGTACGGCTGATGGTGGGAAGGAAGATCTGCTTTGGAGAGGCTTAACTACCTTTCAGACCCTGCTCTGGGCTGCTGCCTGCTCGACCACCACCCTGCCTTGGGTCCCGCATCAGCCGGCGATAAGGGGACATGCTGCTTCCTGGCCAGCCAGCCAGCAGAAGGGCAAGCAGACGACCCTCGAGGGAGGCATTTTCTCTCAGGCCTCCCACATGGAAGGCCCCACGGAAGTCAAAGATGGGCCCAAAAGGCAGCTGAGCCTTGCCATGCCCCTCCTGGAGCCCTTTGGCTGATCACAACAAACTCAGTGTGGGTCTTCGTTCCCCACTGTCAGCATTAGGGCTCACTCACAGCATTCTCAAAGTGGCTGCCTGCACTCTCCCAAAGTACGCAGGTCGGGAGAGGAAGGGGCGGCAGACAAAGGTTGTGATGAGAGCGGCATAGCATCATGCTCCCTGGTCGTCCACCCTCCCCACCCGCCCCTAGCAGGAAAGGCCCAGCAGCTGTGGAGAATCCAGGAGTGGGATTTGGGGGTTCTCTGAACTGTGCAGAATCTTAGCTAGAGGATCTCCCGAACCCCTGTGAACCCACAGCAGCCCACCCCTGTTTAACAATGAATATAAATACACGTTTTCACTTTATTCCCTTCCATGCAAGTTATCATTTCCTAACTAAATTTGATAAAGAACAAGAACTGGGAATTTTAAATAGTGACTTTAAAAAATCTACTTTATTTAACAAAATATTTAATACCTGGTTGTTTTGAAGTCTCTCAAAGCTGCCGAAATATATTCAGACAAATGTTTTTCCATAAGTGCTACTCTAATCCAAGCCCTTCCCTGAAATCCAAAAATAAATATTATTTATTTAATAATAATATTATTTATTTAATAATATAAATATTATTAAACAGAAATCTGATTCAATTATTCAGTCTCTGAAACCCAAACAAAATAACAAAGTTATCATACTTCATTGTATTCATATTTATTTCTGTAGAACGCAATGGCTTGACTTTTATTGTACTTGCCAAATTATTTTAACTATTTTGTTTATTTCTATACCCATTTCTTAATTATCTGTATAGAAATATATTCACATATGTATTTCAAATGAGGCAATTATTTGAATGAAATAGTAGAATAGAGGTCATATTTTAAACTACTGTATATTTTTATGTTTTATTATAGAACCAACAAACAAGAAAAATACAGACATATTAATATAATGTAAGATTAATAACTATAATAATAGAAAACTGGAGGGGAAATAATGGGGAAAATCATAAATATAACAGGTGCATACCCTTAATCAAACTGGTCAAAAGTCTTCATTGAGTCTTTCTTAAAAAAATAACCTTAATTCACTTTTTTCAATTATTACATTTTTACCTTTTTTTCACTTTTATATCTTGCCTTTTCATTTAAAACTCTCTGGGGGAAAACCCTGAATGTAGCAAAATGGGTAATAGAATGTTTTATGTTATATTAGTATTCTGAACAATTCTTCATAAAACTTCACTGCATGTGAAATCAAGGTTGTTCATCAAGTTGTCTCCATTGTCATGTTCCTAAAATGCTCCAATTTCTTCAAGATTAAAATATCTTGAACAAAAAATAGTTATAACTATTGTATTTTAATAAACTTTTCAGTAAATAAGAACTAGATGAAAATATTCTATTTCTATATTTTATCTATATGATTTTCAAAGTCTGTAAGTATATTTCTGCATTTCAAATATTTACATATATGTTTACTTTAACTACCGTATATACTCGAGTATAAGTCGACCCGAATATAAGCCGAGGCACCTAATTTTATACAAAAAAACTGGGAAAACTTATTGACTCGAGTATAAGCCGAGGGTGGGAAATGCAGCAGCTACTGGTAAATTTCAAAAATAAAAATAATTAATTTGGGAAACGATCTCACTATCTCACGTCGCCTCGGGAAGGGAAAGGCAAAGCGCTTTTGCCTTTCCCTTCCCGGCTAGGCTGTTGGGAGTCGCTGCCGCCTGCCTTTCCCTTCCCGGCTGGGGCTGTTGGGAGTCGCTGCGCTGGCGCGACCCAGTCCCGCCGCCTCGGGAAGGGAAAGGCAAAGTGCTTTTGCCTTTCCCTTCCCGGATGGGGCTGTTGGGAGTCGCTGCCTTTCCCTTCCCGGATGGGGCTGTTGGGAGTCGCTGCCGCCGGCGCGACTCAGTCCCGCCGCCTCGGGAAGGAAAGGCAAAGCGCTTTTGCCTTTCCCTTCCCGGATGGGGCTGTTAGGAGTCGCTGCCGCCGGGCGCCCCAGTCCCGCGTAGCCTCGGGAAGGGAAAGGCCACGGCTTGGAAGGCCGCCGCTGGAGCGGCTGCGCGCAGCCGCTGTGTTAGCATCGGATCGGGCGTGCCGGACGGTTCCGACCGAGCCCCGAGCTTTGCCGCTGCTTCGTCCGGGGTCTCTGGGCAAACACGCTCCACCCGGCGGGCTTGTCGCCTCCGGCACGCAACGCAGCGCTGCCCTCGGATTCCCTGTCCGGTTGCCCCCTTTTGAGGGCGATGGCAGTAAACTGTTCCCGTAGCAGCAGCTGCTCAGCTGACATCCGCGGGCAGACAGGCGAACGCGGGACCTTCTCCTCCAAGGGCGCCCGGCGCCTTTCTACCCACCCCGGCCCGTCTCTTTCAAGCGGCGGCAACTGCGGGCGGGGGTCGTCCTGCGGGACACCGGTGGGCGCGGAAAGAGGGGCGGGCGGGAGAAGCTCCTCTCCTGCCCCGCCCGGGGGTCTTCCCCTTCTCCTGGTACAGGGAGCTCCGCGGTGCTGGGTGGGCGCCAAAGACGACGCTCGGGGCTCAGTCGGAACCGTCCGGCGCGCCCGATCCGATGCTAGCGCAGCGGCTGCGCACAGCTTCGCTCCAGCGGCGGCCTTCCAAGCCGTGGCCTTTCCCTTCCCGAGGCGACGCGGGACTGGGGCGCTCCGGCGGCAGCGACTCCCAACAGCCCGGCGGGAAGGGAAAGGCAAAAAGCTCTTTGCCTTTCCCTTCCCGAGCGGCGGGACTGAGGTCGCGCCGGCGGCAGCGACTCCCAACAGCCCGGCCGGGAAGGGAAAGGCAAAAGCTCTTTGCCTTTCCCTTCCCGAGGCGGCGGGACTGAGGTCGCGCCAGCGGCAGCGACTCCCAACAGCCCGGCCGGGAAGGGAAAGGCAAAAAGCGCTTTGCCTTTCCCTTCCCGAGGCGGCGGGACTGAGGTCGCGCTGGCGGCAGCGACTCCCAACAGCCCGGCCGGGAAGGGAAAGGCAAAAGCGCTTTGCCTTTCCCTTCCCGAGGCGGCGGGACTGGGGCGCGCCGGCAGCAGCGACTCCACACCATTTTTTTTTTCAGAGGGCAATCTGACTCGAGTATAAGCCGAGGGGGATTTTTTCAGCACAAAAAATGGGCTGAAAAACTTGACTTATATTCGAGTATATACGGTAGTTAAGCTTAAGGCTAAGCAAAGGCCTTCTACTACATTTCTTTCTGCCATACATAAATTTTCAGGTCATACATTTTTTCTAATATTTGTAGAATTATAAATGCTCATTCCTATCTAATATTATCAGAAGCTCATATAAATTATAGTTCCCATTTACATTATATTTATTCATTTTAGTGAACTGAACATATTCAATTACATAGCACTGTAAACCAGACCTGTATTCACAGTCCTTCGTTACAGCAGTAATAATAAACTATTATTTTATTTAGCATGAACACCACTAATTTTTCCACTGTTCAGTACTGCAAATGGAACTGTGCTTCCTTTTTGACATTCCTTAAAGTTTTATTCTTGGCTTATTCGGAACTTGTAATTCCTCAGCATGATCAAAAATGGAAAGATTCCTTGTGCGTCTGATTACATTTGGCCAATAAGGAATTCTACTGTACTCTACTTTATTCTCTTTTGAACAATACAAACACATAGCAAGAGGAATGTTAAAATTCTCACCCTAGCTCTTGAAGAGGCAACATTTTCCATATTCTCAATGCTACAGATGCAGTTATATGAAACCTTGCGACAAGCCACCTTAATATAATCCCAGAAAGTACGAGGGCTTTCATACCCAAACCAAGTGATTTGACCTGAAAAATCAGAGAATAGAAAGAGATTAATCATTACAGTAAAGTGTGCATATCATAAAATATTTATAAATTGTATGAAGTGATTCTTTGATGAATTATAAAAACCTAGGTATATAAAACAAATGTCTTTAAACAACATTTAAATTATCAACTTTGGGGAGCTAATGAGCATTTAGAATTTTGAAATTATGATAAACCACTCTTAATAAATGGCATCTTGTAGAAACAACAGTCCTATACAAGAAAGCAAATTGGTAGACTGTGTCACATTCCTAAAGACTCTCAAGAGTATTTTTATGACTTTGATTTGCCTGTGGAGGATTAGTCTATACAGTCTATAGCCTACTATTATTTTTATTTTCTAATAATCTTTCAAAATTTTAATTTGCAACTTAGTTATGTTCAGCTGGCAATAGAACTTCAATTCAGAAAAAGACTAATTGAAAATCCTAGAATCTCAAAACTTATTTATAACAAACATATATAATTACACCAACCTAAATCTCATTATATTTGCAAAAAAAAGTATATTCTAGAAGATGGTCTCTTCCACAAAACATGTAAAATTTCATGTACCAGATTTTATGTACCTTTGAGCCGATGGCTTAGAATTTGTTCCAAAATAGCTGCAAAATTATTGAATTCAGGATAAGAATCATCAATAGTTTCGAAGCATGAACGATCAATCAGTGTCTTGATAGAAAACCTAAAAAAATACATAATTTTATATATATATATATATATATATACACATACATACATACATACATACATACATACACAAGCTTTGAAGCATTTATATATAAATATATATATAATTTTTATTTATATAATACATTATAAATACAAATATTTACACATATATAAAATACAAACAAAACACAACATAAAAAAACAAAAAAAGGTCAAGAATCAAATGGATGAAGGTGAAAAGTGACACATTTATCAGAAAGGTGATCTATAATTTTTCAAGAACAGAAATAATAATAAAATATAACAACCTTTGTCTAAGTTTAAATGTCTTAAGTACAACATTTTAAATAGTAGTATGTAATATTTAAAAAACCCAAAATTCATGTATTCTTAGTTTTACTTGAACTATTTAATTACTGTATTTAATATACAAACATATTAACTATAAACAAATCAGAGCCATATATATAGCAATCCACAATATTTCTCTAATTAAATCCAATCTAATACTCAAATCTCAACATCAAAACTTCATTTTTTCCCTTTTTCTCACAGAAATTCTCAATGGTCAGTTTCTAAAAACAAACTGATCAAGGTATCAAACTAGGTATCTAATAACAGATTGTTTATGCCCTAATATAAGCTAAAATGTAATTTCAGAGCTGTATAATTTTTCATTACAATATTTACAGTAATATGAAGATGTTAGTTTATCAAAGGTTTTACACTAAAATTGTTTGAAATTAATGTTTTCATCATATTGCCTTAAAATATGTTTAGGTAAGTCTAGGTACCAAATAATTTCCAAGTGCTATATAAAGCTAATTTGATTCCTGTAGACTTTACAGTATTTCTGTCCTTTATTTCATTCATAATCTATAATGTGATTTCATTTTATCATAATGAAAAAATATAGCATTTAATGAAAATAAGAATGAATGAAACTGCAACCTTGTTGCACCTTCTACTTATTTAACATGGTTTAGGTTTAACATATTTCACATTTAAATAGTTTTTCTAAAGTCACACCTATCATTGTGACATACTCATGAATAGTTATGAATAGCACTGCTCAGTATTTTTCCTATTGGCCTAGGTTTACCACATTACGCAGAAGATTTTATATTCTTTTAAAATAAAGTGTTAAAAATCTATGAACCCTTTTAACTTTTCAATATTTCTATATAAATATGACCCAAAACGTGGCTTATTCTCCACACAAAACTTAAATGAGATAGAGAATCCAATTAAATAAATCAGTCAGAAGTATTCATCTTCATTCATGAAAAATATTATATTTGTTCATTGATTTATTTTATGAAGAATTTTGCTGAAAATGACCCAAAGTGACATATTTATTTGCAATATTTGTACATAAATATTTCTGATAACTGTTGATCAGTCCTGCACATGGGCTTGAAAGCCCTTTTTATCTTACAGAACAGCTTCAATTCAAGAATGTTTGTGGGTTTCCTTGCACAAACTGCTCACTTTAGATTTTTCCATAACATTTCTATAGGATTAAAGTCAGGACTTTAATGTCGCTATTCCAAAGCATTTTTTCTGCTTTAACCATTTTTGACTTGTGTGCTTTGGGTCATTGTCTTTTGAGCTTCAATTCAGACATTTGCCCCAACATTTTAGTGTAGAATTTAGTTTAATCAGCGATGGCAAACTGTCATGGTCCAGAAGCAGCAAAGCAGACTCAAACAATGATCCTGTCACCAGCATATTTCAATATTGGGTAAGGTTCTTATGCTAAAATGCAGTATTGGCTTTCAGAAAATGTAACACTTTTCATTCAAGCCAAAAAGTTCTGTTTTGTATCATCCATCCACAGAATGTTTCCTGTAGAATTTAGCTTAGTCATTATCCTGAAGTTCTTTGATACCCCCCAGAGGATAATACACTTCACTCTTGGTATGATCGTGTTTCTTTGACCATTCCTGGGAAGGGTTAACAATAGAGTTGAATTCTTCATCTGCCTGATAATGAACTAGTAGAAATCAAACTCTTTGAAAACAGTTGCATTTTTTTTCCAGGCTGGTAAGTATCAACAATTATTTTGGAGGTCTTCACAAATCTTTGTTCATGTCAGGACATGTTTCTTTATATGGAAGGTCAGATTTGGAGACAGAATAACCACAATGTTGTTCTTTAAATAAGGCATGACCTTCCGCACACCTGTATCATCCCTTACATTAAAACACTTCATTCTAATTTCCCCTTCAAATGAAATGATTATCCTAAAGCACACCTATTTTTGCTACACATAAATATGTAGCAGTAATAGAAGACAATATTACATGTAGCTCAGATTTGAACTGTGGAATCTTTAGTGCTCTCTGAGTTTTCTTGCAGACATTTCATTATCAAACTAAAGAACATCATCAGTGCTGCAAGGAATTGGAGTTTGCTCTCATTTTTTATATACTAATAATGGCTTGTCTGTCAATGTTGGTGGGAGGCTTCTTGGTTAGGCTGTTGTTTAATGTTAGCTTGTTTGTCTCCATTGGTAGTTCCTTGATTGGGATATTGTTTACGTTTTAATCTTGGTGTAAATTTCTGCTCATAAGCAGGTTAATTGCTGATGAGGAGGCTTTTATTCCTTTGGATCATTTTTTCAATAAATTAATCAAAAACATATTTGTTCACTTATCTTTTAAATTAAATTCTTTTATCTAGTTTTAGAATTTGTTTGGAGAATAGATCATGTTTTAAGTCATATTTATGAAGAAATATTGAAAATTCCAAAAGGCTCACAAAACTTTTAAGCAGGACTGAGTGTGCATCCTAGGGGGCAAAATATGTATATTTCCTTAACCCACCAAGACCTGCTTCTGAGAGATAATATAAGCTCACTGGTTCTATTTCCTTTTTATTGTCCATTAACAAGCCCTCATTTTTTTTGAAAGATGAACACGGCAATGGAAAATTCTCTCTACTCATGAAAATTCCTACAATGTTAACAAATTAACCATGAGAGTCTTGCTCATCTCAGGATTTATTTATTTATTCCTATTATTTGTAATTTCTTACTGAATAAGGAAACTTAGGAAATATATTAGTAAAATAAAAACAAAATTTAAACAATCTAGATTGTTTTCACACAAACAATAAAAATAGATGACCTTATAAAAACAACATGAGAAAGCACAAAGTATCTTCATTTGCCCATCCTTTTCGTTTTTCCTTCCTCCCTCCCTCCCTTCCTTCCTTCCTTCAACAATAAATCATAAAGTGGACTTGACTGGTTTTATTAATAATGAGAATATGAAATATATTATTTGAAATAGCATATAATCCACAAGGATCTCTTATAACAAGTTTCTAAAGCGTGAAACTAAATTAAGAGGATTCAAAGGAAGACATATTATTATATCAGTATTTTGTAACTCTAATTTAAATAGTAGATGAATACCATAGATCAGTGGTCACCAATCGGTGGGCTGTGGACCACTGGTGGTCCATGAGAAAATCTTGGTGATTCCTCAAAGCACCCCCCCTCAAAGCAATTAATCCAGGCTGCGCAGGAACACAAGGCTGCGCTGCCCACATGGCCTGTGGGAATACAAGGGTTGTGTTGATTGCATTGCAAACAACACAAGGTAGTGAGGGGAGGGGGGAAAGGCAGAGGGGGGAACTTGCCCCACACGCCTCGCCTGGCTACTGGGCTACTCTCCCCTTCCCCCCCAGTGGCAGTGGTAGAGTTTCAGTGCTTGGCCGGCAGGGACCCAGGCATGGCACATCATCTGCTTTTGGCTGCATGCAAGGAAAGCAGCAGAAGTCTTCCTTTCTCTCCCCCAAAGTCTGCCAGAAATGAATCTTTCTGCTCCAAGGCATCCTGCTCCAAGAGACTGCACCATTCTGGCAGTTTGGGGGAGAGAAAGAAAGACTTCTGCTGCTTCCTTTGCATGAAGCCAAAAGTCTCCCCCCACTCCCCGAGAACTGAGCTGGAGATGGTATCCTGCGATCCCAAAAATTGGTAGGAATGGGGTGGGGAATTTTCCTGAAAACTTTTTGGGGATTTTCCCAGGTTCTCTGCTGCTTCTGCTTTTTCTGCAGAGAGCCTGGGAAAATCCTCAAAAAAGTCTGCAGGAAAATCCCCACCCCGTTTTCCTACTGATCGATTGTTCTTTACTTGGGATCACAGGATACTGTCTCTCTCTCTCTCTCTCTCCCCCCACCCAAGGACTGAGCTGAAAAGCAGGTTAGTGAAGGAATTTGGCTGCCTTGGAGGGGTGGGGGGATGTGAGGGACTTCTGTGTGTGTGTGTGTGTGTGTGTGTGTGTGTGTGTGAGAGAGAGAGAGAGAGAGAGAGAGAGAGAGAGAAAGAACATTACTGAAAGCCCTCAGAAGTTAGATCCTCTCTCTCTCTCTCTCTCTCCCTCCCTCTCTCTCTCTCTCTCCCTTCCCCCCAGCAGCAGTGGTAGAGTTTCAGTGCTTGGCTGGCAGGGAGCCAGGACATGGCACATCGCTTGCACTTTTGGCCAGAAATGAAGTGGCCCGGGGGTCAGGTCAGGCATGTGGGGAAAAAAGTAGGACACCCCTTGAAAAGATGGCCTAGCCGCATTTTGGTGGGGTCAAAAGAAAATAAGGCCCTGCCTTATTTTCTAAGAAATAGGGTAGAAGGTAAGACCAATAGCGGGGGAGGAAAATCCACCCTGGGGTGACTTGCTGATGTTGGTGGGAAAGTCGGTCCCATATTCCAGACCTGCAGTAGTCACAGGACTGGCCTTTTGATCATCCCAGAGCAACTCAACTTCCAAAGCTTTGGGGAGTTTTGTTTTCCACCAGAACTCATCTGTTTTTCTTTCCTTCACTGGATCAGGTTTCTCTGCTTCAGCTGTAATTATATCATCAGCTTCTGTTTGCGTTTGGGTTGCTTGGAGCAAACTCTCCTCTGATAATCCCCCTTCTGCCATGTCCCCCTGACTTTCTCTCTCCGCATTCCAGATGTTGGGAAGCGATTGAAGAGGCCAGGCATCAGGTGTCCTGGTAATGATGAATTATGTGTCTCAGAGTCGGCTAGCTGTCAGGATTCCGGCAGTTACCCCCATTGAAATCATGAGTCTCGAGCCAAACTTCCAAAACCTCAAAAGGATTTATTGGGAGTTAAAATGTCCGGCAGTGCCTGGGTGCAGCCAACTCTGAGACACATAATTCATTGTCACCCTTGACCCTGATTTTCCCCCACCCCCTCGGTATATCGTATTTCATATTCTCCAATGGGACACATCCATACCCAAGAGTCATCAAGCACGCTCTCCAGTTAGAATTTTGCACGGCAGAAACTTCAGTCACCTAGTTATTATCTTTGAAAACATTTATGGAATGCACTTTTGGTTTGCAAGCTGCCGCACTTCTCCCCCTCTCCCTTTCTGTTGGCAACTCTAAAAAGACCACAGAAATATTTTTTGAGTTGACACATGCCTGGGATTTTTCAGGCAATCCTGACAGTATTAACTTTCACTTTTAACCAGTCATATATTTTCCCTTCATTATTGTATTGTTTCTCTAAAAAAAAAATCCATTAAACAGGTGTAGTTGGAATAGATCTGCAATAGCTTTTAAATCATAGTACTGTTCTAAAAGGACTCTGCCTGGAATCACTAAGAATAGTGACAATAATGTTGGGAAAGTGAAATACTTGGAAGTACTTGATAAAGAAAATATCCATCACTATGACAAACAGGCATGATGATGAAACAAGGGTCTATGTATTGCTAGCCTTCCTAGTGAGATGCTGTAGCATACATGGCATACATCATTGTCACTGGAACTATGCTATTCATTTTTGCCTTCATCACAGAAAATACTCCATGCCATCCATTTTGTCTTGCTTTAAATAGTCTTTTACCTGTCAACATTGTCAGCCTTACTTTACACGAACTAAGAATGCATCAGCTGAATTTGCATAATATCTTTATATATTGTTATTTATTCAATCAACTTTTTCAGTTATAAATTGGTTGTATTTGCATCACACACTAGATTACCACATTAAACCTAGGTTCGTAGAAATCCAGTTATAGTGGTAAGAGGTACAGGGCAAATGCTGTTTTTTCTTCATAATGGGAATTCATCACCACTATAATTATTTTTATATTCTTCTACAAAAGCTTAGCCTCTTTTCTGGATTACTCAGGATTTAGCATCCTAGCACAATGCAATGGCAACACCTCAGTAATATGGAAACCTACACATTATTGGGCCTCAGTAATATTAATGGGAAAGCACTAACGAATCCCACAGTTTTACACTAGAAAGAAATATAATACTAGAAAAAAGCAAAGATAGGTCATCTCCTCACTGTTGTCAAGAAAACTACATAAACACAATATATATATCCATGAAGTCACTCTTCCTAAAGATTTAAACTATGATGGGCTTCGCTTACAGACCACTAAGTCAAAAAAATCTAATTGAGATATAACTACTCATAGTAAGGCATGAAGCTCTGGTCAGCAGGACATATAGAAAAATATGATTTACTACAGGAATATTTCTGAAATGACATTTTTAGTATACAAAAACACACAAGAGAAGCAAGATAGAATAAAATGTTAACCAACATGACAAATTCTGGGCATAAATCCTACTCCAACACAAGAAAGGGACATAAAATGACTTGTCATTTTATTTGTTTTCAGATTTAAGAAGGTATAAACAGGAAAGAATTCAGAGGCTGAACGAAAACTGCAGTGGTAAAGAAGAGAGATGAGAAATTCCTTAAAAGAGTATATACAAAAGTTTTACAAAAATCAATTACTCCATTAGCATTTTTAACATTTGCAACAGCGCTGCTTTCATAACAAGATGGTGAATAACTCCTAAAGCAAAAGCTGGGAAACATATTAGTAGCTATAATTCAGAAAGTAAAAAGTTGCAAAATAATCATTCCAGTTGCAACAGGCAATAATATTATACACATTCACTTTACCAGAAAATCCCAGTGACAACACAAACTCCAGAAAACATGGACAGAATAGGATGCTCAGGCATTTTTCTAGGTAGAAATGCATTAGTACCTTTTTTCCAGGATGTGTTTTTTTTTTTAAATCTCTCCACATATTTTCTGGTGGTTCCTCATCCAAGTATGAGTTATGTTAAACCCAGCTGAGCTTTTTCAACACAAGTCAAACTTCGGGGAATATACTGTATATGTGCTGTATATACTGTATATAACTGTATATAATATACTGTACATAACCTATTATTTTCATATATGTACTTGTACAACCACACATAGCCTCAGCTTGTGAGCCGGAAAGCTCACAGCCCAGGTTCGAGACCTGAGTGCCATGTGATGGGGTGAGATCCCATTAATTGCCCTAGCTGCTGCCCACCTAGCAGTTCGAAAGCATGTACATGCAAGTATCATTTCAGTGGTAAGATAACAGTGTTCCCTGCATATAGTCATGCTGGCCACATGACTCCAAAAATGTCTTTGGACAATGCTGACTCCTCTGGCTAAAAAAAAATGGGAGATGAGCACCGCCCCCTAGAGTCAGACACAACTGGACAGGGGAAACCTTTACCTTTTTTTATATATAGTGTTAGTGTTGCTGTGTGTGTCTCTGTTTGTACACAAACACACACAACAACACTAATACGTAAATATAAATTATGTTCAACCCTGCTTACCTTTTTTCCACCAGAGGCAAACTTCAGGGAATCTATCTATCTATCTATCTATCTATCTATCTATCTATCTATCTATCTATCTATCTATCTATCTATCTATCTGTCTGTCTGTCTGTCTGTAAGTATTATTTTTTTCGCCTTTTAGCTGTAAATAAAATGGAAACGTGTGTGTGTGTGTGTGTGTGTGTGTGTGTGTACACACATACATACATTTTTTTACATTTTGGATGGATGGATGGATGGATGGATGGATGGATGGATGGATGGATAGATGGATAGATAGATAGATAGATAGATAGATAGATAGATAGATAGATAGATAGATAGATAGATAGATAGATAGATAGATAGATAGATAGATAGATAGATAGATAGATAGATAGATAGATAGAGATAGATAGATAGATAGATAGATAGATAGATAGATAGATAGATAGATAGATAGATAGATAGATTAATACACATGCAGCTAATGCCAAAGGGAGCCAGACAGGGAGCCCAACTTACCTGCAGACGGTAATGAGATTCCGTCTCTCAACGGCTGCGTTGCGGGCATAAATGCTCTTCCTGCGAGAAGCAGCGTTGAGACCCCCGAAGTTGAACGACGCCATCTCTCCGGCGAGGGCAAAGCAGACTTGTCAGCGCCTTTGTTCCAGAGGAGAGGGAGGGCGGGAGGGGGTTTACTCGGCCGCCACCGCTTTTCAGCCCCAGATGCCACTTCGCGAGGAGATGGATAACTTTCTTTTTACGCAGCGAGTCACGGGAGTTCCGCGGCCGTCGCTCAGCCGCCCCCTCACCTCCCTCCTCCTTTAAGGATGAGCTCCCAGCCGCCGAACGCAGTCAAAGGTCCCCCCACAAAATTCCTTGCAGCAGCAGCAAGCAGCAGCAGCAGCAGCACAGCAGCAATAACAGAGACCGCAGAGCACCGGCTTCGCCAGCCAATCCAGAGGGCGAAAGGGCGGGCCTTAAACGGGGATGCGTTTCTGAGGACCGGCTCGCGACTTCTCCCGCAACGGAAGCGCCTGTCAGGTAAGCAAAAACCGAAGTAGATCGGGGGTCTTCGGATGGGCTGTGGGCGGGGCTAGAGTCCTTCCCGACACGAAGGGAGTATTCTAACGGCGGTTGCTTCTTCTCCTCGCGCCCAGGGTTCGTAGAGAAGGGTTCTGTTAGTGCATAGTTTTGGAAAATCTGCAATGAGGGCGTAGCGGCAGAAATCCATCAAACATACAGAGTGGAACCCCAAATATATTCTGCTTTATGGTATGCAGCGCGGAAAGGCCGGCGGGAGAGTAAGAGATATACAGACCTAATACGGTTATCGCTCTACAGTTTTCTGCGTGTACCCAGTATTGCAAGCCTGTATTGCAAGCCTGTATTGCAATAGAATAGAATACCTTTATTGTCATTGCATTCCACGAATACAATAAAATTTGAAAGCTGCTCCAGCACAATGCCCCCAACACCACATCACAATCATACTACAGAGTATTTAAAATAACAACAACAACAACAATAATAAATAGGACTAAATCACAAATGCACTGTTTGATTCAAGACAATTACTGCCTTGGAAAAGAAACTGATTCTCAATCTATTAGTCCTCATTTTAAGACACCTATAATGCCTCCCTGATGGTAATAGATGGAAATATTACCATCCAGGATGAGAACAGTCTGGAGATTTTGAGTGTTCTAGAGAGGAGTCTGGTCTTCGCAATCTCTTCCAAAGAAGAGAGCAACCAATGATTTTTTTTGTGCTATGTTTATAACTCTCTGTAAGGCTGTATTCATAGAAAAAATAAAGACCCTCTCATTTCTGTCCCACAAGGATTCTTAGGTAATTTTCTTCTGTGATTAAAAAAAAAATCCAATCTAGCCCACAGCCATGAGATCTCCTGGTGGTCTCAACCAGGTGTTAACCAGTTCCTGTTTAGATTTTTTTTCCTCCTATTTCTTTCTTTTTCTCCTTTTTGTTTTTTTCAACCAATTTAGGTACTATAATAGATTCAGGTTCTTAAAAAAAACTGGGATCCCAGAACCTCAAAGCATTAACCATATTTATTCTTGCATATAATTTGTAGTCAAGAATCCTGCCTAATTATAGACACGTTCAGACATATAGTTGCGTACACAGAGAGATACAACGGATTAGTCAACCCCAACCAATTTCTCTGCCACAAAGAAGTAGAGTCTAGAAATTGTTATTTGTTCTTATATTTTTCCTTTCAGAGCTCAAGGTAAGACATCCTACAGACTATTTCTCTCTTCACCAACTTTCCAAGTGGAAGTTGAGCTGAAAGTAGGGTTACTAGATATTCACCGAGGAGGATATATCGTCCTTTTGTCCTCATGTTTTCCATTCAGGAGACATAGCTTTAAAATCAGATATTATCCAGTTTTTTTAATGTATTTTTTTAAATGACTTTTTCATAACAGTACTCATTCAAATTTCCTTCTTCAGAAAACAAAATCCACTGCCTAGCTTTACATTATTTATTTCCAGCAATGGGCTTCAATCCTACCCCATCAAATCTACGATCACTGTAGCTTGTAGATCACCTTAGTCATCATATATAATGATGGAAAAGTAATGTCATATACAGTACATGTAGACCTACAGATAAGGTGTTTTGTTTTGTTTTTTGCAGTTTTTGCTGTAATCTTGTCAAGGAAGTTAGCAGTGTGTTCTACTCCCCCACCCCCATTTGTCCCCTTCCCAATTATCTGTGCACTGTCCAGATATCTAGTCATCCTAGTTGTGAGAGAGCCATAGAATCAATGTTGATGTCTCTGGCAGTCATAAACCTGGGTGATTCTGCCACTCTGATCAACATGCTAACTCAGCACACCTGGAGTTTATAAGAGAGAGAAATGTCCCTGCATTAGGCAGGTTTATAAGAGAGAGAAATGGGCCTGCATTAGGTACAAAATTCTACTATTGGAAGTAGAATTGGAGGATAGTACTAAGTATACCCTGTAGTCTAATTTGTGTCACATAAAGAACCTAACTATCCAATGTTTGAGTTAAAATTCAACCTCAGGTTAAATGGCTACTGTACATGAAGTGGTTTTGAGAGATCTTTCTTATCTTAGGCAATCCAATATCACAACATAATATAAATAGCAATAGCGCTTAGACTTCTATACAGCTTCACAGTGTTTTGGTAGCCTTCTCTGAATGGTTTACAGAGTCAGCATCTTGCTCCCAACAATTTGGGTCCTCATTTTATCACCTTGGAATGATGGAAGGCTGAGTCAACCTTGAGCCGATGAGAACTGAACTGCCGAACTGAAGCCAACAGTCGGCAGAAGTAGCTTGTAGTACTGCTTTCTAACTACTGCGCCACCACGGCTCATAAATCATTATAAAATGCAAGGATCAACAATATAGCCCTGAATTAGAATCCGCAGTATTGTAGAGTCAGGCATCGACTCTCCAGATATTGAAGTACAACAATTGTGTGCAATCCACCTTTTAGATAGATTGTAAACTGTTGCGGCACCTAGTTATATGTATTTTCAGTTCTGTAAGCTATAAAATAAAACAAAACAAAAATATAATAAAATAAGCAATTTGTTTACCTATCTAAGGTCAAATTGGATAGTGTTTCTTTTCTTTAATGAACATATCAATGAATTTATATCTAATTAACAACTACATACCATATTCATTTAGAATCATCATTCTTGATGAAGAAATCCATTCTGGATTTTAAAGCTTGACTTCACTGAAAAAAATATAAAGATATTTGGATTTAGCCCTAGCAGCTATAGAAATTCATTTTAAAGGTATTTTAGTACTTCTTTTCATAGGTTAATTCTAGTTATCAATAAAAACTAAACATCTGGCATATGAAAGAAATAAACAAAACAATGATATTCATCAAGTATTCACTCAAATGGCTTAGAATAACAATTAGATGTTTGATTTAGATGCAAGGACTAATTTGAGAAAGAAAAATATGATTTCAGAATCAAGCATATTCTTTCTGATTTCTGATATCTTATTTCTGACATAAGTAAATCAAATAAACAATAAAAAGCAAGTTAAAAAGATATGAGTTCATAAATGCATATGATTCTGCTTTGGATTTCAGCACTATCATATAATATACTCATAGTTCATGATATAGCAGGACAGGACAGTGCAAACCCAGACATTTGCAGCTGATTCAGCAAGCCATAATTTAGCAATCCATGAAATAACACGAAATGATAACCAAATTATGCATTCAAAGGTACTGGGAACTACCAATGTTATTTCCAGTGATTATTAAGTTATTAATCCTGGCATGTATATTGTCAATCACATGTATTATAGTACAATTTAAGAATTTTACAAGAATCAGGGGTGGGATTCTAGCAGTTCGCACTTATTCGCTAGAACTGGTTGTTAACATTCTAAGCAGTTCAGAGAACCGGTTGTTAGAAGAAATTACTGGCCTAATCCTGCAAGGAAGGCAGGAAGGAAACATTCTGGTGTTGCTTACAGAAACTGCCTCTCTGTTAACCCTTATTACATTCTTGGCAGGACTAGACTCCCTGTCTCTGGAACTTCTCTGGAATTTTTTCCCCTCCTTTGCTGGTACTTTGCTTGTGTGGAGTGACTATTCAAAGTTACAATGGCACTGAAAAAAGTGACTTATGATGATTTTTCACACTTACGACTGTTGCAGCATCCCCACAGTCATGAGATGCCAGCTGAGGAGATGCATGCCTCGATGTGAGTGATATTGAGTTGGCCACGCCCAGCCAATAACATGACCACCAAGCCACGCCCATCAGCTAAGCCATGCCCACAGAACCAGTTGTTAAAAAATTTGAATCCCACCCCTGACAAGAATATACCAAAGTAATGACTTCCGGTTTGCAGGGCTTCAGCGGCAGGTAGGAATCCGCGATCGTGCGTGGTTTCTGCCTGGGCTCGCCACTGGAGCGCCCCGAGCCAGCTGGCTTTGGGGCTAAGCCACTCCGTAGAGGTGGTGAAGAGTGGGGAGATCACCAACAGGGTCAAGGGGAGCCGCATCTCTCCTCCTCAGCTGGCCAAACTCCCTTTCCCGAAGGCGGTAGGAGCGGTGGTCAGAAATGGCATCACGTTTGGATGAATTGAAAATGGAACTTAAAAAATATAAAGAAGAGGCACAAGAAGGGAAGGGCTCTTTTGGCTTCGTTTTTCAATTCTTAGAAATGGAGATTTGTAACTACAAGAAACAACAAGAAAAGACTGCGCAACAAGAAGATTGGGATAAAGAAGAAGCCATCTTTAATGAACAAGTAATTCTATGTGGGGAAGAAAGGGGAAAGGGGGGAAAGAGAATGGAGAATTTAAGACTTAAAAAAACAGCCAAAAAAAGGGAAAAATAATTTGAAAAGTGGATATAATGTTAGAAAGCAACAGAAAAGGGGAATACAGAAGAGGGAAATGGAGGTGGAGAGACAGGAGGGTAAAAAGGGGAGAGACAAGAAGAGAGGAAAGGAGGAAAGGAGGGGAAGTTACAAAGGTGTGGAGCTAGATGTAAAGAAACAGGATTTATTTAGAGATAATGGGTGAAAATTTAATTGAAAAAGGGATTCTGTGAAGGTACATAAGATTGTATTGTTATATTTGTAATAGAAATAATGTTAGAAAATTGGAAACAACATGATTAAAAAGAGGGATAAAATAGTTAGTGTAATTTAATGAAATGTTTGTAAATAAAATAAATGAAATAAAATAAATGAGAAAATTGAATTAGGAAGGAACGGGAACATTTTAATTAGTCAATGTTTTATAAAATATAAGTGAAGAGGGGGGGGGAATTAATTATGGAAAGTTTATAATCTTTCCCATAGAG